>NW_005370700.1:421503-431122 GCF_000412655.1 Myotis brandtii
GGAGGGAGGGAGGGGAGGAGAGGGGAGAGAGAGAGAGAGAGAGAGAGAGAGAGAGAGAGAGAGAACCCCTTTGCATTGTTTTTACCAACCACAGATATGTGTTGGGCACTGACTCTGTGCTAAGTATTGTTGGGGATAAAACAAAGTATGAGATATAACCCTTATGGCTCAAGTGGTTTCCAATGTAGTCAGAAGAGGGGAAAAAACCCACACAACAATTTCTTTAAGCACTTAATTCTATACCACAGGTAACTTACGGCTGTAGAAATTCAGAGAAGCGGGGTGGTGCTGGAAACTGGAGGAGAAAATGCTTCATGCGGGAGATGGAGCCTGGGGTAGACCCTGAAAGATCAGGAGGGACCAGGAGAAGAACCAGCCCAGGGCGGGGAGACAGCAAAGTCCCACCTGTGGCCACCCTCCTCCCTGGACCTGGAGCAGCCCTCTTCAATTCACCGTCATCTCCTGTGTTCCTAAGGATGGTTCAGTGGGCTCTCGCTGTGGGTGGCCACATCAGGAGTCAGAGACCTGTCAGCAGGGAAGCCGACCCTGCCCTGTTCCTCTGTTCCTCTGAGGTGGGGAGGTTCCCTGCTCATTGGGTTGTCGGCCCCTGCCTCTTCAGTCCCATCCCAGCTGTTTCTGCAGAATTGGCTCCAGGACCAGTGAGCCCTCTACCGAGCAGGATCTGGGGTTTCCTTCCCCACTCTGCAGGATTTGGAGACACCCCTATGACGTGACTGTGGCTCCACAGAGCCTGGGGGTAAGGGTGGGGCGCTGGCTCCTCCTCCAGGTTCCCCCCAGGGCCAAGGCCTCAGGGAGCCTGCTCTTCCCCTCAGGGCTCCCCTCACCTGTTCCTAATGTTCTGGATCCCAGGACTCCCGAGCTGTGGCCTGTGTGGGCCTGCTGCTCTCCGCCCAGCCTCTGTCTGGGAGAGGGGCTCCCTGGGCAGCACATCTGAGCTGGGCCTGCTGAGCGAGAACACCAGCAGGAGCCCTGGGCAGGGAAGGAGGGCCAGGCAGGAGGGTATCGGGAATTTTCTGGAATGTGTGCATGCAGGGCCTGCTGGGGGAGCGGCGGGTAGGGGTCAATGCTTGGAGGGCCTTGAGCACAGCGCTGAGGATTCTCCCTGCGGGAACAAGGGGCCTTTAATGTTTTCAGCAGAGAAGACACATGGTTAGGCCTGTGTTTGGGAAAGATAACCCCCAGCTTTGATATTTTTAGCTATAAAAGGTTGCCTGGGTTAATGAATCACTTTTTTACAGGTCTTGTCTCATATGGCCTCATCCATCAATACCCATCTCTAATTCATTATCCAGACACAACACCAGGCACTCAGATTTATGGGGATGTGGGAGATAGTGGAGTGAACAGTGGGAGTGGGGGGAGAATTCCGAGCAGGGGCCGTGCAGTTCCCTCTGACCCGAGTGAGCCATCACCCCACATCCCGGGTGAAGTCTAATTCCTCTGCAGGTCATTTGGATTTTTAAGATCTCTCTGTTTCATAACAGAGCAGAACTAGGATGCTGTGGACTTGTTCCAACAGGAGAGGATGTGTGTAAGTCATTTGATTACGTTATTGCTGGGTAAATCAAGAGCATCCGCGTGGGTGAGAGCGTCTGGTGTCTGATGCTGGCGATTTGCAGCACTAATAACAATATCTTCACTTGGGCAGTGTCACAGAGCCAGGAGGCTTCCACCAGCTTCTGCTCGAGTCTTGTGACCACCAGGGCGTGGGCTCCAGGGTCTCACTGCCTGGATAGACCCCAGCCCTGCCATTTACATGCTGTGCAGCCTCTCTGTGCTTCAGTGGCCTCATTTATAAAATAGAAATGACAACACCTCGGGTAAAACAGCCTCTCTGCTTCAGTGGCCTCATTTATAAAATAGAAATGACAACCGAATCTGCATAATGGGGATGTTGGAAGGACTGGATGAATCAATACATGCAAAGCGTTTAGGTTAGTGTCAGGCACGATGGGAGCAGATTCTAATAGAATGTTACCTTTTTCCTTCTTACTATCTCCCTGGCTACTGAGACATGGACAGAACTGGACTTAAGCTTGTCACTTTCCCATGGTCTCACCATTCATCCTTGACCCTTCCATGTCCAAGGAAAGAGCCCCTATTGTGTTCCAGCATCTGTGAAGTTCCCAGAATGCTTGCTCCTTGAAGTGTATCAATCCCCAATCTAATTAGTAATTAACATATGTGTAGGGATTTAGGGTTGGGTACCTGGCAGTGAATTACTCTACATAATTGTCTGGTGTGAATTAAACCAGGGGCATTTGTATTCCAAGTTTCCAGAATATTCTAGGCAATAATGTTTGGTAGGTGAATAAGTGCCATGAAGGGCAACAATAGAAGGAACCATCGGGGCCAATGTCGATTCATTATTCCATCGTGTACATCACACACTGAGTCAGCCCAGTGCTGTGAGTAGTTATAAAATGATCTCATTTAATTTACTAAGTGTGAGCCTTAAATCATAAAGCTGAACACCTCATGAAATCACATCAATTACTTCTGGTCAACTGACTGGATCCTTTGCTACTTGATAAACTTTAGAAAGCAGTGTTTATTGATTTAGATGAACCCTGATTTAAGAAAACAAAATGTACAGACTTACAAAATTGGCAAATTAGAGATTATGGGACTTCCAAAAGCATTTTTCAACTTTATAGAAAAAGACCCTTTGGAAGAACCTATAAATTTCAAGCTCCCAAGGAGTGTTAAAAATATAATTCTACTTACTGAAAATTAATTTTCTCAGAAATACAGTGAATGTACAAATAAATCCAGCTTTAGGATAATGCTATTTAATTAAATCAAATGGTCCAAGAGCAGATGTTGGTGCTAATGAGTATATAGAACTTATAAAAGACTAAACTATAGAAATGTATTAAAGATGAAAACTGGGACAAAGAACCAAGGATGACTAGGAAAGGAAGGGAGGAAGGGGAAGAAGAATGTTAGGAAGGTCTAAAGCCCCAAAGAAATCAAGGCTTGTGGGATATCCCAAAGACAATAAAAATACTTTATGTTTCCGTCCCTCCTTTAGAAGAACAAAGAAAGGCTAGACCCTCCTGGGCAGAAGCACAGTAGTAGAGGTAGCAGAGAGAAAGAAACAATCTTCTTAACTCTCCACTGTCAGGAACAGGACCACTGTCTACTCGGGCAGGACATTGATGTTAAAAGGTGAAGCCAGATGCCACAGGACTTTGACTCAAGACCCAGCTGCCATCGCTCATGACATCAACTATCTGTCCTGACCTCAATGCTTGGGCTCTCCTGGATCTTAGCTGGTAAATTGGCTCAACCTTTGATTCTATCTTTGTCTCTCATTTACCTAATATTTTGGCAACTTCAAGATCTGGTGTGTCACATCTCTGAAGGCTCCCAGACAACACGCACCGTCTTTACTCTTCACCCCTTTGGCTCAGCTCTTAACTCGCTCTCCTCTTTTCCTCCTTTGACAGGGCTAACCGATGGCAAGAACAGAAGCATGCTGTGGGCAGAGTGCATCTTGATTATAGTGGAGCCCTTGCTTGAACCTCTCATTTGAATCTCAGTAGAAACGACAGGAAGCTTGCACGCCGCATGATAATAAAATGAAGCCAGCAGTGTTTCCCAAAAGCGTTTTACGGAATTCCACACTCAGACACACAGAACAGAGGGTTCCATGCTCTTCACGATTCACTTAGCACAATAATAGAGACTCTGAGAACATTTTCTTTTAAAGTAAATCTTATCTATATTTAGAGAAACCATTCCTCTACCAGCCACATTCTAAAAAACCCTGCACTTGGGCTGATTCCCAGTGGGTTGAAGAACTGGACTTAACGACTACTGTTCAGTGCCCATTTGTGTAGATATTTCTAGGCCAGATCAAAGCTGTGGGTCTGGTCCTGGTCAGCACTACTTTTTATTTTTTTAAATCAATGACTTGATGTAAAGATAAAATTCATACCTATCAATTGGTGGTGGGAAGACAGTTAATATAATGGAAAGCAGGGTCAAAAATCCAAATAATCTAAACAATGACTTTTCATCGTTCCTTTTTGACTTGAACCCTATCCCATCCGCATTTATGTGGAAAGAATCAAGGGCACAAGCGTCTCAGGGGAGAGTTGGCTCAGCAACCATTTACATGTGGCCACAGCACACGTAAGTCTGACAACACAGTCATGCTGATACAATCCAAAGCCACATTACTAGAAGCTTATTGTCCAGAAGTTCCTGTCTGGAGTATGCATTCCATTCTAGGAGGGCCACTTGAGACTAAATAATGTGTGGAAGAGGTTGGATAGGGCAGAAAAGTCCTTTATGTTCATGGCTCCAACTGTATCGTAGAATAAGAGGAAACTCTAAGAGGGTGGAACATTGATTTGTTTTCAACATAGAAAGGATTATCACCTGTATGTTGTGTAAAACTTGCTCTGTGTGCCCAAAGTCTAGAAAGTGAACCAAAGGGTGGAAGTCGGATTTCACTTCAACATAAGACCTTTGTATATTTCATGATGGAATATGTTGTCCTTAAAGTAGTAAGTGTCCTGCCATGGGAAGTGTTCAAACAGGTGCTGAATGCCCAAAGGTCCAGGCTCAAGGAGGAGGGGTGACATCAAAGGACACTTTCATCTCAGATTCTCAGATTTTTCTGGTCAATTTAAATATTGAACTACCTCATTGAGGGGGTAACAATCACTGGGATAACCTAGCCTGTCCTCTCCACATTTCACAGAATCCTGTCCAAGGCCTCATCCTCTATACAGTGGTTCTCAACCTTCTAAACCCTTTAAATACGGTTCCTCATGTTGTGACCCAACCATAAAATTATTTTCGTTGCTACTTCATAACTGTAATGTTGCTACTGTTATGAATCGTAATGTAAATATCTGATATGCAGGATGTATTTAGGCGACCCCTGTGAAAGGGTCGTTCCATCACCAAAGGGGTTGCGACCCACAGGTTGAGAACCGCTGCTCTATGACATTTCTGCCTTTCATTCTCAGTTCAGTCTGAAAATGAGAACACTAGGAGCTTAGCCACCGAGGCCCGGAGCTGCCCGGCACTGGCTCCTGGCCGTCCTAAGGCTTGTATCCAGTTCATCCTTTAATGCTGCAACGTGCCTCCATAGCTTTCCAACAAATTCCTCTCTTTTTTCAACCTGGCATGAGTTGGTTTCTATTCCTGGCAAATTGAAGAACTTAAAGTATGACCCCAGTTTAATACCTTTTACAACATTATCTCACCAGAGGATAGTTCAAGTCCATTTAAGTAAGAATTTTTGTTATAATTTGATAATATAGTTATTCCCCACCCCTACACCTTGAGCATTGAACTCCATAAACATTGGAGCAACAGAACAGAGAATCCAATATGCGTCTCATAGTAATTCACCCTCAAGTGGATATGGAATTTCGAAGAACCCAAAGAAAGTGTCTGTGAACAGATTGATTGACATTTTAATTCTTAAAAACTTCATGTCCTGCAATGCATGTTATTTGGAAAGCAGCTCTTCATTATGCATATACCAATCTCCCTCTGAAATGTCTCACTAATGGTGTAAGTTTTATACTTATCGTTTCTGGCCTGGAACCAAGAAAATGGCACGGCCACTAAAAGTTCACTTGTTACCCAGCTGGCCTGACAGTTAATTAATGGGCTTTATTAGGCTGGAGGGCGGGAGGCCTCCCTGAGCCAAGTTTAGGACCCAGCTGGGTCTCAAAGGTCGGCGAGCTTCGAGTGAAGCTTGAACGTCACGCTGTGAAGTCCCCGAGCTCTTGGCAGAGCACAGCTTTCTGTTCTGAAAGTAATGGCCTCATGTCTCTCGTGAACAAGTCCTGTTAGAGATCAAAGCAACCTTTCAGAACCTGGTTTTGATGAGTTAAGGGAAAATGAACCAGAAACATGAGGATTAAATGTCCCTTAAAACTCCCCTTGGGATGTAAATGCTGAGAAAAATGTGCTGGGCCATACCGGGCATGGGATTTGAGCAAACCCCAACCATGTGGGGAAACAGAGTGAGGCTTCTGACAAATTGACGCCCATCTGGCTCTGCCTCTACCTAATTGGTCTGTATTATGGTCCTTAAGGGGGTCTCATAAAGGAAAGGGCACCTGTGCTCTACTGGGGGCCTACTCCCACCTATGGGGCTTAATCTCTTCAAATGGACCAATAGTAACCACCCACAGTTTCGGTTGTTACTTTTGCTTTAAATCACTCACTACATGAAGTGATTCTGCACAGGTATAGGTGTCTTCTAGGGCATCAGACGTACAAGAGAAAATGGTTTTGTTAATTTCTCACTAAAAACATAGCTCTCTCAAAGGGGTTTCTATGACATCAAAGAGGAGTGTTAAGTCAATCTGTCTCTTAAATGTGCAACGAATGAATGGAAGACTCTAGAAGGTTCCAATTGTTTGTTTTTATTGAGGTGACATTCACATAACAGAAAATTAACCATTTTAGTAAATAATTCATTGGCATTTAGTACATTCATAATGTTGTGCAACTAACTCTGCCTATTTGCACATTTTCATTACCCCAAAAGAAAACCCAAACCCATTAAGCAGTTGCTCCTTAATCCTTCCTCTCCTCTCCTCATGGCAACCACAAATCTGGTTTCTGTTTCTGTGGACTTACCTATTCTGGATATGTCATATCAATGGCATACAACAAATAACCTTTTGTGTCTAGCTTCTTTCACTTAGCATAATATGTTTGAGGTTCATCCACATTGCAACAGTATCAATACTTCATTTCTTTTTATAGCTGAACTAGACCCGGTGCACAAAATTCGTGTTCGGGGCAGAGGGGTCCCTAAGCCCAGCCTGCACCCTCTCCAGTCTGGGACCCCTCAGGTGATGTCCGACTGCCAGTTTATCGGGCCTAAACCGGCAGTCGGACATCCCTCTCACAATCTGGGACTGCTGGCTCCTAACCCCTCACCTGCCTGCCTGCCTGATCACCCCTAACTGCCCTGCCAGCCTGATCACCCCTAACTGCCCTCACCTGCCGGCCTGATTGCCCCTAACTGCTCTCCCCTGTCAGCCTGATCACCCCTAACTGATCTCCCCTGCTGGCCTGATTGCCCCTAACTGCTCTCCCCTGCTGCTGGCCTGATCCTTAACTGCTCTCCCCTGCCCCTGCCACCATGGCTTTGTCCGGAAGGATGTCTGGTCTAATTAGCATATTAATCTTTTATTAATATGTATAGATAATATTCCATTATATGTCCATACCTCATTTATTTACCCATTGATAGAAATTTGGGCTGTTTCCACATTTTGACTATTGTAAATAGTGTAGCTATGAATATGTGTGTACATATGTGTGTGTATTTATGTGTGTGTGTGTGTGTGTGTGTATTTATCTGAACACCTGTTTTCCATTCTTTGGGGCATATACATAGGAGTGGAATTGTTAGAAGACTCATTTGATGCTGGAACGAGCATGTACATTTTTCCCAACACCATCACGCACAGGAGTAACAATACTCATAGATTCTGTTGCTTTCCCACCAGTGAACTCATCACCAGTTGCCCTGACTGGAATTAAAACTGCTACTTGGCATTCCAATGTCCTGAGGCCATGAAGGGAATAAGAAAAAGGAAGCTCACAGTGATGGCTGGAGGGTTGGTGCTGACTGTCAGGAGAGCTAGGAAACTACTAGTCCATGGGAGCCAGAACAGTGTCCATGGAAGCTGGGGCTTACCCTTGAGAGTGTCTGTTTATACCTGCTGCCCCATGGTCAAGGTTACAAAGGACTACATCAACTCCACATGGGCAGATTCACCAAGGATTCACACTCCTTGAGACTAAAAGTTTGGGTCACCTGACCAAGCAAACATTCTCAACCAACTGAGACAAGAGAAATGTGGGGTAGTTTGGCTAGTTATTCAACCACCCTTAATCTCATGATCAGCTGCAGAAAACCAGACTGAGATCTCCACCAGTATTTCCCTGTATGTTGCTAGTGTGTAACAATTTCCTCCCTTTTTAGTGTTTAAGTAGAAGCTACACCCCTCAGTACATGCCCCCCAAAATGAAAACATGTGTCTATAAAACCCTATATGCTTATGTTCATAGCAGCATTGCTCATAATAGCCAAAAATGGAAACAGCCCAAGTATCCTCTACTGATAATTAGATAAATAAACTGTGGCTATCCATACAACAGAATATTATTCAGCAATCAAAATGAATGAAGTACATTAGCATTAGAAAAATATGCTGTATCCCAGATGCTATATAAATGAATAAAATCAATCATAAGGGAATTGCTGCATGATTTTATGTCAATAAATTTTGAAATATAGATGAAATTTCTACTTTTATTGAAAAAATTATAACTTTCTGAAACGGACTGAAGAGGATATAGAAAAGCTGAATAAAACAATTTTAGCACAAAAAAAAATTGATTTGACAATCAAATGTCAACATCTCCCAGAAAAGACATTAGTCTTAGATGATTTTAGCAGTGAATTTTACCAAACCTTCAAAGGAAAGATCATCTCTATCTTCTATGAAATTGTAGATAATAGAAAAGTAGGCCTCTTTGTAAAGCTACTACAGTCTTGATACAAACATGAAATAAGGACTGTATGAGAGAAAAAAACTATAGCATAATCTCACTTATAAATGAAGGATTTTTACTTAAATCAGATGAAGGATTTTTAGCAAAAACCTAGAGCAATCATATCACTTCCTTCTGGAATATTCCCATTAAAAGCAAGAACAAGGCAAGGAGGCAACTATTGTGGCCACAATTCAACATTACACAGGAAATGCTAGCAAATGCATTAAAAAAAGAAATGGAGAGAAAGAAAAAAATGTGTGAGGTTTGGAAAGAAAATGAAAAAATTTTCTAGGCATAGAAAATGCAGCAATATCAATAGGATTCATCAAGGTTGCTGATTACAAACTCAACACATAAAATTCAATGTATCTGCTTATATGTCAAAAACAACAATTTAGGAAATAAAATTGAAAAAAGTTAGCCAATTCACAATAGCAGCAAAATCTGTAAAGAACCTAAGAAATACACATCACATAAAATCATTTAAGAGCTTTATGGAAAAATTATAAAACCTTATTAAAGAACATAAAAGAAGATCTGACTAATAGGTAAGAAGACTCAAAAGCATACAAATGTCAATTCTGCTTAAATTATCTGTAAGTTTAACCAAATTCCAAACAAAATCCTCGCAGAATTTTTTGGGGTTTTTAGATATTTGCAGGATCTATAACAAAGAATTTGATAAATATATGTTTTATCAGAGAATTTATATTTAATGGAGAAAGAACATAAATCAATCAATAAACAAATAAAAGAATGGATGCACCCTGATAGAAAAGTGGGGAAAAATGAAAACCGGTAATTTTCAAAAGTAGAAATTCAAATGAATACAGGGATGGGCAAAAGCAAGTTTATATTTGTGTGTGCTCAAAACAGAGCAGCATAGCAAGTAGACTATGGGAATGTGCAAAAAGTGAAGACGGCAATTTGAACACTTATGAAATTGTACTTAAGTGCAATTAATAAAGCTATTGTAATAATCATAAACTGCATGTCTTTTCCTATGCAAACTGCAAACCTACTTTGCCTACCCTTGTAGATATAT
>NW_005370700.1:431258-439417 GCF_000412655.1 Myotis brandtii
TAGTCTATAAATTTTTTCACTCAAGGTGAGTATTTATGAGAGTCCAATTGCCTCTTGAGTGCAAAAATTAATAGAAATTAACAGCATAATTATATTTTTATATAACATTTCTAAATAAGATAAATCAATGCTATCTATAATAATAAAATCATAATATGTTAATTAGACCGGATGCCCTTCCAGACGTCCTTCCTTCTGGACAAAGCTGCAGCAGGCGGGGGCCAAGGCAGAGGCGGCAGAGGCCCCCAGCCACGGTGGTGGCAGGAGGGGGCGGGGCCAAGGCCCTTGCACGAATTTCATGCATCGGGTCTCTAGTGTTATTCATAAAGATATTAAAAATGAAAATAAAGAGCTAAAAAGCTGAAAACTTTCACAATAAGCTATGACAGTGATGTCCTTCAAGGGTAGAGAGAAAGGCAAAGAGTACCAAAGATTTAGTTGCATTTTAGAGTTGGCCGTGGCCAGGTGGCTCAGTTGGTTGGAGTGTCGTCCTGAACACAAAAAGTGGTGGGTTCAATTCCCAGTCAGGGTGCCTATGGGAGGTAACCAATTGATATTTCTCTCTTCTCTCTCTCTCTCTTTTTCTAAAAATCCTCTTTTTCTAAAAATCAATAAAAACATATCCTCAGGGATCTGTGCATTTTTAATTAAAAAAAAAAAAAAGATTAAAGCCCTAGCTGGCTTGGCTCAGTGGATAGGGCGTCAACCTGCAGACTGAAGGGTTCCAGGTTCGGTTCCGGCCAAGGGCACATGCCTGGGTTGCGGGCTCGATCCCCAGTGTGGGGTGTGCAGGAGGCAGCCGATCAATGATTCTCTCTCATCATTGATGTTTCTATCTCTCTCTCTCCTTCTCCCTTCCTCCCTGAAATCAATAAAGAAATACATTTTAGAAAAAAAGATTAAAGGTTTGGCAGTTGTTAATGGTTTGTTATGGATTCTTCTACTCCATTTCCCACACTTCCATAAGAATTACAATTTTAAAATGTTCCCCTCATTTATCTTCTTCTCTTTTATAAAATATGAGAAAGACAAAACTCACCATTTAATCTATACCTTATAGGATAACAGTGTGAGAGAAATAATGGCATTGTCTCTGTATAAAAATACAGAGGGGAAACACCATATTGGATCCCACAAAAATAACTTCCTGCAACTTTATGTTCAACTCAATTGTAAAGGCTACATGCACTTCATTAAAAGGACCATGCAGATTCACTGATAATGATTTTAAGTCTTAAAAATATAACTAGTGGTTGCATTTTCTGCTCGCATTGCCACATTCTCCCAACGGTTCTGTGTCTCTGTGTCGCATTGACTCCCAGCACCCCAGACCATAGTTGTGACACACACCTGTCATTCACAGGCCAAGCCACCGGATGCCACTATTGCATTTGTGCTATAACTGAGTTTACTTGAGCTGAGGTGAGTGAAGAAAGAAAAAAAAAACAACAGAAAATCTCTCTTCTATAAACAGAGGCATGACAAGTATTTAAGGTTTATCTTTAATAACCTTAAAACCTTATCTTTCAAGTTCTGACTACTTTTAAAAATCCCTTTAAATTGGATTCTAAACATCGTGTAATGAAGTTATCTGAGTCTTTAATTAATTACATTCCAGAATCAAACCAAAACAAATTATTTTAGAACAGTTAAAAAAATGTGAGCACCCACTAATGCTTAGAACAAAGCCCTCTGACAGTTAAATTCTCAAAAGTGGTTTCGATGCCAGACTCATGGGATCTGGAATGTATTATTGCTATAACTGACAAGTAATATATTCACCAGTATTTAAACCTATTTAAATTTGCTTTTTAATGGGGCCAATGTAGTTTTGAAATCAAAGTGGTGGGTAAATCAAATTATGGTTTTCCTTTGACTTACCCAAAAATACTTTATTTGCATTTCTGATTGAATCACAACTGATAGTTACACTTGGCTCTTTGAAAGTTCTTTCTGACCTTGTCCCAGACTCAAGCAAGTAATTAAAGGTTTATAAATTAACAGTTATAGGTCCAGAGAAGCTGACTTAAAGGGAAGCATCCCTTATGTGTCATAAGTAAATAAAATGTACAGAAAGGTGTTCCTAAAGTAGAATATGTCCTATTTAAAAGTGACTATAGTTATGAACATCTGGACTATGCATGTAGGAAATAAACTGTAGTCCAGTGATTCCCAAAGTGGGCGCTACCGCCCCTCGGTGGGCGCTGCAGCGATCCAGGGGGGCGGTGATGGCCACAGGTGCATTTGGGGGCGATGAGTAACTGCTATTAAAATTTAAAAAAAATTAATTTCCAGGGGCTGAGTAATATTTTTTCTGGAAAGGGGGCAGTAGGCCAAATAAGTTTGAGAACCACTGCTAGTCTCTCAAAGACACTGTGGTCGAATTAGGGACACATGACACATCCATGTAAAAAACCAATGCCATTAAGAATATGAAGTGTCAACATATTTTCAAGTGCCCAGTTCAGAAGGGAAGAGCCCCCGAGGACTGGAGCAGCTGGGGAAGGCTTTGGAGGAGGTGAGCCTGCAGGCACAATGTCACCTCCTAGAGAGTTTCACCTGCCCTCTACTTGACCCAGCCAGGCAAGTCCCTTTCCTTGCCAACTCAGTTAGTCCCTGTCTTCTGAAGAATTCCCTAACTCTTGGAACATGTGTTTAGTTATAACTCTCACATATTGCTCATTTACTTATTTGAACAAACACTAGGCACAAAGAATGCAACCAACATGGTCCTTATCCCTGGAATTTATGTTCTAATCGCATTGCAACTATTTGCTCGCTCATCTCTGTCTTCTATGGGACTGTGAGATATGCAGTGTCCACAGCATGGAGGACAAGATGAATACGTGTTGGCTGAATGAATGGTACACCAGGATGAGGTAGAAGCAGGAAGATCAGAAATGAGCACAGTTGTCCAGCGAAAGGGTGCTGGGAGCTCAGATCAGAGCGATGGCAAAGCAGGGACAGTTAACTAAGAAGACGAAAGAGCAAAAGGATTTAGTGTTTCCACAAGCAATGAAGGAGGGGACAAAGCCAAAACCTATCCCAAGGATGGCTTTGGGAGGTAGGTTTGTTTGTCTGCTTGTTTTCTCCACTAACCCTTCACACTGGCCGCCCGCCCATGTTACTGAATTAACCACGGGCCAGCCCAGTTATTGTGAACGAAGCTGCCCTGTCCTGCAGTGAGTTTCAATCCTACAATAAAGGGCAGACTCCTTGAAAGATCAGTGTGGAGTGTCCCAGGTCCATTCTCTTTGGAGGACTCAGCAAAATCACTCTGAGCATATGAGACTGAGCAGGTTACTCTGGGCATATGAGTCATGGTGCATTTGTAACAGCTCTTCAAATGCACCCGGGCCACAGGTCTCAGTTAATTTAGAGTTAGAGGCAACTCTTAGGGGGTCAGCGTGACTCAGAGGAGTAGGATAAGAGCAAAGCGATGGGCTGAGTGGTTGTAAGGTAATAAATTTTTAAACTTAACTAAAATAGCCAAAGTCTGAATTCATAATACTGGTTGCCTCAGCAACAGAGAGGTTAAAGCAGCAATAAATTATGGCTGGTCTTATCAAATTTAGCCATTATCATTTTACATGGCACCAGTGCCCTTGATGTGATACTGCCACACACAATTCAGCATGCAAAAATTATCAGCAGGTCCATATCAAAGGAAAACAGAAGACCACGACCAGAGTCGAGGTCCAAGCAGGCTTGTGTCCTCCTCTCAGACAGTTAATCATGTGACCTGTTCCGTGGCTCACCTTGCACTGGCGACCTCAGACCACCCTCCTAAGAGAGATGTAGGGCTCCAGGAAACTGAAATTCATAAAACACTCTAAAAACAGCCCAAGTCTGTAGGAAAATGCTCTGGAAAAAAAAAAAAAAGGTATCTCTTAAAAACTAAAAAAATAAAAAATAAAGAAAGAGCAACAATAAAACTGTAGTATTTTAATAAGAAATACCTGTCAGCCAGCAATTAGATGTGTGAGATTATCTGAACAAAAGACCTCGCATCTTTAACAACTGTAAAATATCATTTTATGTTAATGCTCATCCTTGACCTTCAGAGAGCTGGTGATTGTTCTAGGTTAGGTTAGATGTTTTGGGCCAGGTCCTAGGTGGAGACTCACAGTAGCATAAGTCCATATAGGCTGCTCTGACTCCTTTTTCCTCAGAGGCATAGCAAGTCCCGAGTATGGAAGTGGGGATCTTATGTTTTTGCCTGCCCAATATATTTCTCCTTCTTCCAGCACCAGCACTTCAATTTCTTTTTGAGAAAGCACCCCTCCCCACCAGAATATGCAATTGACAGCTCCTGACCTAAGTTGGAAGCCAATCTGAAGCAATAAAATCAGTGCCTGGAATTCCTCTCTGGGAGTTCTGTCTGCTGCACTTTATCTTGCTCTGCTAGACTCCATACTTAGTGGGATCATCTTACACAGAGAGCATCTGACTAAGAATGAAGCCAGCTCAGTGGGCAACGGAGCCACAAGAGATCAAAAGAGACCAAGTCTTTCTGTGCAATCGGCCATGCCTGAAGCTAGCTCCACAATTATGTGAGCCATTAAACCCTTGTCAGCCTATTTCAATTGGGTCCAACAACCTCTGCCCTTCCCAAACCAGGGGTATTTGTCTTCTTTCCCTCACAGCTTCTACTTGTGCTTCTCACTTCCAGCACAAACCCCTCAAGAAGAACACAAGCTGGGAAGGGGCTGCCTTGGAGGAATTGCCACTTTCCCAGCTGCCATGCTGGCTCCTACTTGGAATAGGATGAAGAAATTCACAGTGATGATAAACACTAATTAATATCTCAGTATTTCAAACCACCTCATAGATCTCTCCTGCCTCCTTATTATTGATAAATTTCCTCTCTTTCCTTCCAGATCCATTTACTCCTCTTCCCCAACAGTCTTGTTTTTCAGCCAACTTGATGCACAAATCACGTATTCTGGGCCCAGTACTGTTCAGAATCATAAAACATGGTCTCTTCCCTGGGAGGGCTCAGACATAATGGAAGAGAATTTGAAGGTAGAAGGGAGGAAGTGAGGGAGCCTGGATTCAGAGGACAACGGGCAAGGAAAGTCAACATTTTGAATTTGAAGAAATTGATAATGTTACTCAGGGAAGAGGAGGGTCAGGTCAACCCATAGGAGGGGTTTAGATGCTGGTGGGTCAATCAGAGGAGAGACCTTTAAGCATCATTCTGAAGGATGAGATTTAAGAGTCCACTAAATTATAGAATGTTTCATTAAATAGGGCCTGAAAGATGATCTGGGCTCCAGCATCCAAAACTTGCTCGGTACATAAGAGAAATAGAGAGCCAGTCTGAGCATAATTGTTTCCTCTTGCTCTGATTTGAAGGATTTCACCTTTAAAATAGTAAAAGGATGCTTGATATTTTTCAAATGGAAGTAGTCACAGCAGCCAGGGGTCATTATCAAACATCTCCAATGTTGGTCTTGACTCTGACCAGCCTTAACCTGTCTTCATCTTCTGAGACAGGGCCGGTCTCGGTTTAGACTGAGAAATCGCAAGACTGCGCAGCATATTTGTCCATAAAGACACAATTAGGATTCTAATTTCCAAGGCGGGCTCATTCACTCTGGCACCTAAAGTTGCTTAGCTGGTTTGTTAGCATTGCAGCATTAAATTCATGCCCAGGTATGAGTCAAACCATCAAGCATTCTTTATCTGTACTGCCAGGACCAAAAGTGAGGACCCAGCCCAGGTGAGTTCCTTGGAATATAATCCATGCTATAAGGAAACCGCAGCCTGCTTTACCTCGTTCGCTGGATAGCATATTCTTTTAATTCCATATAAGATTCCTTTGCTGAGCCATTTGAAAGTAAGTTTTAGACATCATGACACTCACCCTAAGTACTGGGCAAGCATCTACCACCATCTGCCCCTCTGACTCAACCACAACACCATTATCACACTAAAGCAGTGGTTCTCAACCTTCCTAATGCTGCGACCCTTTAATACAGTTCCTCATGTTGTGGTGACCCCCCATTTCATTGTTACAAATTGAACATAATTAAAGCATAGTGATTAATCACAAAAACAATATGTAATTATATATGTGTTTTCCGATGGTCTTAGGCAACCCCTGTGAAAGGGTCATTCGACCCCCAAAGGGGTCGCGACCCACAGGTTGAGAACCACTGCACTAAAGCGAATTAGCATTAATAATATCTAATGTAGAGTTCATAACTCAAATTCCACAAGAGACTTTAAATGGCATTTGTAGTTTTAAAATTTTTCATCAGACACTGCCTATGGCTTCCTGTTTCTCTTATTAACTTAGAAGAGTCCCTGCCTTTTTCTAAGTCCACACCAAAGGTCTTGTCAACTCTCCCACATCCTAGATCAGTGATGGCGAACCTTTTGAGCTCGGCGTGTCAGCATTTTGAAAAACCCTAACTCAACTCTGGTGCCGTGTCACATATAGAAATTTTTTGATATTTGCAACCATAGTAAGACAAAGATTTATATTTTTGATATTTATTTTATATATTTAAATGCCATTTAACAAAGAAAAATCAACCAAAAAAATGAGTACGCGTGTCATAGGTTCGCCATCACTGTCCTAGATTGTCTGGTGATTAGCTTCAGATTAACCTTTTGGGCAGAATGCTGTACAACTCATTACATCTTATCAGAAAGCAGGCAATGTTAGGCTGTCTTGATGCCAAGTGTGATCGCTTTATTTTAAAAAATAAAGTTAATAACCTGCACAGTGAACAAACTATGTTTTCTAATTGCCTCTGTGTGCCACGCAAACCCGCTGTGTCTTACAAAACAATCTTCATGAACAGCAGCTTTGTGATTTCTTAATTCCACCATAAGAGACAAGCCTTCTCCATCGCTGGGGTGTTTCAATACCTGTGCACTAATATTAGTTCCCTTTTATAGAATCTGGAATTCCTTCTATCAAGACCAAAACCAAACCAAACCCAACAATACCATGCAAGCAGGAAAGCCCAAGCTTCACAGGCTGTGAGTTTGTAAGCCGAATTCCAAACAGAGACAGGTTACTAAGGACAGGGAGCAGCAGATGTGGCCTCTGTCCCTTCGGGATGGATGATCACTGGTCACCTGGCCCAGGCTGCGCAGATTTGGGAAGTCACAGTAACAAACGTCACTCCCCCAGCTGAGGAACGGGCAGCCTCTGCCCCAAAGCCAGCGGTGGGCTGGCACGGAGTTTCCCTTGCCTTGGCATTCCCGGAGCAGGGCAAATCACCTGGCACAGCCCCAGGGCTTGAGAAGAATTTGTTGTGATTCCTCAATCACCCCAACTTGACCCTTTTCCCTGGTGTGATTTCTGGGGCTGGAAATGGCTCTACAGATCTTTCCTGCCACTGAAATTGCAGAAAACTCTGATTTTGTGCTCCCTCTTCATTGAGAGCCCTGTGACAACGTGGGTGCCCCAGAAAAGCCTTTTACCTGATGCGCCAGGTTATCAGAGCAGCATGTGAGGGCCTTGAGTGGGACTTGGGACCATAAGTTTCACGTTGGGCACCCTTCTTGATAGCATCCCCCAGGCTGTTTTGTGGCCCTTGAGCCATCTCCAAGGTCAAGTTAAGCACCTACTATATGCTAGATACCCTGCTATTAAGCACCTACTATATGCTAGACACCTTGCTAACCCCAGCACCCTCAAATCTGCCAGCAGGAAAGACTGGCTGGGCAGGGTATCCTCAGCAGCACCTCTAGGTCCAGTGGCTAGGGACCAAGACAGGAACTCGTGGCCAGAGTGGTTGGCGTGCACACACTGGGCTGCAGGGCCAGCTGCAGGTGTCTGTGCACTGGCAGGGGCTGGTCCCAGACACACATGTGGTGGTGGGGGCCAGGGCCAGCTGTGGGCACAATGGCAGCTGTGAGGGCCCTGACTGTCAGCGTGCCCTCCTGTGGCTGCCACAGGTGTGTGCACAGCAGTGGAGGCTGGTGCTGGCAGCCAGGCCAGCGTGGTGCAGGCACACCGCTGGAGGGTCCAGCCATACAGACCAGTGACAGAACACAGGCCCGAGCTGGCCCACCAACAGCTGCGGGGACACTGCCTGTTGGCATGTATGCCTGTGGCTGCAGGGTCTTCCCCACGGTGCATGATGGTGGATGCCAGTGACAGGGGTTGGACGAAGGGCATGCAAATGCACAGCTGG
>NW_005370700.1:440110-444364 GCF_000412655.1 Myotis brandtii
TGATGGGTTTGATCGGAGTTTTTTATCATGATTGACTAGATAGAGATGTTCTCTGTTTGGGCAGCCGTGCCCAGCCTCCCAGCATCTTTTCCTAAACGCAGACCAGTCATGCCACACGTCATGGATATTCCAGTCCACACGGCTTCTGATCGACCCTTCTCATTTGGGGGACATGCTCTGCTGATAGAAAATGGGCTGAACATTCCATCAATAATAGTTACATAGATATTCTCAGGTTGTATAAATAAAACTGCTCTTAAGTGACTATATTTCCAGCTTCTGGCAGCAGCAACTTCAGCAAAAGCTCTTTTGGGAAATGCCCTCAATAAATATATACTTGAAAAGAGTTTGGTGAACTCGGCTAAGAAGTCACAGAAGACAGACCTTATTTAAAACCTGCTTTCAGCTGTCACAGCCCTTTTCAAGGTATTAAACTGTCCTAGTCCTCGAACTTGAGATTCATCTTTCAATGATGAATCAAGTTGCAGAACCAAAGGACAGGATGGGAAAAGGGAAACGCTGAATGGTCATGTTAAAAGTCGGCCGTACTTGGTTCTGTCATTTGTGGGCAAAGGCGCTTCCCGTCCTTTGTAGAGAATACACAGGTCTCAGAGTCTCCTGATTGTGGCTAGAGAAGGGGACAGAGGAGACAGGGGGGAGAGGGGGAGGTTGATTATTTTTTAACTGTTTCCCATTTTCTTATACCACATGAGAAAGTGGTCTTCACGTGACAGAATGAATTGAAGAGGCCCGAGTTTATCCCCCTCAGCACTAGCGGAAGGAAACTGAATGGAGTGGAGAGAAGTAATTCTCCAGTGGGAATCACCATGCTTTGTTCTACCTCAGGAGTGGCTTGTTGAGTCGACTTCAGATTTACTGAGACAGATGGCAGCCCTGTGTGTAAATCACTTTCTAAACCAGGCAGTTTTCGGTCATTTCTTTAGGTCTCTAGGGTACAGTTGAATACACTAAAGCAATAAGTTACTATTAAGTGGGACCCATGGGGTGACGTGTTCCTGGGGAATGGTCTCCTCACTGGGAGATGCCTTCATGATGCGGTGATGAACAAGCTTCCCTATTTTCTGTCTGTTTTTGTCACTTTCTGTTCACACGTCCAAAAGGGGATGTTCAGGCTCCAGGTTTGGGAGGCAGAGTCGGGACTTGTGTTTCTGGTATGAGGAGGCATTATCCATTCGAGGGACGCCGTCTGACTGGACACTGGATCCTCAGGATTTGCCCCATGAAAGCATCTGGCTTCATTTGTCAATTCCCCCAAGGGCCAGACTAGAACCCGAGCACTCGGTCTCATTATGACGTTGTGAACATCAAACATCATCTCTCGAAGGCCTTTGATTGGCATTTAGGATGTGGCCGTATTTTAAATGTTTTAAATCTTATTTCTGATGTGCAAAAGGAATAATAACTGATTGGTCACTTAACCCTCAACTTCGAAAACAAAGAAATAGAATTGGGGAGGGTAATAGTCACATATTTATAAAGTTGTGCATCGAAATGAAGAAGACCCATTTAAGAGTTGGCGGCTTTTGTTTCCTTAAGATGGAATTACTTTCGGCCTTTGTGATTTTGTTCCTCTTTCTGGACCAAGACAAGAATTCCACAAACAATGCCAGTCAGTGGGACCTAGTGTTCAGGAGGGGACTGGGTGGTTCAGGATGAAACTGAACCACATGCTCAGGAGACGGCATTGAAGCCAGCTCTGGGCTGCAGGTCGGACTGTCCAGTTTCTGGCTTCCTTCTGCAGCACCGGTAGCCAGGGTGTCATTGCCACTCTGGTGACCGATCCCCTGAAAGCTCAGCTCTGTAATGCTTCCCCACCTACATCTTTCTATTTCATTCTCAAATCAATGGGATTAAGACAACTTGCCTTTCTCCTGTGCCCTTTTCTCTTCTCACGGCTCTACTATTTTACTTTGGAAATTTAATTTCTCCTTTTCTAACTTACATACACATAGATATTCTATCTTAGGAAGAACTAAATGTAGTTTACATTTAAAACGAAGCATGGAATAACTCTAGATCTATCATTCATGTGCCTGGTAATCTTTTAGATGAGACAGAGGTCCAGGCAGGAAGGCGCCTGCCAGCCCCAGAGCCCTGGTCTCCGGGTGCTGCGAAGAGCCACCGGGTGTTAAGGGCAATGCAACCCCACTGGGCCCAGACGCAGACCTCCCATCTGACTTTCCTCCCCTCAGTTCTTGGGAAACATGAGAAGATGCTATGACAAAAATTTGTCCAAAAGCCAGCGAAGCAATGAAAAAGCCCAACCTTGGTGGCTTCTCACAAACGCCGTTGCCTTTAGTATTGCTGTCCCCGGCTCGCAGGCTGTAGCAACCACATGGATATGCCTGAAGCCCAAGATGACAATCTTACATGATGGAAATCCTGCCGGGGCTTAGGAAACAAAGACGTGGAAGATCAGGAAGTTCCCGACAGCCCTCAGAAGGTCTTCAGCATCAGGGCGATGTGTGAAGGTCAAGCCCCGTTGCTGGACTCTTCCCCGCGGAGGCACGCTCCTCATGCAAGCCCTCATGGATATGCTCCGGGTGCTCCAAATAATCCCAGAAGCGAGTCGATTATATTTCCCTCTGGCTCCACATGGGTGTGGAACCAGCACCAACAGGGCTTCCGCAGGCTGGACACGCTGGTGACATCATTCATCAGTGTCAGCAGAGACTTTAGCCGGAGTCTGCTGGTGTCGCTGCAAATAGAACAGGACTTTCCGACCCAGGGTGAACAGATTCGTGGAAGTCTGAATTGCTTTTAAAGCTTTGCAATAGTGATCGCAAGCCTGGGATTTTTCAAATACCTAATAATACAGTAGTACTTTACATAATTGCCTTCCCTAACATTCGTAGAAAACTATAAATAGCCCTCTTAATATGCACAGAAGTACTTCTATTCCAGATGTTCCCATGGTGAAGGCACTGAGCTGTAATTTCCACCTATTTCAGAAGCCTGAGACACAGAAACTTGACAAGCACGTTCTTTTTTCCTGCCGCCTACAGATTCCTCATGCCTCCCGCAGCCCCACGAGCTGTAATTTCCACCTATTTCAGAAGCGCTGAGACACAGAAACTTGACAAGCACGTTCTTTTTTTCTGCCGCCTACAGATTCCTCATGCCTCCCGCAGCCCCACCTTCAAGACAACCTGGTCGCCTTTGCTGACTCCTGGACAATTCCTGGGCCTTCGTACTGCCTCAGAAATAAACCTCAGGCAAAGCCTTTCTGGGGGAAGTGCCCTAACCTTCCCTCTAGGAGAGATGTGTGTGTTGTGGGTCTTTTTTCTCCTTGTTTCTGTTTTTAAAGATGGTTGGAGGGGGACTGAGCCAATGTTACTTCATTGGGACTCACTTTTCTTGATTAATGAGTTTTCCTGTCTAGTTATAAAACCACTGACTGTGAATCTAACAAAGAGATATCCCCCACAATTTGAATTAGGACCTTGACCAGTAATTATTTTGATCTTTTATAAGGCTGAACAAAATTTGCAGTACTATTTCAGTAGACGCATTGTTTTTTAGATCAGAAGCTACTTGAAATCATTTGGCTCCAACTTGCGACCCTCGGTGCATTCTAGTCTGGTCTTCAAAGGCATCGCTAACCTGATTGTTTCCAGCCCTGACATGTGGTTGGAGAGGATGCAGGGCCAGAGCCTGGGCCTCATCCAGGAGCATAGTAGGGTGACAGGAGCATAGTAGGATGATAGATGGGCCACTGTCTAATTTTCTAGGTGATGTCAGGAACTCTGGTAGGCAGATAAGTATGGGAAAGACTCCCGAGAAAGTTAGGGGCCTGGGGATGTACTTCCGTTCACCCAAGTCTTCCTATCATCCCCGGAAGTCCCTGCAGCACTAGACATTTCAGACCTCAGCAAACACAAATATATTCCCAGGTCCCTAACTTCCTCTGGAAGTTGGCTGGCACTGATCTGCCCGGGCACTGATCTGCCCTGGCACTCCTCGCCCTCTGTCATTTACAGAAGAAAAGCGAGCGTCCAAGGGTGCCCCAGAATGTAAACTGGAGTGCCAAGCCAAGGGTAATCAGACACACTCGTATTTCATCAGGCATCCTACACTAGTTGTCTCCACATATTTCTTTAAGGGGGAGCATAGCTTCAGAGCTGGGTTTGTTAGCCAAGTTCGCTGTTCAGACTATTTTAAACATCTCTCTCTTTTATTCTCTAACTGCTGACAGAGCTCTGGCTTGAGGAGGGAACTTGGGCGGGGGGGGGG
>NW_005370700.1:444415-499843 GCF_000412655.1 Myotis brandtii
TGCAAAAACCTGGCAGCTTCCTCCCATTGCTCCCTGAGAAGTGAGATGTCCTCCTGGAGACACATCTCAACATACTCAGTTGAATTGAAAAAAGAAGACGATTCTTTCTAACAGAAGGCCAATTGATTGGATAAATCTGAGGACTGATTTTGTCAGTTCATTTTCCATGCATTAGATGTGCTAAATGGTTGCTATGATGTCTTGGATAAAATAGATTGAAAGCCCTTGATAAGGTGAAAGCATTTATCGAAAACATTCTATGAGGAAGGCATATTGAAATGAAGTTATTAGAATTTCCTAAATCTTTCTGGCAATATAGGGTGATATAAAATGCCGAAGGGATAGATTTTATGTACTTAATTACAATTTGCCAAATCTTAGAGTTCGTTTGGTTATATTTTCCCCCAAATTAAGAAACTAAATGATTCTGGTGACTGAATAACAAATCTTTTTGTAAAGCAGACGGTCCCCCCTCCCTCCCCCTTTTTTTTTGGCTTTTAATATAATTGAAGGAGGACCTAATTGTTAGTCAGCTGACAGATTAATAAAAATAATTTTTGAAGATGGATTAGTATGTGATTTTTGAAATATCCCTTGGAAGGAGTTCAAAGAACTGAGTGCCATTACTGTAACAAATGCCTGCTATTTATTTCTGGGACCAGAGCTGGTGGAGCTTACACACATGTGAGTGAGAACTAGGAAGAGAATTGAAGCAGAACCCTGTGTTCCTCTAGCAGTCAGCACCGTTCACCTACGATGAATCCATCTCTGTAAGAGAGGCATTCCCAATGACATTTTACTTGCATGTGCAATCACTATATATCAACATTTGAAATATATGTATGTTGTTTTGATCAGTTGCAAACAAGTAATAATTGTAGCAATAACTCAATCTGGATAAAAAAGGAATGCTTAGTGTCCTATGGTCACTGAAAATATAAACAGTTTAAAATTTGAATTTCTGTGAGAAACAAATTTCCATTGTTTATAAGCCAAAGTTTGCTTTTTAAATTTCTATGCACAAATATGTGGCAGGCGGCAGGGTGGTGAGAGTTACTATTTTCGAGCATAAAGATATAACGTTAGAATACAATTCTGTGGGAAAAGCAGAATGGAAATGGGTGTTCAGGAAGAAAAAGGAATTATTTAAATGTTCTGAGAGTTCAACAAAAGTGGTTCCCATCTTTTAAGTGAATAATGGTCATTTTCAACTCTCGTGGTATTTAGACTTCATTATATATATTTCAAAGAATTCTGTAACTGTTTTTTAAATGCCAGTATTTACAGCACATTGGAACATATATCTTTTATGACTATTGTGACTGACAATGAAAAATTTAAATGTCAACTAAAAAATGTATGAGGGGTTATTCAGTTTTGTTTTCATTATTATATAAGTTACAACAATAATTTTGAAATCATTGCCCCAGGAAAATCAGGCTTCTGGACATCACACAGGACAGTTTTCCTCTCTCCTTCCCTGTGCTTCTGCGAATGAGCCACGGGGTTGATGAAACACCCCCTTTTCTGCTACCTGGGTGTGTGTAAGTTTGAGCTACTTGGAAAATGTTATGTGGATCCCCATTGCTGGCTTAAATTATTTCTATAGTAATTTTACTTCCAAATACAAAACTCCATATTTAACCCATATTTATATTTATAGTCCTTATCATTGAACTATAAAAACAAGTTGACAAATTAAAAATAAACCACAAAACCAACACAATTAAAATTTTAGCACAACTACTGGCATTGTTTGCTACAGCTAAATGGCTGCTGTTGTTTGGCAGGATTTGGGGAGCACTGTTTTGCTTTCATGTTGACATTCCCATGTTCCCAGGCCACAGAACGACTCACTGACTGGCACAGTCAGCACGGGTGACGTCACTGGGTGCTGTCACCGTGCTTCACCTGGTGAGGACCCTTCTTTACCAGATCCCACTGTTCTTGTCTCAATAGCTCAGGACAATTATATGCTCCTCAGTGACAAAAAAGATTATAAATATGGACACAGGCACCTCACTCATGGAGTGGATTTAGTTTTAAAGTGCTTATTAGATGACCCGGAATTCACTTCCATTAAGCGTTTTAAAAGTTAGCAACAAAATGAAAGTAGGAAATTCTGAACATGCCTACTATAGAAAACCTACAGGGCCCCGGCGCATCTTCTGGCCCTTGGAGTTCATAGATTCCAGCTTGCGACCCCAACACCACAGTCTCAGCTACTACCTACAACCGGAATGGGTGCAGATCTTACCAATGTGGGCAGCTTCAAGAAGACACATTGGAAAGAGCCATCACGGAAATTTCTTTCCCTTGAATCCACTATAAGAAACTCAGAGCCAAAGCATCTCTGAGTGGCTCGCTGTGCCTGGCACAGTGCCCGGCACTTGTGGTAAGCACGTGATCATTTATTTAAGTGACTTGGATAAAGGATCCAAGTTTTTTTAAGTCACCCAGGGTGGGCCTCTGATGATGGCCTTTGTTTCTAAATACCCTGAGAACAGGCTACCTGGGCTTATGGTCTTTGTCGATTCCAACTGGATGCTCTACAAGCAGATTGCTGTGGTTCCCAGGTGCCTCCTAGGTATCTATATATGAAAATAAATATAAAATAATAGGAATAGTATATGTGTGTTATACAGAACATATGTTACATATTATACAGTATATAAAATTATATTAAATATAACTGTAAATATAAAATTAAAATGTAGAGAAACATTGGGGAGGGGTGGGGCTCTGGTAAGCTCATTGTGAAGGCTCTAAGCTAGCAGGCACACTTAGCTTGTGGTCTGGTTTTGTTTTTTTTAGATTGTGGGTTTCTGTAGTGTGGTTTCAAGGGAGCCAGTGGAGATTTGAGCCACCATTCCTAATCCTGGTGGGATTCTAAGTCTGTGGATGTTTTGCACATTATTCCTGCAAGTAACACAGCAGCCATGACCAGGTTTTCCATGGAGAAAGGTGGACCTCTCAGGCCCTTCTCCACCTTTACCCCAAGCCTTTGATTAATATACATTTTTCTTATTAACTGAGGATTTTCTCTTAAAGATGTATGATGCCATCTAATTGAAGGTAAAATCTAACCAGCACCTTTTTAAGTAAAGTCATGTCTGCCCTACAATTTTTCAGCCCTTAGTAGATTAAACCATCAATATCCCAATGCCCTTAGTTATTCTTCCAGCTACATTATCAAACTCTAGGTCATGTGCATTAGCAACAAGCTTTCTTCTCTGCCACATGGTCTAAGGATAAACACACGGACCTTAGAACTACATTACCTGGGTTCAAATCTCACCCTTGCAACTTATTTACTCTCTGGCTTCCTTGGGAAGGTCACCTAACCTTTCTGAGCCTTAGCCTTCTCTTTTTAAAAATGGTTGTTCAAGGGATTGAGTGAGCTATTGTGTAAGATTTAGCAAAATGCCTTGCATAAAAGCAGTACACAATGAATAAGAGCTTTATTTTCTACTATAACATAAATTCACTCATGGCTTTGAATGGGATTTCCAAAGCCTTTATACGATGCAATCCCCTTTCTATAACTTCTTCCTGAGTGCTTCCAGAAGGCAGCATGGTATTACATACCCACGTGCATAGTCTCCCGAAAGCAGAGTAGCAGGCTCACCATGCTATATTAATTCACCAAGCAGTCACAGTGGCCATCAGCTCTGCTCTTAAAAAATAAGAGATGGACACATCACATAATAAGACAGAACTGAAAGCAGAGTAGCAGGCTCACCATGCTATATAAATTCACCAAGCAGTCACAGTGGCCATCAACTCTGCTCTTAAAATAAGAGATGGACACATCACATAATAAGACAGAACATTCTGTTGGATTCAAGAGCTATCCTAGCTCATTAGGGCCTCAGGACTTTCTGATATGCAAAATCTTGAATTCTTTCATGCTTGATTAGTTCTTTTTTCACTTTTAAATGACAGAATTTCACTTTTACAGTACAGACTTCTAAAAGACTCTGAATTGAAATCTCTGAACCCAATAGGGACAATAGGACTATCTTATAGGAAGGAGCAGGAAACATGATTGCCTGACACAACACTGGCTATGTGACCGTGGGCAGCCCACTGTCCCGCTCTGGGCCTGTTTCCTCTTATATCAAGTGAGAAGAAGGATCTCATAAACTCCAAGGTTTTAAGTTCCCATTCATTCTAAAAGTAATAGGCAAAGTCTACATAATTCCCAGGATAAAGTAAGTTGTTAATACAGTTCTACAGTTTACAAAGCTCCATTGGTTCCTATGACATTGTGATGAGGTATTATCACTAGTCCCATTTTACAAATGAGACTTTTGTAATATTGAGAAATAAAGTTAAAACCAAGGCTATTCAGTTACTGAGCTAAGAGACGATCCAGGAATCTTCTGTCTGGGATGTTGGATTTCTAAATTTTCTCTAAACTTGTTGCAATTTGATGAGAGTAGAAATTACTTTATACTTTAAATTAAAAAAAAATGCTCTTTGTCCTCATGACTACTTTTCTACTCACATGGCTGTGGATTCCACAGGTTATATTGTTCATCCATTCATTAACTCATCTAAGCAGGATTGATTGCCCATATCAATACAGCATTATTTAACATGCTATGTGAGATATAAGAGAACACATGAGTGTAGTAGTTCACTTATACTTTTCACTACACTGGCATGAACTCTCCAGGTTCCTTTATTCACTACTACTGGTCCAGGACTTAGAACAGTGTGTGGAGCATGGCAGATGAGTGAACAAATGAATGAAACAGGTGGGTTCAAGTCTGGCCTCCCGTAAGTGTAACCAACCTCTTCCAGGAAGGTTTCCATCTGATATACCACTCAAGACTCAGAGCATCTTCTGCCTCACACCAGGCCTGTAGCATTTACCACAGTGTGCTTGTTTTCCTTTAGTTTTAATTTTTTATCAAAGTCATAGATACATAGAGTTAAAAATCAAATAGTGCCCAAAGGCTGGTAATAAATCAAGCAGTCCTTGCCCCCTCCCCTACACTCGAGTTCTAATACCTGGAGGTAATCACTTTGAACTCCGAGCTATTGCTTCTAGCAACGGCCTTCACATTGCTATGTGATGTGCTTATCTGGCCAGTTCCTGATTTATCTGTTTTTGATGGTATCTAGTATCTGTTATGATGGATCACTATTTTAAATTAAATCATATAAGTATGACTATGTGAGTATGACTTATTTTGTTTCCAATGCTCCATCAGATCTGCCATGCATCTGTCTTTTATCTTGCCCTAGTGACCTGCCTTCTCTATTCTAGGTATTCCCCCTTTTTTCCAAAACCTTCTCTCCCTGGAAACTCTGTCCTCCTGCTCCAGGTCATCCCCAGGCTCTTCTGTCTCTCTGAAACATCTCTTCACCCATTTCTTGGAACATCACTCTTTCCAGGATCCCAAGTTCTCTCTCTTTCTTGGTTTATGCCTTCATCTTTCCAGAGCATAAACTCCACTCGCCTCCTCCGACAATGAATAGAAAGTAGAGATTCTGAGTCCTAGCATGTCTGAAATCAATTTTGCCTCACATTGGAATGAGTTATCAGAGAGCTAAGTTCTAGGTTGAATTTATTTTTCTCAGGATTTAGAAGACACTGCTTCCCCATCTTCTGCATCCAATGTTGAGCAGTTGTATGACAAACTTTTTTCCTCTCCTCTGAAAGCTTCTAGGGATAAATTCCATTATGTCTGTTGCCCACAGCAGTGTAGATAATTTCCTGTTGTTGTGCTGGCTATTTGGGTCCACCGTTTCAATGTGGAGTCCTAGAAAAGGCTCAATGATTTTTTTCTGTCCATTTTCTCTTTTCTCATTTCTGAAACTCCCATTAGTCAGATGTTGGACCTTTAGGGCTAACTTTCCATGTCTCTTTTCTTTTCTTTCATATTTTACATCTTTTTGTCATTTGTATTAATTTATTCAACTTTACTAACCCCCATGTTAATTTTTTAAAAATTTTGGCTGTTGTGTATGTTTTAAATTATTCTTAATTCCTATAAAAAAAAATAAAAAAAAAACAAAAAATAAAATAAAATCAGAAGACATTTTAAATCACAAAAAAAAAAAAAATTATTCTTAATTCCTAATTCTTACCACTTTATAGCACTTGAAAGCTGCAAAGTTTTCTTGCTTTTATTATATCATTTGGGGTTATTTAAACAATTTCTCTCATCCCTGATTAGTTCCATTTCCTCCCGTTTCCTTTTTGCAGCTCTTTACTCGGGGCTTCTTCGTGTTAGGGGTTCTCCTCATGTGTCTGAGGATCCTTGGTTGTTCAGTATTAAGAGCCCTGAAAAAGCTGATTGGAAGCTCTGTGTACAAGGATGGGATTTGTTGATGGTTCCTCAAAAGAAACAACCCTGCAAGGCCTTGACCTTGAATGCCTAGCCTCAAGAACTGTGAGATAAGAATTTCTGTTGCTTTAAGCCACTCAGTTTGTGATACATTATAAAAACATCCCAAGGAAAATAATATAGTGACTATACATTTTAATTTTAAATATGAATATTCTATTATGTCTGTTATATAAAATATTCAGAATAAGCAATCCAAGAATTAGGCTTATATCGTAGTCCAGATTCTTTGAATGACCTCATAGCTGACCTTTTTGACCCTTCCCTAAACTCCTGTTTATTCACTCATTAATGAATACTTCCAGCAGCTTTCTTAAACAATTAATCACAGATATCTGTTGAGCACAAACTATGTGTCAGAAATTGCCTGGCCATGGAATTTAGCTGTGACCAAGAAAGATAGGTTCTTCCCTCTCATGGGCCTTGGAAAGAGTCACAAATGATTATGTCTAAAAGGCTTCAGTGACTAGATTGTTAAACACATAAAGACCATACCTCTGGGTGAAAACAGACTTATTCCCTAGGTGTGGTCAACCAGAGCAGCTCATTAAATGTGTGATTTTGTGACATTTATTCAGAGATAACTGGCAATCATTGGGGACAAATCCATCTCTGAGTCGCTGTGCTACTAGTGCAAGATGGGCAGCATAGTGGAGCAGAAAGGTCATGAGCTCTGGAGTTTGAAGGACCCAGGGAGAATGGAGGGGCTGACCAATCCCTGGGTCATGGTCTGTCACCTAACTTATCTGGGCCTCGGGGTGCTTACTGGTAAAAGGGTGGGAGCAACCCTACCTCCCAGAGAGCTAGGAGGCTCGTGAGGGGACACTTTCACATGCCATTTTTCTGGGCCACTATTCTTAAACCAGATATTGGATAAATCCCTGTTATTCAATATTCTATTAGATTTCCTTGATAAAGCTTATTGAAGTCTGAAACCTGTACTAAGGTTTTAAAAACACAGTCTTGAGAAATGATTTGTCTCATTCCCTTTTTCCATGGAAAACGGTTTCCCACTTACCCTGTGTGTAGCCAGGCCTTGATGACCAAGGTCTGTGCTGTAGTCCCATGAACAACCAGGAGGCCTCCACAAAACTGTGCTGTCAGTGGCTAGGGGCTTTGTGGTCTAGGGCCATGGGTCTCTCACTCAGGTTATCTAGTACTTGGTGTCTTAGAATCATGCATAACTTGCTTACCTTGGGTAAATGGCCTACTTGGATCTAGGTCAAGTTTTATGTTGAGGTGCTACTAATTAGAACTGAGCTGAAGATGGCACGAATGACACCCATTGCTTGTAATGTTGCAGTGAGGTCCTGACCTCTATCCAAGGTCTCCTCCTGCTCCCTCAGCCCTGAAAAGCAGCAACAAGAGGAGAGATGCCCAGGGTGGCAGTCACACCAGTGACTGTCACACTTTAGTAAAAAGCTTACAGGCTTTCTGGGATAGTCAGAACAACTTCCTTTCCTTCCTTCCTTCCTTCCTTCCTTCCTTCCTTCCTTCCTTCCTTCCTCCCTCTATTATTTTTTTTATTATTCAAAAGGGAGTCTATTAGTTGGAGCATCACCCTGTTCACCAAAGGGTTGGGTTCAATCCCCAGTCGGGAAGCATACAGGAGCCACCTGATCTTCTTCTTTTCTTCTTCTTCTTCTTCTCTCTCTCTCTCTCTCTCCCCCTCTCTCTCTTTCTTCCTTTCTTTGTTTCTACTTGGTTCCAGGTATTTGGGGACAGGTTGTACATACTAATATTTGCCAGGTTGTACATATATGTGCATAAATATCTTTTCCCCTCCAAATGTGAGTTTAATATTAAAGCTGACAACCCATATTATTGTTAGAAACTGTAAGTAAAAAAAAAAAATCTCATTTTGTGTACTCAAGCATAATGACTTAATCAGTTTCTCCTTGACTTACACAAAGGGAATTTGAAGTTAAAGTTCATGCTTTAGAAGGCATTACAGAGGAGACTTTTTTCTCCCATAGTGCACATCAAACTGACTTTTGACTCAACCATGGATGATATTGAGATAACCAAGATAAGCCTCTGAAACACTGCAGGAAGACAAACAGAAATTCCACTTACATAGTTAAAAGAGAAGTTGTTATAGTGTTTATTGTCAGTGAATGCATTATGCAATTGCATGTCATCATGTGGTAAATTATTGGTAGACATTATGCCTACATAGCACTTTTCACCCATTTCCCATAATATAGAGGAAATTGGCTTATCTAAACAGAACAAAACAAAAAACAGACGAGAGGGGGGGAAAAGGGAGCTTAATTGTGTGTGTTCTCTTTTAGAATTGATGTCCTTTTAGTTGCAACTTATAGTTGTTTTTATGGGGGTTTTTTCCTGCTTCTTTAAGGATTATTTCAGGTTTTGACTTGGTTGAATCTTAGCTTCACTATGTCTGGGTGGCATGGGAAGGATCAGGGAGTTGGGGAGTGAATGCTGAAAAAAAGATAGCTCAGAGGGCAGGACAGACTCTGTCTAAAAAGACAGTGACATCAGCGTGTGGGATGACAATGTCTTAAGGCCTTGGCCGCTCAAATTTGGACCAGCACATCTACAGCACTTAGGGGGTGCCACCCAGACCTACTGAGTCAGAATCTTCATTTTTATGAAATCCCTGTTAATTTGTGAGAATCACTGCTTTATGGGATATTTGAGATCAGCTAATTTAAGCATTTCATGGGAGAACTTATCCAAAGTCACTGATTGGCAACATGACCACTCACTTGCTTACATCCTCTGGTTATCTGTTGAACCTCTGCAGCAGCTGTAGTTAGAATTCCCTTTTAAGTTCCTATTGCTGTTCATTTGTGTTTCTTTTCTTTATTTCTTTTTTCCCCTTATTTAATATTGCTAGGTTTTTTTCCCCAAAAGCAAAGCAAAACAAAACAAAACCTTTTGGCTTTATCAATCCTCTTTAATATTTATTTTCTGTTTCACTAATTTCTGCTTTTTCTTTGATTACTTTTCTTCTTTCTTTGGACTTATGCTGCTATTTATTTTATAATTCTTAGGTTGGCTCTTTAGCTTATGTATTTTTAGATTTAAACACCCAAATCTGTTCTTTTTTTTAAAATACATTTTATTGATTTTTTACAGTAAATCTATTCTTTTTTTAAAAAAAATATATTTTATTGATTTTTTACAGAGAGGAAGGGAGAGAGATAGAGAGCCAGAAACATCGATGAGAGAGAAACATCGATCAGCTGCCTCCTGCACATCTCCCACCGGGGATGTGCCCGCAACCCAGGTACATGCCCTTGACCGGAATCGAACCCGGGACCTTTCAGTCCGCAGGCCGATGCTCTATCCACCGAGCCAAACCGGTTTCGGCTAAACACCTAAATCTAAAATTCTTCTCTAAGTACCCCTTTAGCTGACAAATTTTGCTACATAATTTTTAGTTACTATTTAGTTTTGAATATTTTCTCATTTTGATTGTGATTTTGTTTTAATATATGAATAAATTTTAAATGTTTTATATATGTTTCCAAATGCATGGGGTTTTTTAGTTATCTTTTTTATTTCTAATTTAATTCAATTATGTTTAAAGATTATGGTCTATATAATATCAATCTTTTGAAATAGTTACCAAAATAGGTACATTAAAATTTCTCAGGGATGTGGTGAATTTGGCAGTTTCTCCTGTAGAGCTGTCAATTTTCGTTTTATGTATGTTGAGGTTCTATTATTAGTTGTATTCAAATTTAGAACCATTATATATTTCTGGAAAATTAGACCTTTTAAAATTCATTAAGTCATGACCTTTATCTTTAGTAATGCTTTTTATCTTAAAGTTTACTTAGGCTAATGTTAATATTCCTACTTGATTTCTCTTTTAGTTAGTATTTCCTTAGCATATAATTTTTTCATCCTTTGGCTTTTAATCTTATTGTAATCTTATGTTTAAAAAGTATCTCTTTTATGCCCTAGACAGTTTGGCTCAGTGGATAGAGCATCAGCCTGCAGACTAAAGGGTCTTGGGTTCAATTCCGGTCAAGGGCACATGTCTGGGTTGCAAGCTCAATCCCCAGTAGGGGGCATGCAGGAGGCAGCTGATCAATGATTCTCTCTCATCATTGATGTTTCTATCTCTCTTTCCCTCTCCCTTCCTCTCTGAAATCAATAAAAATATATTTTTTTTAAAAAAAGAAAGAAATGGCAATGATTCTTCAAAAAAAAAAGTATCCCTTTTAAACAGCATATATTTGGGCCTTATTATATTTTATCCAGTCTGACAATCTTTGTCTTTTCATTGAAGCATTTAGTCCTTTTACATTTATAATAATTACTGATATATTTGGATCATAATATATGCTTTTTATTTTTTCTACTATTTTCTTTTTTGTTGTTATTGTTCTTTCTCTCTTTAAAATGTTTTCTTTTCTTTTCTGTTTTTGGTAATTTCATTTCTCCCCCCTCCACTTATTTGGAAATTATGTGCAATACCCTCTTTTCTTTGTTCAGTGGTTTTTCTAGTGCTGGCATACTTGCTTAACAAAACTTAATCACTTTATGCTCCTGTTGAGAACCTTAGAAAGCTTCAACTCCAGTTATGCCCTTCCCTACTGTGTGCTACGATGTCTATTATTTAATCCTAATCTTTCCCCCACAAATTAGATGTTACTGTTACTATCAATCAAGTGGAATCATTTACCTATGGGTGGGTGGGGATGGGGAGGGGAGAGGGGCAAATGAAGAAACTTGATAGAAAATAGAGATGAAGACCAGTTGAGACTTAAGGACTTTGGACTTTACCTTAAAATTAGGGAGGCCTGAAGGTTTGCCATTGTTCATGTGGTCACATTTGATTCCAAGAAAGCTTACTCTGGCTGGAATATGAAGAATTGAAAGTGAAGAACTGAAGAAAGTAAACTAAAGTGTTGCTGTCACCCCTGGGATGAGTTAGAGGTCATGGTGACATCTGGGTGGAGAGAAGTGACAGCTTCCAGAAACCCCTGGCTGACCAATCGGTTGGATTTGATGAGTGTCAGGCTCTGGTGGGTGAATGGAAGGGGAATCCAAGGGTGGCACGAGATGTCTTATCCAGGTGGAGTCATGAACTATGGTGGGAAGATGAAGAGTTAACTGATGATCATCTCCTCCGGCTTGCTATAAAAACTAAACAGTTTACCAGTATGTCTATGTACGTAGAAACTTGTGCGAAGCCCTTTAAAAAATAGTAGCTTCCTTCTGAAGACCTGTACATTCAGAATCCTAAGCCTGAAAGCAAAGCTATAGCTCCTTGCTCAGAGGTCCTTTGCCTTCAAGGTGAGGATCAAGCAGAGCTGGACTCGGGGTTCTGTGTTTACTCCCAGCCGCAGCTTCTGCACACTCTGACCATTGCACATTTTTCTGTGACTCAGGGCTTTTCCAGAGAAGTCGGACACAGCTGGTGGGGCTGTGCCTCCTGCTGTCTGCTCAGAGCGCTGGGCAGCACTCCAGCCTAGGAGGTGGGGGCTAAGCTGGCCTGGACCAAGGAGCAGGGACAGCGTGCGTGGCCTTCCTGCCCCTCCTCAGCCTCCTACACAGCCCCTCCCACCGCACCCAGCTGCCACCCGCACCCTGGCCCTCAGAGCTGCCATGGCATATTCTGCCAGTGCAATTTCTGTTCGTCTTTCTTATGAAAACCCACATCCAGGAAGGAGATGAGACAGTAACAGAACTGAGTTTTATTAGAAAAGGTTGCCCTTAGAAGTTTTTAAATACACTGGAAACTCCAAGTACCAGGATATTCATTGAATGGAATTGTCAACATGAAAAGCTTGAAATAATTCTCAATATCAAACAATAGGGGAATGTGGGAAAGATACAAGCACTACAATGACAACATGATGAGTTGTTTTCAACTCTATTGTGCACAACACCACTTCTGTATAGTAATAAACATTTTGTACTAACCCCCTTTTTATCCCAAAGTTAAATTTATAGATAATATATCTACCCAAGTGCATAATTTTTAAAATTGAGGCATAATTGACACATAACATTAAATTAGTTTCAGGTGTACAACATAATGACCTGATATTTGCATATATTGAGGATGATCACTACAATAAGCCTAGCTAACAACTATCACCACGCATAGTTACAAAAATTTTTTTCTTGTGATGAGAACTTTTAAGATCTACTCCCTTAGCAACTTTCAAATATGTGATACTATACAGCCGATCCTTGAATAAAGTACTTTCCTTCAATACCATTGTGCTGTATCATTGATGAGATGCCGTAGACACTTATCTCTTGTTTATATCAATTAGCCTGTGGGAAAACGGACTTCATTATACTTCGTTTCACCAAAGTTCCATGAACCTATAGATGATGTTAAGTGGGAACTTACTATATTATTAACTACTAGTGGCCCGGTGCACAAAATTCATGCACATTAAAAGGGAATTAATTAGAGGAAATATTTTAATATTGCTATTTGCCCTTTCTCTATAATAGAAGTGTCAGAGATGAAAGAAAATTAGTAAAATGTATATGAAAATCTTCCTCCTGTTAGAGTCTGGGGCACGCCACGGGATCCAGAGTCAAGTCCCCGCCCAGCCGTGTGCACCTTGAAATCGAGTGAAACCCAGACCCGGTGGCCCCACCCCCATTGGGCGAGATCCAGATCCAGCCGGCCCCACCCCTGTCAAGCCCCGCTGGGCGGGGAGCATGGCCTGAGGTCCCCCATCAAGTCCCACCGGGGGTGGGGGAGGCACAGCCTCAGGTCCCCGGCCCCGACCGGCGCCACGCAGCCTCAGATCCCTGCTGATCGTTCATTACGGCTCATTATGGGAACCCCGCCTCTGCTGTGGACACAGCCATCTTGTGTTACGGGAACCCTGCCTTCATTGTGAGTGCAGCATTCTTGTGATGGTGTGGTGGCATAAGGGTCAATTTGCATATCACCTCTTTATTATATAGGATAGTCACTTTGCTGTACATTACATTCCCATGACATATATTTTATAACCATATGTTCGTACCTTTTGACCCTCCAAATACATATTTTTTAAAAGGATATAATGCCTTGACTATATAAACAAGTCCAATAGAACAAAATTCTAGCATTTTTTTAAATCCATTCCTTCCCAATCAGGAAAACAAACCACTCTAGGTGTTTCAAACAAAGGTAAGTTAATCTCAGGAATTGGTTAAAAAGGTCTGGGAAGGGCTGAATTAGTAACCACAGGGAAGCAACAACCTCTAATGTCCAGGCTTCTGCCAGTGCCTCCACTCACACCTCACACTGTACACACCACGCACTGTGCACACCATGCACTGTGCACACCTCGCACTGTGCACACCACACACTGTGCACACCTCACACTGCACACCTCACACTGTGCATACCTTACACTGTGCACACCACGCACTGTGCACACCTCGCACTGTGCACACCACGCACTGTGCACACCATGCACTGTGCATACTTCACTGTGTACACCATGCACTGTGCACACCATGCACTGTGCATACTTCACTGTGTACACCATGCACTGTGCACACCATGCACTGTGCATACTTCACTGTGTACACCATGCACTGTGCACACCATGCACTGTGCATACTTCACTGTGCACACCATGCACTGTGCACACCACACAGTGTGCACACCTCACACTGCACACCTCACACTGTGCATACCTTACACTGTGCACACCACGCACTGTGCACACCTCACTCTTTGCACCCAACACAACCCAAAGCCAGCAGGAAATGCTGTCTCCCTGACCTCTTCCAACCTCCCCAGGGCCTCCCATTGGCAAACCCTCGGGGAAGTCAAACGGGAAGGAATCTGGAAGCGGTAACTTGGAGGTTTCCAGCCCCAAAGGTGGAGAGCAGGGCTTAGAAGAGGTGTACATAGCTGAGAGATAAGTTTCAATTTGCATATTTGTAGGCACAACTACATTTGAGGAAATACTGAAGAAGCCAGATGCTTGAATCTACTTTTAAATAAATTTGGACTTAATACAAGTAAGACAGTGTTTCACTAAAGGTCTGTAGACACTTTCTGTCTCTGACATTTGGAAACAAACACGTTCCCACGTATGTGCTGTGAGCGCCAGGCTCCGGCACAGACCATCCAGGTGGCTGGGAGCGGCTGGCCGTGGCTGAGGAGATTTTCCAAATGGTTGAGCCGACAATTCATAGTCGAGAGTGTAAACAATACAAAACTCATTAGTTGCATTGTTATAAAACTCAGTGTATACTAAAACCATGCCAAAAAGCTTTGTGTTTATGTGTAAAGCCGAGTTGGGTTTTGGGCTAAAATCATTCTAAACAGGTTTTTTCACTTCCATGAATATCCATCAGGACATTCAAAATCTGAGCTAGACTAAACATTGCAGAACACCTAACTTCCTGGTCCCTTGCCTTTAAATGTCACTTGCTCGCTCCCACCCAGCCTGTCCCACGCCCCGCACCTGACAACCAGAAGCACCTCCGACGACCTTCTGTCTCTCCTGAGCAGCAGCCCCGCTCCCTGAGGCCACTGGGGTGAATGTCTGTTTCTGACCTGGAAATGTTAGGAGATATTGGATGACAAGCAGATGATAGAACGGTATTCAAGAATGACGGCCTTTCACTATTTAGAAAGTATTTACACATACATATGAGAGAAGGTTCAGCGGTCTATAAACCAAAGCAGTAACAGTGGCTACCTCTGATATTGAGTTTTGAGAAATAACTTTTTTGTTTTGTTTTATTTGTATTTTTAAATTTTTCCACTCAGGAAATTATTTTTTAAGCTTTATTATTTCATTATAGTTTCAGGTGTAAGGACCGCAGATAGATATTCATATAGGTTACAAAGTGTTCCCTCCGATCCACTCAAGAAATGTTTAAAACGCAGTCAAGGAATTAGGAAACAAACAAACAATAGGTCAGGCCAGGTAAGCACATAGCAAGGATCCTTCGTGGCTCGAAGGATCAGTCAGACCTCAAATCAGTTGATAGCGGCCCGCCGCTCGGCACAAGAGCCCGATACAAGCATTTGCTCAAACTCTGGATGTACCAGAAACGCCACCTTCCTTCCTGCACACAGACCACTCAGTGGTGCTCACTGCTCCTTGGGGTGGCGGGCAGTGCTCTCTCATCCTTGGGTAGATGCCACTGGTCCAGATGGCTCATGCGGTACTTCCAACACAGCGTTTTCTCTAAGAATAGGAGCCCCCTCTGAGTTAAGCATTTGGTGATGTAGAAATAATCCACCCTCATAGCTGCACTATAAACCTCAGGTATAAATCCCCAAACTTGGAGACCCAGTCCCAGGTGTGGACAACCATTTCCACTCGAGTGCCAAGCCAAGTGGAGGCATCAGCGAGACGCAGTGACATGCTCGGCTGGATGCTCGAGGCAGGCCTGGCACGGGGCGGGGGGGGCCTGGATGCTCGAGGCAGGCCTGGCACGGGGGCCCTGCCGAGAAACCCAAGGAAGGACCATAGGAAGGGACACAGATGTGCCGCGGTTAGGATCTCACCCACACACTGTCTCCTCACCAGGCCACCAGCCCCGAGACCTCTGCCCCGCACGGGGCCTTGTGTGGGATGGCCAGGCGGGGTGTGGCTGTACCTGACGCACACACATCTCCTGAGCCTGAACGCCTGGGCCAAGACCAGGGATCGTTTCCAGATGTGGGCCTCACATCTGGGCCAGCCATCGGGAGGCTGCTTATTTGAACAAAGACTGCAAGCACTCAAAGAGCCCCAAGGTCCAGAGAAGGCTGCCAAGACCTGGCGAGCAGATGAGTGCAAAACAGACGTAATTTATGCTTCCAGGAGAGGAAGAGAGCCACGCTTTGTGGCCCACGTGATCGTGTGGAGGGAGGCACGTCACTCTCACACGAGGCAACGGCTTCGTTCGCAGGACTAAGGTGAGGGCCTTCAACTTCAGGATGAGCAGAGTTCGGGACTGAGGTCTGGCTTCCGTTTCCGTCACCCCATCTCTTGACCCTCCCCCCTTTCCACATCACCTCATAACTTGTATTTCCTGGACATACTTTTGAAATACAGAATTTCACAGCTTTATAGTTCGGCGGGCCCTTTCAGCCAGTCAGCCCCAGCAGACACACACCATCTTTTGCACATGACCCCGTGGCTACAGAGTTTTTCCCCACTTGGTAGGAGACGCTGACCTGAACAGGCCCATGGGCAGTCACCTTCACAAGAGGTCAAAGACATGGCTGTGAGTTGGAGTGACAGCTTATACTCCCAGGTATGAGGAGACACGTGCTCCTCTGGCTGCGTTGCTGTGGGCTGATCTGTGTCCCGCCCGAATCTATATTTGAAGTCCTAACCCTGGTACCTCAGAATAGGACGACATTTGGAAATAGGGTCTCTAAAGAGGCGGTCAAGTTAAAATGAGGCGATTGGGATGGGCCCTGATCTAATCTGATGAGGGTCCTCATAAGAAGAGATCAGGACACGGGCCAAGAGGGAGACCATGTGGGGCACAGAGAGAAGACGCCGCTGCTGGCCAAGGAGAGGGGCCTTGGGAAGGCACTGGCTGTGCTGGCGTCTTGACCCCCGACCTCCAGCCTCTAGATACATGACAGTCACGTTCCATTTTTGAAGCCACCCAGTCTGCGATGATGTGTTAGGGCAGCTGAGCAAACCGAGTTTGGGGGTTTGGGGTGGGGGGCCTGGAGACTCGGAAGAACTGTTTGACATTTTTTCCCATCTTCCCTTTAAATCATATTTTATCTTCCCTAGGTTTAGGTTTGAGGCCTCTCTGTGTACTGGTTAGGAGCAGGTGTCCTGGGTTCAAATCCCCACTCTACCACTTACAAGGGGGTGGTCTCAGGCAAGTTTGTTAAACTCTGTCTGTCTGCTTTCCAGCTGTGAGAAGGGGTGACAGCCGTGTCTACCTGGCAGGTGGTTGGGAGGTAAGTGAGGTGACATGTGGCAAGTGCTTGGAGCAGAGCCTGGAACCCTAAGTGCTGGGGGTGGGCATGCCCTTGTTCACACTCCAGGGCTGAGAGAGCTCCCTGAGAGGGAGGCTCTACGCTAGCATTCAACCTTGCTGAACTCTTAGAACCCTTTTTGCATGTTAATTACAGCCCAGGACTCTTCTGGAAAGTTGCATCAGTGGCGGGGAAAATGGCAAAGATACATGGGAACCAAGCTGCCTGCAGGCCCTTCCTGACAGTGATGTCGGAGCATCTCAGCCTCTGCTGGACGTGGTTATAAATGCCGGGGGGGGGGGGGGGGGGGGTCATCAGTGCAGTCTGAACACACAGGGAGAGTGCCCCTCTGGCCTCACACCTAATCTAAGCACATCTCTCACTTAGTGGGGCCGCCCACAGCACCCACCAGGGGAAACTGGGGGAGACATGCAGAGGCCTGCCTGAACCTCGTTCCCCTGACATAGCTCGCTTCTCATTCTGTGCCCTCTGCTCTCTCTAAACGGATCTGTGAGACACGCAGGGTCCCACGGCAATTGGGCTCCTCCAGGCCTAGGGTCTGCTCTCTCCTCAACAGTGTCCCTACTCCCACACTTTTGAGCCAATAACTCAAAATCCAGAGGCATAGAAGATGAGACGAGTATATTTTTAAAACCTTTTGCATGGAAAGGAAAAACAACCACCATATGCTAAGTTTTTTAAAGTGACAAATGGAAAAAAGTGGTTTTGCTATCCATATGACAAAATGGCCTAAATCTTTCTAATTATACAGAGCTCCTAGAAAGAGAAAATAAAAGAGGGAGGGGGAGAAAAGGAGAGAGGGTAGCATTGTTATTTTACAGATGAAGCACCTAACTGACCCCCTTGCAAATAATGAGTGCTCGAGCTGTTAGAGACCTTTTAAAATGCCAGGCACCTAAAATAAAGTTGTAGACCATAGAAATGAACAAAAGAAGAGAAAGAATGAGGTCATTAAAGCCAGTCAGTGGGATGGGGCAGATCACCCGCCAAGGCTAAATTGCAGTGTGTTGTGCCCTGGCGTTCTCCCTGTCCCTCCAGAAAGCTTTTTATCCCACTTATTTAAGGAGTGGCACAGGGGTGCTTCCAACTCCTCTCTAGCTCTTTTTATAGTGCTCAACCCTGGGCAAATACCAGTCCTGCACAAGTGCATCCTCTTCTGTATCAGAACTCCGCCAGAGGCCAGGCATCCTGGCGACCTGCTCCTTCGGCCGGTGTTCCCAGCACAGGCCTACCTGCCAGGCGATCTGCCAGCCAAGCCACCAGCAAAGCCAGTGGACGAACTGCACACCTGGGCGTGCTTAGGTTCTGTCACTTGATGACGGCGAAAGACTCTAGGCTGCCCACAACCCCTCCCAATGTTTTTGAGAGAACTGGGAGCTGGAGGCCGGGTTCATTTAGAAAATGCCAGTGAGCCACAGGAAGTTCAAAGGGACCTTTGACCTCTGAGGAAGGCAGCCAGTCATGGTCCTGAGTTTGTTGGGGTCTTTTAATTTTCACTCCCCTGCCCCCCAAAAAAGTGCATTATCCCAAAGGCATTGAATGAAGGTGTTCCGGCAGGTGCTGACTGAGCCCTGCCCACACCCTTGTCTTCCCCCTCAGCTGACAGGCTCAGATGCCCACTGCCAGCACCTCATTCCAAGGACATTCTCTTGACCTGAAGCCCCTTTGCCATCTGGACAGCAGGCCAAGTGCCAGGAACTTGAGCACCTCCCGGCAATGGTGGGCAGGGTTGGTGTGCAAAGACCCCAGCTCCCCGGTCCCTTGGGCAGGATAACTCTGAGATGTGTCTTCTACACTCTGTTTTCCAGACAGAGCTAAACTTCGGCTTCCCACGGTGGTAGCTAGCTTGATACCACCCATGCCCCTGCCAGCATCTCCTACGATCATTTCCCAACTCAACTACGCTACCTGGATTCTTTGTCAGAGAGAACCCAAGCAAAGACTAACGGACTCTGTTGCAAGGGAACAGTTACTGGACACCTGGAAGCTTCCCTCAGAAAATTGCAAAGTGTGGCCACCTCTTTTTGTTGTCGTTGTTAATCCTCACCCAAAGATTTTTTTCCCATTGATTTTTAGAGACAGTAGAAGGAGTGAAGGGTTGCGGGGGAGAGAGAGGAAAAGAGAGAGGGAGGAATATCGATGTGAAAGAGACATATCGATTGGTTGCCTCCCCCATGCACCCTGACCAGGGCTGGGAATTGAGTCTGCAACCAAGGTACATGGCCTTGACCGGGAATGAAACCCACCACTCTTCAGTGCACTGGCTGACACTCTATCCACAGTAGAAGGGGTGAAGGGTTGGGGGGAAGAGAGAGGAAAAGAGAGAGGGAGGAATATCGATGTGAAAGAGACATATCGATTGGTTGCCTCCCCCATGCACCCTGACCAGGGCTGGGAATTGAGTCTGCAACCAAGGTACATGGCCTTGACCGGGAATGAAACCCACCACTCTTCAGTGCACTGGCTGACACTCTATCCACTGAACCACGCCGGCAAGGTGTGGTTCAGTGGATAGAGTGTGGCCATTTCTATAGCCTAAGCTATGGTATATAGTTTGGGGTACCCCTGATGAGCTTTGGGGGGGTCCCTCTAGCCACCATCTCCTGTTGCAGGAGTGGTGAGCTGATAGGGAAGCCCAGCCAGAGGCATTCAGGACACCTGTGTGGGTGGACAGAGATTCATGCAATGTCGGACCGTGCTGGAATGGAAGGACCCACTATGTTCTCCCACCATCACTGTCTGTGGGCGTCCTCCTCACTGTTCCCTCCTGACTGTGAGGTGGGAGGTGAGGGGCAGCAGAGAGGGGACTCAGAATAGAGAAGATGGACAGGAAAGGCGGTCTCCCTGCACCCCACTCATTCCCTTTAGGTTCAACTTCTTTCCCCCCTCTGATATATATGTCAGGGGTAAGCTCTTCCTAGTCACTTGAATGAAGCTGCCTTTGCTTTGCCTCGTCCTTGAATGACAGTTTAGCTAGGTCTGAAGTCAACATCGGAAATCCTTGTCTATTGGCATGAGCATTGTCTTCTGTTTTCTCTTGTTGAGACTGAGAAGGCTTCTGTGGATCAGCTGCTGTTGTTTTGCAGGTAACCTGTTTGTCTGTTGTTGTTTTAATCTCTGGTTTCTTCATCCAGGGGTGTTTAATCCCCCTTCCCCTCTCTGGTGGTCTGCAGCCCTATTTTCATCTGTCTTGGTGTGCTTCTATTTTTATTTATATTGCTCGGGATTCCCTGCACCTTGAATCTGAATAATCATGTCTTCTATTAACTAAAAAAAAAAAAAAAAATCTCAACCATTATCTCTTTGAAGACCACCACCCTCTTATTCTTTCTATTCTCACCTGAAAGCCATTTTTGGTTTGTGCTACACGTTTTCTTTTTTTGACTCGAGCGTTTTGTGGTGGGGGAAACAGGAATTGCCATGGGTCTTAGTGGCTCCAAATAGCTGTCTTCCCCTGCCCCCTAGTGGTCTCATGACAAATTGTCAAAATCCCATTTCTCCATTTTCCTTGGTGCTTCCACTCTTGCTGTTTGTATTATTATTCATGAAAAAAGATGTTCTTAAACTTGTCACAACCTCAAAGTTCCCCATACTAAAAATGAATAAAGCATACTTTTACTAGAAAATATGTGTGCAGTCAGAGGCATCATCCTACACAGAGAGAAGCTAGAATTTAGGAAGTGATTGCCTCTCATTCTCCTATAGGCGCCATCGTGGCCATCCACCCTCTGTGCAGACACTTCCTGGGACAGCCGTCCACCACCTGGGACCCCTTGCTTGACAGCTCCCTCTGATCCAACATGGGAAATGGTCACTGCCTCCCCCACTGCATTCTGCTACCTAGAGCTTCCCAAATTGGACCTAGGCCTGCCTTCATGTGGCCTGGCCATCCAGTTCCCGATCTCCTGGCCAGACCTGGAACAGCCCCTCCCTCCCATGCCGTGGCTCCTTGCCCCCTCCTGGACCTGAGCTCTCGACACAACACAGGTGTGATGGACCCGAGAGAACTGGATCCTAGACTTGAACGTGGTGCTCACAGTGTGGTCTGACCGACACCAATCAGAGACCATGCAAACCACGTCTCTATTTATGCCACTAAGTCTGTGTCAGTTCCCTCATCAAACACACAGTTGGATTGTCTCCTGACGAGTTTGCTGCCTCCGGACACTCCCGGTCATCTTCACACCTGCAGTGACCGAGCCAGGCCTCTCTCGTTCTGTCCTCACGACAGTGGTTTCTTTTCTCGTTAGAGTCATGGGCACTTTATTTCCACCTCTGCTTTTTGCCAGGAGACTGGATCATAATTTGACCATAAAGAGAAATTCCAACCTGAAGGGTTTTACCACAGAGGAGAGAACTTCCTGGCAGCAAAGAGTAAGGGGATGTCCCTGGGGCCAACCATCAACAGTCGTGACCTTCCCTGGTGCCAGGCTCCTCATCGTGCTGTGGAATTGAGGATTAAAGGAGGGGAAGGGCCCTCCAGGGAGGAGGAAGCCTCCTCTATAACCTTGTAACCTGAGTGGACAACTGAAGGATACTATTCAACGTTAGAAACTTCCTGGAAACCACACCGACCTGCAGGCAGTCAGCTCTCCTGTCACTAGCCAATGGGCTCTTCGGTTCACAAATTCTGGTGTGTAAGGAACATTGCATGTGTTACTTTTGTTGTTGTTGCTAATCCTCACCCGAGGATATTTTTCCATTAATTTTTAGGGAGAGTGGAAGAGAGGGAAAGACAGAGAGAAACATCAATGTGAGAGAAACACTTCAATTGGTTGCCTCCTGCACAAGCCCCGACCAGGGCCCAGGCCAAGAAGGAGCCTGCAACCAAGGTGTGTGCCCTTGACCAGAATCAAACATGGTACCCTTTGGTCCGCAGGCTGACACTCTATCCACTGAGCCAAACCGGCTAGGGGAGGTGTGTGCCCTTGACCAGAATCGAACATGGTACCCTTTGGTCCGCAGGCTGACACTCTATCCACTGAGCCAAACCGGCTAGGGGCATGTGTTACTTTTAAAAGTCTTACTACTCCTGATCATTTTTCAGGAGAACTTTTACATACTTCACATCATTTATTTTCCTTCATTTATTTTTAAGGTTCACACTACAAGTTAGCTACAGGGGATCAACTGACATGGAAAACTTACCATTTTAACCATTTGTGTCCAGTTCAGTGACATTAAGTACATTCTCATTGTTAACGCACCCATCAGCATCATCCCCAGAACTTTTTGCATCTTCCCCAACTGAAACCCCGTCACCACTAAAAACTAACTTCCCATTCCCCTCCTCCAGGCCCTAGCGACCTGCATTCTACTTAAGGTTTAATTCTAAGATTTAAGACAAAGTGAATCTCAGTGAGTTAACTTTTTTGGTACCTATTCTTACGCACTAGCGTTCCTTTGCAGGAATATTTATCATTTTCTATGGGAATTCCAAGAGGGATAATCTGTGCTAATCCCGCTGTGGGTGGGTGGAGAGGGCACCCATCCCAAAGGGGCATCATTGCTCCTTCATTTCCGTGGCCAGACGATGGTGGTGTTCAGGGTGAGTGTCCAAGGGCATGACACAGCGGAGTGTGGAGATCTGAGATGAGGGGGTGAGTCGCCCTGCACTGATGAATGGCAAGTGGCAGGGCACAGTTGTGCCTGCAGCCGGGGCATTCATTCGTTGCCCTAATTTCCATGGGACTGTTCCCCCAAGAGATATCTCCGCCCAGAGATCTCAAGTCCAAAATATACCGACCACAGACGCCTCTTCCATCAGTGATGCTCGGCTGGGTGAGTGCTGGTTGGAGCTTTTTGTGACTCTGTGTGCCCTTCCTCCCTGCAAAGATCCATGAGCAGCCACCGAGGACATCACCCTTGGTTAGAGCCCCTGGTGGGAGAGCCGTGCCCCGCAGCAGGGTGGGACCACGTGGGTGTTCCCAGTCACTTCCAGAATGCATAGGCACGTGGCTTACCCGCGCTCCAGGAGGATTAGCACCCCAGTAAGCCTGCGAGTGGTATCCACAGAACCCACAGATGGACACCCCTCCCGCCAAGGAATTCCCCTGTTGTCGTGGCCAGGACGTGGACTAGGAATGTTTGGCTCCATTCCCAAATGAAGGAATGGGGCTGGAGCAGGGCTGGGTTCCTGCTCCCTGCTGGCATTCCTGACAAGATCTCTGCTGGGTGTGAGCCTTCCGAAACGACGGGACAGTATTGCTCATTCCAAGATGCTAAGTTCAAGACTATTAAACAAAGCATCTGTAGGTTGCCAACATTGTTATTGTCCTACATGCATTTTTCAAAATATTTTATCTCCCCTCATAACATCTTTGGTACTAACTTCTAGGCAAACGACTCCGAAGGGCTACAGAGAGGGCTTCTCACACTCTCACGGGATGTGGAGCGATTGGGGATCTTGTTAAAATGCAGGTTCTGGTTTAGAGGGTGCAGCGCAGGGCCTGAGATTCTGCATTTTAAAGATGTTCCCAGGCAGGACCAGCTACCAATTTACAAGGCTCCGTACAAAAGGAAAATGCAAGGCCCCTTGTTTAAACATGATTAAGAATTCTGAGCTGACACGAGCAGAGCATTGAGATGGTGGGTGATCTTCTAAGTACAGAGTCCTGAGCCCAGGGACCCGTAGGACTGCTCAGGTCACAGGCCCTCAGAGCTGGCATGGCTCCCAGGTGACGCTGGCGCTACCAAGGGGCAAGGCAAGGTGGGACGATAAGTGTGACAGGCCTTGGTGAACCTCAGGGCGCTGCATAAACGTTAGCACCTCTGTCAGGCATCCTGGATGTCCAACGTGGTGAGAGGAACCAGCGTGAATAAGCACACCGGCGTCTTCCTGCTGTCGGTCTCTACATTCAGGCCGGCCCTGCCCTCGCAGAGAGCTGACATTTAACTTAAGGGAGCACAAAATCGTGCCTGAAGGGAAGAGTGCAGACAGAAAGGAACCGGCGGGCGAGGAGACCGTGATGAGGGGCCTCGGTGCTTCTTGGAGGCACTGGGATGTAAAAGCCTTGGAGGGGACGTAGTATCTTCCCACCCTGAGGCTGAGAGGTGAATGTTTGCCCTGGAAGCAGGAGCCAGGCCTAGGACTGAGGAGTGCTGGCAGGATGCTCCACCTTCTTACCTCTGAGCAAGAGATGAATAGGGGATCTCTCTTCGTGGGGGTCCATGGGGGATAGCCCCCCACAGGGCATAGCTTGGAGAAAGGCTCCTGTTAGACTGCTCACCCCATCCTCTGCCTTCACCTCTACGTCACCCCCAAGGGCCCACCCAAGGCATCTCTGTGATGTCCTGCCAGGGCACCTCTGGACCCTGCCCCGGGGCCAATCTGTCCTCCTGCTAGTGACGTGGCTGGGCCACTCTGGGCTGCTATCCTTCCTGCCTGTGGCTCTGACAAACACTCTGAGTCCAACAACCTGGTCACCAGTGACGTGGCCTCGCCTCCAGGCCAGCTGGCTCAGTGACATGTGTCCGTGCCAGGACATCCTCTCTCCACAGGAACTTCCAGAGGTGAACCACCCTGCAGGAACTTGTTCAGTGAGTCTCGAGTGCTCTGGTTTTCAGTTTAGTGTCAAACAGGGAACTTGGGCCCTTCCTCACCCAGAGATGGAAAAAGAACTCCCCGTTTTCTCCTCTTGGCCTTCAAGAGCTAGGATTGTCTACCCCGGCTACACAATAGACTTGCCTAATGTACGGCCCACCAAATCCATATGCTCAAGTCCTCACCTCAGTACTTCAGAATGTGAGCTTACATGGAGTGGGGTCATTGCAGAGGTAAGTAATTAAGATGAGATCATAGTGAATTAGATGGGCGCTAAATCCAATAGGACAGGTGTCTTTATAAAAAGAGGGATATTTGGACTCACGGACACAGACACACAGGGATCGTGCCCCATGACAACAGAGGCAGGGAGAGGAGTGATGTGGCTGCAAGGAATGCCACGACTTGCCAGGAGCCGCAGAAGCTGGAAGAGGCAGGAGGGATTCTCCCTTACAGTTTTCACAGAGAGTGTGGCCCTGCCCACATCTGATTTCAGACTTGTAGGCTCCAGAACTATGAGAGAACAAGTTCTGTTTCAAGCCGGTTGGTGGTACTTTGCTATGGCAGCCCTAGGAAAGTGTGAGTGTGAGAGACAGTTTAATAAGCCTTTGGTTGAGTACTGTGGACTCTTCCCCTCAAATAGTAATTCTTTAATTCTTTTTCTGATTTATTTCTTGAGCATTGTCACCAAGATCTGTCCAGGTAGGAAGGTAGCTGGAGTCAGAGCATTCCTCAACGTTATCTTACCACAGAGCCATAAAATGGCATATTCCCATGAGGGCAGACACCTGATTTCCCAGCCTTGTGCACGGGTGCCATTGGAGAGAGAACCACAGACTCTTGCTTGAGTTCCCCGCTGGGTACAAAAGGCTCAGACTCCTGGATGCTTAGCTCAAGTCCTATGGGCCTGTGCTAAATGACACCTTTGCAACCCAGGAGTGTGCTGTTTTGAACAGTTGCATGTCTATAAGAAATAATAAAGTGATTCATTTTTATGTTGAAAACTTCAATATTCGACAGACAGTCCATCAATATTGCCTTTGGTCCCCAGCTCCTGCCTCTAATGTTTAATTGTAATGTATTGTAGTCGCAACCAGTTGAATCAATTGAGATTGAAAAATGAAATGTTAAAAAAAAAAGTGGAGAAACGTATCCTTTGTGGTCAATATTAATCTTGCAAAGGAGTTTTGTTTCTTCTTTAAGGAAGCCTGCCAAGAGCGAAGAAGACAATGAGGATAGAAAGTGATTCACTGAATCAGCAGCTTCAGAAAGGTCAGAAGAGACAGACTGGCCCCTGTATTTGGCAATGAGAAGAGAGTCAAGAGGTTGGCTGGAGGCCCCTGGAAATGCATCCTGTGTGACCAAGGGGTGGTCAGGAGGATGGGGTTGGGCGCCATGCTGCTTAGGGAGGAGGGGTGTGCCCAGCCCCCTCCTCCCACACCTTGGCTCCCAGCGGGGCGCCTTCCCTTTCCTGGAGTAGCTTCTTATCCCGGACATAACAGTCAAGGTTTCCTTTAAGTCAATAACCTCTCTGAGACCTGAACTGTCCTTGACCTTCTATGCTTCTGCTGGGGTTGTCCCACAGTGACCTCTGTCAGAGCCACGAAGACTGTGTGGAGCCTCTTCAGCAAGAAGCCTGGATCTGTGGGATCACTCACCTGGGACCCCGGCACTCAGTTCCCCACACTGAGAAAGCTGAGTCTGGAAGATGCTGCCAAACATCATCTCCACACACTTTCTCAGTCACATCCTGGAATTATCCCAAGTGACTATAATTCTCTCCTGCCACTGCTCCTTGACCTTCAAAAAACTCTCAGTAAAGGAGCAGGATGTCATTTATGTATCATTTGACACTTGCTTTTGTCACATGCCTGCTGTAGGCCTGGTCCTGTTGGTCATATCAGGGACACTTCATGAAGACAGACAGGTTTCTACTCTGATAAAGCTGAAACCTAATGAGGGAATGGAGAACAGAGAAATAAATCAGATCATTTCAGATACTGACAAAGGACATGAAGAAATTAAACTGCAGGGATGTAGTCCCTGGGACTTTGAAGGGCCACTTTAGCTTGGGTGGTCAAGAATACCCTTCTGAGGAGGTGACGTCTGAGCAGAGACAGAACAGAGAAGGAGGCAGACAAGACATCGCCTAAGAAAGCGCATTAGGTGGGGCAACAGCTGCTGCAATGGGTCTAAATCAGGATGCACGGGGCTTGCTCTGTGGGAAGGAAGCCAGTGTGATGGGACTAGTGAGTCTCAATAGTGGTGCATTTGCCCCCTGGGGGATACTTGGCAATGTCTGGAGACACGTTTGTTGCCCAGGTGTGGGAGGGTGCTAGTGGCAGCTAGTGGGTATGGTTAGAGATGACTCTACACGTCCTACAATGTAGAGAACAGCTGCCCATAAGAAAGAATTCTCTGGACCAAAATGTCACTGGTGCTGAGGTTGAGAAGTCTGGACTAGAGGGTGTGCGTGTGGGTGGGAGTGGAGAGGCTTTGGGTCAGACCAAACTGGGGAGGTACCCTAAGGAGCTCCCACGGGAGACTTCTCCCAGGAGCCTGGCAGGGTCCTGTACATTTTGAAATAACGGTTTTGATGGGAAGCTGATGGGTGGTACCACAGTGGAACCTCGCCAGAAGCCCAACTGAAGGATAATGGTCACCTGGACAAGGAGGGGAGATGGACTAAGTGATGGTTGGGGCATGTGTTCAGGATGAAGGGGACAGAACAGCTGATGAACTGGCTGTGTGGAGTGGTGAGGGGAAGAGGGATCAAGGATGACTCCTGGCATTTTGGCTGGAGCATTTGGAGGGTCCCTTGTGACATTTTGTCATGAGAAAGACTGAGAGATTAGGATTCATTCCGGTAGGAAACCAGAAGTTCTGCTGTGGATGGGATGAGTTTGTGACACATAACAAATACATATAGATACACAGCAGACAGCAGGCTGTCACAGTAGAGATGGTACTTAAAGTAGATGAGAGACACTAAAACCCACCAACAATGTGCCTGCTTATATCAGAGGACTGACACAGCAATACCAAATTCAACACCATTCTGTTTGCATAGAAAAGGCTGGTTACGCTGGGCTGGCGTGGCTCAGTGGTTGAGCGTGGACCTGTGAGCCAGGAGGTCATGGTTTGATTCCCAGTCAGGGCAAATGCCCGGGTTGTAGGCTCGATCCCCATTGTGGGGTGTGCAGGAGGCAGCCAATCAATGGTTCTCTCTCATCATTGTTGTTTCTATCTCTCTCTCTCTCTCTCTCTTCCTTCTTCTCTGAAATCTTAAAGCTGGTTATGCTCTAATGATCCACGATTTCTAGAAGATGCATTTCTAGAAGATTAATTTCAAAGAGGTAAGAGAACAATTGATCTAAGGAGATATGGACAAACAGAGAACGCTGCAGCAGAAGCAGGGAGTACCAGAGCTCAGAGAACTTGAACTTCTTGCTGGTGCTCCAACATGACACAGGTGAAGCAACGGTTCCCCTGGCAGGGAGGCTGTTACCCCACTTTTCCATGGGCCAAGCATCCCCTAAGGACCACTGCAGAAAGCACCCTCTGTGACATCGTCTTCTCTCCTGACCTGGTGGCTGCCCTTTTCTGTGCATTCGAGACCCTTGAAGTTAAGCCCTTCTCACGAGCTAGTGCCTGACGTCACCAAATCCTCTTGTTGAATCTTATGACTGTGTACTGTGAACCCCTCTTTTCAGACCAAGTGACTAACACACTGGGCGATTAAATTGCCAAGGTCAGCCCGCTGATCAGAGGCAGAGCCAGGATCTGAACTCAGGGCTGTCTGCACCGGAACTCCTGCTCCTATTCTTTTTTCAATGACTTTCTCCTCCACTAGCCTGTGAAGTCCTTGCGGGACAAGATATGCCAGGCTGGTGAACGCCACGTGTCCTGGGTTTGTTTGCAAAGCACCACACATCTGGAACTGAACTAGTCTTGACATGTAAAATCTGACCAGGAACTCACAGGTGCTGGATTTCAGTCTCTAGGAATTCAAAACACATGCCGTCGAAATCTGCTGTCAACTGCTAGCCACTTAAAGGAATATTTTGCAGAGAGGACAAATAAAATCTTCATTTCCTTTCTCAAAGTTGAGATGTTTAACTGTTTAAGAATCAGCCCAAAGTGCTATTAGAATGTTTTCTTTACTGAACTTCTTTTCTTTTTCCAGAAAGAAACAAAACAACAACTTAGGGTACTTTTCCCTGTTGTGGCTGAGGCTTTGAGCTTTGGCCCTGCCACTCTCCCTCAGGTAACATGGCCCACCAGCGACCCTTCACCATTGTTACCGGCTGCTTCCTTTTGTGTGAAATATATATTTCAGAGAGGAAGGAAGAGGGAAAGAGAGTTAGAAACATCAATGATGAGAGAGAATCATTGGTCGTCTGCCTCCTGCACACTTCCCACTGGGGATCGAGCCCACAACCCAGGCATGTGCCCTTGACTGAAATCAAACCCAGGACCCTTCAGTCTGCAGGTTGACGCTCTGTCCACTGAGCCAAACCAGCTAGGGCACCGGCTGCTTCTGCTCTACTTCTGGGAACCAAGGCTACACCCTCCCCCATCGCTTAGCTCCCTACCTCTTGCTCCAACTGTTCATAAATTTTAATCAATGTATTGATTAAATTAATGTTTGCAATTATGTAATCAATGGTAGCAAAGAATTTCACTGCAGTGTTATTTGCAATAGCAAACAGCTAGAAACCATACCAATGGCAACCGTTATTGATCTATTTTTATCACATTATGGTACACTCTCCTGACAGAATATTACCATCTTTTAAAAATGTTTACGAAGAATTTTTAGTAACCAGGAAAGATGCTGAAAACATAATGGGGAAAATGATATTGAATATAGCATAATCCCAATTATGTATTAAAAAGGGTGCTTAGAAAAAAGACTGGAAGGGACTGTTAATGTGTCAATGAGATCATGGGTCATCTTTTTGCTTCATTAATGTTTCTATGTTTTCCAACTTTTGTGTGCGCATTATTTTATAGTCAGAAAAACAATACTGAGTGTATTTTAGAATGTGTCGTGGCTTCCGGAGCAAGAGGAGGCTTTCTTCCAGGTCTAGCACCTTTGTGAAGATGGTCAGTCATGTCTAGCGCTAAGTAAGAATGGTACCAATTAAAAAGCCAACAGGATCGTGGTGCTTACAAAGTTGGTGCATTCTATAATCTAAAAAATAGGTTGGAAGCTTATCATGTGCCAGGCTCAGGGCTAGCCCCTGAGATGCAGTATCACTAAGGCAAGGTCTCTGCTTTGAGGAGCTTACCGAATGAGAGGTGCCCATTTAAAATCTTGAAATGATTCCCTTTACTCCACATCCTCACCAACACTGGTGGTTTGTTGATTTATTGATGATAGCCATTCTGACAGGTGAGAGGTAGTATCTCATTGTGGTTTTAATTTGCATTTCTCTGATGATTAGTGACGTTGAGCATCTTTGCATATGTCTTTTGGCCACCATATGTCCTCTTTGGAGAATTGTCTATTCAGGTCTTTTGTCCTTTTTTTAAAACTGGGTTGTTTGTTTGTTTGGTGTTGAGTTTTATAAGTTCTTTATAAATTTTGGATATTAACCCCTTATCTGATGGATCATTGGCAAATATGTTCTCCCATTCAATGGGTTGTTTTTTCATTTTGTTGATGGTTTCCTTTGCTGTGCAAAAACTCTTTAGTTCAATGTAGTCCCATTTGTTTATTTTTTATTTTGTTTTCCTTGCCTGAGGAAATATGTCAGAAAAAATATTGCTATGAGAAATGCCCGGGATTTTGCTGCCAATGTTTGCTTCTAGGATTTTTATGGTTTCCAGTCTAACATTTAAGACTTTAATCCATTTTGAGTTCATTGTTGTGTGCAGTATAAAAGGTGGTCTAGTTTCATTTTTTTTGCACATGTCTGTCCAATTTTCCCAACACCATTTATTGAATAGACTATCTTTAGTCCATTGTATGTTTTGCTTCCTTTGTCAAATATTAATTTATTATAAAGGCATGGATTTATTTCTGGGCTCTCTATTCTGTTCCATTGATCTATGTGGAATTTAATGAACAAACTGAACTACCAAGCAAAATAGGAACAGATTCATAGACAGAGAGCAGGCAGACAGCTCTGGTGGGGGTTGGGGTGGGGGGATTGAGTAAAAAAGAAAAAAAAGAGAGAGAACTCATGGACATGGACAACAGTGTGTTGATTACAGGGGGGTGGAAGGTGGGTGGAGGTTGTATTAACATTTAATATTATAAGATATGACAAAGCTGTGTTATATAGAATAATTCAATCTTACTCTCATTAGTCCACTGTTAAAAAATAAATGTAAGGTCTACTTGTGGTTAAAAAATAAAAATGTAAAAACCTTAAAAATTTAAAAAAAATCAAAATCTTGAAATGAGAAAATAATGTGTAAACAAGGGTGGGCCCACACCCTTAAAGATGAATACTTCCCTCTTACCACCATTTTAAATCTTTCTCAGGATTAAACAATCAGCCGATTATAGAAGAGTAATAACCTAAGTGGGTCCCAACTTTTTGGCAAAGCTGTCCCCTACCTCGGAAGGTCTGGCTGCAATCCCCCGTTCCCTCCACGGAAGGTCAGGGAATATGCCAGGACTTTCCCCAAATGGCTCGTGCTGGAGCCTTACCTCGGAGTTAGATTTAACTCCTGTAAAGAAAAGCAGCTCCCTATCCACAGATTGCATGGTATTGGACAGGTCTTTTCTCTGCAGCCAGGAGGCCTCCGCAGGGCGCTGTAGTCTGCTTGTGACACCCAGGCTCCTCCCCAAGTACAGACCGACCCCTACACACTTGCGGTCCTGGGAGCCTCCCCGTCCCTGGACCTCACAGGGGCAGTGAGGCCACAATCCTGTCACCAGCGCTAGATCCACAGATGCCAAAACAACAGCCACAAAATCCCAAATTGCATCCATCTAGAATGAAAAGGTCCCAAACTCTCTGAAGTGCTGACTTAATCCCTGCAGCACCCTGTGCTGGTGACACAGGCACTTAGATGCCAACTCACCCTAAACTCAAACTCTGAGTGAGGATTAGTCAGGGGGGTTATCTCCTACCACGGGGCTTGCTGGAAGCATGAGAGCTGGAACCTACCCAGGGTCGCTAATTCCTAGGTCTCAAGGGACCCTCGGGGGCAGGGGGCTGGCATTGACCTGCTCCTGTTCTCAGGGAGGGCTCTGTCCCAGGGTCTCAAACCTCTATCCTCAGTGAAAAACAAAGCTGGGATCTGCAGTGTGTGTGTGTGTGTGTGTGTGTGTGTGTGTGTGGTGCGTGAATTAATGCATTACACACGTGTTCCACATGTGAAGATTTGAAGATTGTCATCCCAGAATGATTAATAAAGGGTGATAAGGGACCTGGAGCCACCCATCTGGGCTCAAATCCCTGCTCTGACACTCCTGGCAGTGACCTTGGGCTGATCATTGGAACCCTCTGAGCCTCAGCTTTTTCTTGTGTGAATCAGGATGATAAGTCTTCAGCTCCATGCTATTGTTAAGATTAAGGGACTCACTGCTAGAGGTGAGCATTCAGGGCCTCGTCTGACACTCACCCAAAGCAGTGCGCATATAAATGCTAACTCTTAGAACTTTCAGAATGCAGACAAAAGTAAAGGGAAGTCTGATGTTCTCCTTCCACACCCTATGGCTCCTGTGGTGTGGCCTATGGGCTGAACACAGGACCCCGGGAGACCACAGTGTTCTCCACTCCTCCCCGGCCAGCAGGGGCCAGCACGGGCCTCCATGTGAGGCTCTGTGTGGTGGCGCCAGCTTTGTCCACTCACCTTCCCTGCAGCAGGTCTTTGTGGAAATTCATTCCATCAGGACACGTCCATTTCATTTGCTGAGAAGAGTCCTCCTGGCAGAGAAAACCCCTGTAGGGTGCCTGTTCCAATTTGTCTTTGGCTCCGTGAAGAATGAGATGAAAGCAGCGAGCTCCCGGAGCCTGGCCACAACAGAGACAACGGCACAGATTCAGTCAAAGCATAAATCAGCTACTTATCTGGACCGCATTTTCCACTTGTTGGATATTTCTGGGGAGGTTCAGAATGAGTCACCCAAGATGTACCTTGTGCTATGCAGATGATTTTGAGTTAAAGGCAATGGAGACCTCATGGGCTCAAAAGAAACCCCCCCCCCCAACCCCCACACAACTACCTAGAAGAACTTGAATTAAGGGTCTTACCTATAATAAAAATCATCAGAGATAACCTTTTTGGACTTAACTCTATGGCAGGGCAAACTTTTATTTACTAAACACCTGCTATCATCGTGTGTAACTGAATTTGGCTATAGTCTCTTGTCAATCAGTCTCCTGCAGATGTGATGATGAGACCAGCCAAAGGCACTTTGAAGGTAGAGGAAAGTCTCTTCCTCCCCCACATTTACTTGATACTCATTGATCATGGAGTCCATGAAATGATGGCCTGTCCTGGGGCCCATACCCAATTTTTAAAAAATATGTATTTTTATTGATATCAGAGAAGAAGAGAGAGAGAAATATCAATGATGAGAAGAAATCATTGATCAGCTGCCTCCTGCACGCCTCACACTGAGGATCAAGACCGCATCCAGGCATATGCCCTGACTGGGAATCGAACTGTGACCTCCTAGTTCATAGGTCAATGCTCAACCACTGAGCCATGCAGGCTGGGCCTCATACACGATTTGAAAGAGGGATACATGAAGTGCCTAATCACAGTCAAAGTCATTCACAGTCATTAGCATATCCTGGAGTACAAGGTGGGCTAGCTTAATAGGACATTTTCCACAGCTCCAAATAACTACATTTATTAAGTTGAGGCATAGGAAATTGTGAATATGCAACCAATTTTTAGTCTACCTAAACAACTGGAAATGACTCAGTCTCCTACCTGTTCCCATGTTGTATGGCGTTCCAACAGCAGGACTCAAACAGCGAGGAAAGGTAATTTGCACACAGAGGGAAGGTCGTCTCTGCAGACATATGACACCATAGTTCTTCATGCTGTCTTTCAGCCACTGCCAATAACTGAATTAAAACAAGTCCTATTAATCACTTCAGGGAGGAAAATGATATTTTGTTGAATATGAGACATTTGAAAACGAATAGCTCTGGTTATTACTCTGTCAGAGAGAACCTCACATCAGTTAGCACATGGCTGGCTTAAATTTCTTGTCATAATCTCGCTGGAAAAACCACTGCAAAATGGAAAGAGGGGAAGGAAATAAATAAATGAATTCACATGTCAAAAGACTCCCTGAGGAAGCCTTGATTTCAGTCCTGTCTTAAAAACCTTTTTCCCTTGTCCAGGTCAGGAAGTGGGGAATGCACACACCTCATAGGATGAGCTGACAATGACTGACACAGGGCATGGCCAATCCGTGGTTAGTCTCTTGGAAGGTGTCAATGATAATCTTACCCAGTAAGAACCACTTCCCACCCCTGCTGACAGTCCTTAGTCTCAGGAGCTTGGGGGAGAGTGACTACCTGTACATTAAACACAGGAGTCCATATGCTGCTCAAAAGTCACCTAGCCAGTCCTACCTCAGGCACAGACAATTCCTCCAACCTCTGTCACAGTCATAAACTCCGAATAAAAAAACCTGGACACCAAGTTTGACAAGTGTGAGAGGACTTACGGAGACAGGGTTTCCAAATATCTGAAATCGGGCTGGATTGGTGTTTGCATACATTGTTGGGTAGATATTTATGGTGCATTTATTGTATGATTACAATCAGCCCCACTTCTCACCCCCCAAATGAATGAACAGGACACAGATGTCATGGTGAGAGCCACGGAGCTGTGTGTTCAGGGGCTAGAGGACTCAGAGGGGAGAGGAAACATGAAAAGCCATTTAGTAAGCACCTGCCTTGCTCCAGCCTGTGCCAGCTGGCCTTGGTCTACATCTGTGGCATCATTTCACACCCTCTTGTCGGGGGGGGGGGGGGGGGGGGGGGTCACTGAGCTCTCACCACACAGACCTCTGTGAGCTGGCCAAGCTTGCAGCGGGAGGATCCTCCTTCCAGCTGTGGACCCGCCCCTGGAACCCCTCCTGGGAGAGAAAAGATACACTTGCATAGCCTTGCACCTCCCCTTTCTCTCAGAAACCCTTTCAGCTGCACCTCCAGGGAGTGCTCTCTGCTCCAGAGCAAGGAGGTCTACCTCAGGCGCTTGCTGCAGGGCGTCTGGCTGATGATGGGGTTCAATAATCGGAAGCCCACTTACCATTCTCCACTGTCAGCTTTAAGTAATAAAGGTGACCTTTTGGCCCCTTAAATATCGCTCTTGATTCCATAACCCTCCTTCTATTTTCTGAAATAATCATGTTCATTTAAAAAATGTTTATTCATTGTCTCTCTCCTCCATTAGGAAGGTTCAGGAAGCAGAACTGACAGGACTTGGTGACAGATGACAGGTTCTGCCAGCGTCAGGCTTGCAGGAGTCCTGGGAGGGAGGTGTCCAGGAGGCAGCGGGGAGTGGTCAACATGGGAGGTGGGAAGCCAGTCTTCATTGGAGGTGGGAAGCCAGTGTTGTCCCTCAGGAAGTCATAGACAGACCAATTTGAAGACCACTGGGTGACAGGAAGAACTTCACACAACACTGATTCTCAATGACCACACGCAGGGCTGGGAGTTAGAGAATTCTGAACTTGGGGTTGGCCCATTGGCCATCTCGGACTGGGTGCAAGTCTACACCCTGAGCCTTCCCCCAGCCCCCTGCATTCTTAGTTATATGTGTCTCCATGGTGGACTGTCATATGTTTTTTTATTCATCTCACTGCACTCCGCCCACCCCAGCACTTCTGCACAGAGTGGATACTCAACTTGTTCATGCAGGTGCTGGGCGGTTTATGAAGGAAGTCAAGGAGCCTCTATTTTTGGATCTCCAGGAGGAAGAAACAAAAAACCACTCAGCAGAGCGACACAGCTTGGATTCCATCTAGAAGCAGGCACTCGGTAACCTCTCGAGGTCATTTCCACCCTCTGATGCTCAGACTAGATTGAGGGGGCAGCAAAGGCAGCGTGCTCCGGTAACACTGGTAGGTTGACCGTTCCCGCCCGTTGCCCTCTTTCCCGACACACACCAGCTCCTCCCTTCGAGTGATGGAGAAAGAATAGGACAAAACCCAATACAATGCAATTCAAGTAATATCCTAGTGTTTGAAGAGTGGGGTCGTCATAGAATGTTGACATAAAAATTATATGCAAATGATATGCAGGCAGCATTGTAATACATACCTAATAAAGTTTCTAGGAAAAAACATCCTAATGGGTTTACCTGTGAGAGATGGTGGTTTCAGTGTCACTGCTCCTGAGGAAAAGGTATGGCTGGTTGTGCTTAGGGAGGCAGGAACGTGACACACATTCCAATGAGTTCTTTTTAACCCACTGACATGTTCTAGGAAAAGGAATATTCAAGCAGTTCTTAAAATGTATTATAGATCATAAAACAAAATATTTCGTGTGCATGATCTATCCCTGGCTTGCAGGGCAATTTCTACTGATTTAAGAACCTCCATATGCTAATTGTGGAACAGTTTTCTTAGACTCAGAAAAGCAAATGACCTCCAAGTGAGCGCAAGAAAAGTCAACATCTGGAGGTGCAACATTTGGAAAATTTACCTTAGTTGCTATTTCAATGCTTTCAATAGATAAAATTAGTAATTAGGGGAAAGTACAAGTCCATTGGACTAAGACCTAAGAAATCATAATGAGTAGAAAGTACTTGAATTTTCAGTTTGAAACGTTTTACTGCCACGTCTTTAGAGAAAGAGAGGTATGATAATGGAGGAGTTATAGTCATAAGCAGATGGGAGAAAATTCTCCAAGTGTTTTGCTGTTCCCCCTTTGAACAAGATAGAACATTGTGTTTCTAGTCTGGAATAAAAGGAAGGCACTAATGAACCGGAGCCCAACAAAAGCAGTGCTTGTTTTGGGCACTTCAATTCAGGGCAGGGAAATGGCATTATTTCCTACTTTATGACATAGCCCAGAAGATGGAAGGCAGTCTCAGGGATCCATTGCCCATCTCCTCCTGTCAAGGGTTCAACCTTAGTTTTCTAGAAGGCAGGGGACAATATGTAGGGTTCTTCCCCATCCCCGTCACCCTCAGGACCTTTCATTTAGTGATCAGGCAATGGGCTTTCCAAATGAAGGCCTTGGTTGCAACTTTGGTATTTTGGTGATGGGGAATAAAAAAACTTTAAAGTCATCTTTCAAATGAATGACAATAGTGAAACAGAACAAAGTTTGCAGAGATCCATTTGCACAAAAGCTATGTTGGGGCTGAATTGAAAAATAAAACTCAATGGCAAGAAATGAGAAAAACCTATTTTCTCTACTATTACTGTATCTCTCTCTCTCTCATAACAATTCAATAGCTATTTCTCTAAGAGTTTTTAATTTAAAAGGTACTTTTGTTGTGTTCCCAGTTATTTTCTTTCTAGCCATCCTTAATGCTTCATTTACAACAATGACAAAAATACTTCCACTTAAGTAAGGCTTTGTTATCCACAGATTACCTCCAAGGCATGACCTGGTTTATCACTGGGGAGGTAGGTAGGGTAGATACCACAACCCCCACACTTCACAAGAATTCTATCTCCTGATAGTTGGGGATAATTCACAATGCCTCCTATGAGTGTCTGCATGGGAGTCACATGACCAAATGGGAAATGTTCACTGGGCAGTGCCAGCACATTACGGATTTTTATGTATTTTTCACCGTGGGGCATGGGGAATTTGGATGAATGTTGGGGATACTGACTCCCAGGTCAATGCTATGACGCCGGTTACACCTCTTTACATGTCTGCATGTCAATTTCCCATGGGAAAACTGCGCATCACAGGAAACAGTGGTCATCCATTGTCCCGCCTAACAAAGCAGACTTCCATAGGTGCAAAAACAATAGTTTAATTAGAATTTTCTGCCTCCTTAATAGTGCTGGATTTGCTTTCATGTGTCTAGGAAAATAAGTAACATAAATGTTTCTTCTGGAAGCCTAGAGGATGAAGAAGGAACAAGCATTAAGGCCATTTCCATCCACAGTCTAACCTCACCAGCAGGTGGTGCTGTGACAAAAGCAATCGAGAGAAACCAGGGGATTGAAGACTTCAGACTATGGACTTCAGACAGGTTGGGAGTCCTGGCTCCCAGACTGATCCTAGTGCCCTCTTCAAAGTTACAATTCTGTGGACACACGTGGTTGATGTGACACTAAACAACTTCTAGGTTCTTCAATTGGGGCTGAGTCTACTAGCAAAGGTGCAAACCTTCTCAGAGCTTCTAAAAGCTTCTGCTCCAACCTCTTCCTTCCCCTCTCTCAGCAGGCAGAGATGCCCTTCTGCCTCATATTCACTCTGGAGATTCCTTGGCTTTGGGGACCTTTAAGTAGTAAGCACTTCACAGTTTACATATATTATCAGATGCCACTGTGATGAGAAGTGAAAAGAAACTCTTTGTCAGAAAATGCCTGGGAGGCTCCCAGGCAAGAGCAAGGAGACTACTATGGCTCTGCCTCTTTGGCCACTTAACAGGCTCCTGTAGTCTCTTCATCCACATGCCTATTTACTCCAAGCTCCAAAGGGCAAAGTTTTGTCCTTTACCTCCACAGTACCTTACATGTAGTTGTGCTTACTGTGACTTAATGATACAATAAACAGAAGCAAGCACCGACTGAACTGGTGGGCTGTGGAAAACACCAGCACAAGCTGTGCCCAGTCTTCCATGTCAGCCCAGAAGGTAGGAAATGAGGGAGGTCTCCACAGGACACCTGATGGTCCCATTTGCTGCTGCCTCAGTTGAGCACAATCAGGGCAGCAAATGCTGACCCCTCTGGAAGGGAGTTGCAGAGAAATCCACAGATGGTCTGGGTCACCTAAGGCAACAATGAACCCGGCCAAAGGGGGTTTCAGAACTGTGGACCTCAGACGCCAGCCCAGGTCTTCACTGGTATGAAACTCAGCGCCTCCCAAGCCTGCTCCTATCCACCTGGAGCAGGGCAAAGACCGAGGAAGGCAAGGTGCAGGTGACGGCCAGCCTACGACGGTTTTGCTGACAGTCTAGAGCAAAGAGCTCAGCCTGGGCGTGAACCGTTTACAGTCTAGTCCATTGGTCACTGTCCCTTACTAGGATGAAATTACCTTCTTTCACGGCCTTAGCAGTTTTCAAAGAGCATGACATGCACGTATCCTGACACGTAATAAAGTATGGACATTACCAAGACATGGCCAGGTCACAGATCTGACCACCAAGCAAAGGGACAGACAGCCCACCACCAAGTCCACAAGTTGAGAAATACTAATTGTCCTGTTACTAAACTATCCAGGTTTCACTTAAGGGCAGACCTGAAGAAGGAAGAGAGGAGACAGTCCTCTGGGAAGCTGGTTCATGTGAGACAGAGAAGACCAACACGTGGTCCACAAGGTGCAGGGTCGGGGGCTACAGTCTGTAAATGGGGCCAGTGGTCAGCTAGGAATACTGGATTTCCCACTGGACTCTACTGCACTCGGGTGATTTGTCCTAGTGCTAGAGAGTGAGCCCACCAGCTTCTGATTTTCACTATTCAAATAAAGTATATTAACCTGTTCTTATGCTTAAGGGCCCCTGAGAGAATTGAAAATGGGTATGGCTTTGTGGGAGGTTTTCCAGGGATCTCCTCTATGCAACCTCGATCTACTTCCTTTATAACGCCTAGCCTTCATAACAACAAGAAATAGAAGGGCTGCAAGATCAACTATTTCTGTTGTTAGTCACAAGGTCCATGTCCCGTTGGGTGTTTTTCCCTTCCAAAAAACAAACAAAACCCCAAAGGCAGAAATATCTGGTAACTCCAAATCCAAGCTATTATGACTGTCTGCAAGACACATCTGGCTGCTGAGACAAAAGCAGATGAGTGCAATACTTGTAAATTTTGCATTTATTATAACAAAAATTATGACATGTTCATCTGTGCATTCGGCTTTAATGTAACTGCTGGTATGTCAATGGTCTAACTGGACTCTACAATCATGCTGACTGTGGCAGCAGAAAGGAACACAATTAGAAAGTGCCTGCAAAGTGAAGAGGCTGGGTAGGCAAGAGAGGACGGGAAAGGCTCAGAGGCCCCTGGGTGCAGGCTCCTTTCCAGTGGCCTAAGAGGCACCTTGTTTGAATGGAAATGCTCTTCGTTGCTCAGCCTCATCATCGAATGAACTAATGTGGATTAGGAGGTGAGTGTGGGCGGGAAGGCTCCTCAGAAGGGGAGGGAGGGAAAAGTCAGTTGTTTAGACTGTGTCCTTATGCCAAAACTACAAAACATCTGAAGCATCACTATACAACACGGAGCTATTTACAATAGAAATTTCTCAATCAACTGTTCTCTCAGAGAAAATTAGTGAATCCCAGTGACTTAAGTCACCTGACAGAGTAAAGCAACTCCTAGGAGTTAGTCTCCATATTCTACAAATGTCTATCATTTTCAAGACAAAAAAAAAAAAAAAGCCTTTCCCCCCAGAATTACAATATTATTACATCATTGAGCACTGGCAACCTGCCCTGCCTTCCAAACGAACAAAACAATAAAAAGCCATTTTAAAAAATATTACATTATCATTAACTGTTTCTCTGTAATATATTAAACCTTTTGTTCTTTGTCTTTACACATCTGATATGTTAGGAAAAGAAGTTAACAAATTTAAATCATATTGGTAAAGCATCACTAGAAGAAAAGTGGTAATTATTTTAAAAATCACCAACAGGAAGAACCTACAGACTAGCTGCAAAGACAGGTTGGGAGAGAGTCTGGGAGAAGGGCGTGGAGTAAACCCCTGGTTTAATGCGAGCCTGGGAGACTCTTGCAACTCCGTCTTTCTTGGTTAGTTTATTAAGCGGCGCCGGCAGGTCATAGTGGTGTGTCGCAGTAGTCCGGCAGCGGGTCGGCCGGGCACTGCCGCGGCGGCTGCAGGGGGAGCTGCGCGGGCGGCTGCTGCTGCTGGTGGTGCTTCATGATCTCCTTGACCTCCTCCTCCAGCTCGGGCGGTATGATGAACTGATCCTCGGGATCTGGCTGGGCCGGGGCCGCAAAGTAGCCTCCAGGCTTGCGGAGAGGCGCTTCCGTGGCCACTTCTATCACGTTGTGGCTCCTTTCCTGGGGAGCCACGGAGCCGTTAGCCCTCCGGCGCCCAATGGTCCCCATGCTGGCGAAGTCCGCCTTCCTGGGCAGCCCAGGCTCGTCCTCGTTGGCGCTGATGACGATGCCCTCGTCGCTGGCCTCGGCCGGCACCTGCAGCAGGTGCTGCTGCTTGTCCCTGTCCTTGGCGCGACCGCAGTGGATGTCCACCTCCACCTCCACCCGGCTGCCGTTGCTGAAGACGCCCTCGATGGGCTCTTCGTCGTCGCTGTCCAGGCCGTTGTCAGAGAAGGCGCTGGAGAAGGTGGCGCTGGACAGCTGGCGCTGGAAGGCGCTGGACAGGCAGGCGGGGTGCAGCAGGCAGCGCTGCTCGCTGGGGTAGCAAGGCCCCGGGCGGGGGCTCGTCCGAGGCTGTGGAGCCCACCTCGCTGCTCATCTCGGAGGTGGACAGCTCACTGCTGATCTCGGAGGCCATGCCGCTGCTGGACGATGGCACGCCCAGCCCGTCCGATGGCCGGTCCTTGATCACCATGCTGACCGAGGGCGGGAAGATGCCCGGGCTGGGCGGTGGGCCGGCTCCGCCCGCGCCCAGGTCGCAGCAGCAGAAGCTGTCCTCGGTGACGCTGAGCTGCACCACCACGGCGCTGAGGCTGTCGCGGCAGCCGTAGCTCTGGGCCAGGGTGCACAGCTTCTTGGCGGCAGCCAGGGCATCGGGCACGTTGCGCACGGCCCCCACGGCCTCCTCGATGGACAGGCTGTCCCATAGCCCCTTGCTGCCCAGGATGAAGAACTCGTCCTGGGGTGTCAGGGCCACGGACTGCACATGGGGCCGCGGCACCACGCTAGGGTGGAGGAAGGTGTAGCCCAGGATGCGCGTGGACTCGGTCACTCCGTTCACCTTGCCGTCCTGGAAGAAGGGTTTCCAAGCAGACATTAACACCGAGCCCACGTGGCAACTTCCCTGGGCCTCCTGCCTGGAGACCCCAGAGAGAGCACTGTGTGTGCCCAAGGGAAGGACTGCTCTCCCTTTGATGAGTGGCCAGTATCCATCTCTCATCAGAAACCAGGGCAGTGGCCTGGGCAGGGCAGAAACAGGAGGGGCAAGAGGGACCACGTTCATACTGGGTTCTAGCAAACCGCGATCTAGCCTGTCACAGCACCTGTCATAGCACCTTGGGACGCTTCTGTAGCCACAGGAAAGGGCTTTCTGAAACAAGCCAGTCCTGAGCAGACACAGAAGGTCTGGTCAAAATAATGCCTCCTGCCTTCCATTCCTCTCCAGCAGTCCAGCAACCACAGGGCCCCAGGAGACACTGCTTTACACTTACAAAGGTAAAAAAATAACTGGGGGGAGAATCTCGGTGTGACTCACTAGGTCAGAATGCCCACGCCGGAGAGAGGCAGATGCTGAGGGAGAAGGGCCAGTTCCCATCACTTCCGAGAACTCACTTTGCTGATGGCAAAGGGAGAAGACAAAGTCCCTCGGCTTCGGATCACTTGGGTTCATGCCATTTAAATCATGAGCCAAAGTTTCAGACCATTTGCTGGTTAAAGACCTTTACTCTGAAACTAGAGGGAGGAAGGGGTGACCCCGGTGCACAGCTTAGTTCTTTATTAACGTTTGAGGGTCTCAGGTCCATAACGTGCCTCTCCATGACCCTATTTTTAACTTTGCCAGGGAAGCTTCATGATGACAAATACAACTTTCAGCAGTGTGTGTGTCTAGGACGAGGTAACAGAGATGGTCCCCTAAAGCTGCTGTTTCTTCCAAAGAATGGCCGTTTCCTTCCCAACCCTACCTCCTTCCTTTGTGTGGGATTTTGTGAGGTGTTTGATTGGTGTTCTAGGGGTGCCTTCTGCGACTCCACACACAATCCCACCACGATACTCTCACGATCAGGCAGAGTTCTTAGAAGGAAAATTACCAAAATGAGGTTTCAAGCACAATTTTCAGCTCCCTCGACTCTATTGATATAATTCTTTGCTCCCTGAAGTGTGGAATTGGCCAGAAATTACCCTTGCTGTTCTGCCCAATCCTTTAGATCTTGCCCCCATCGAGACCAATGGTCTTGTGTCTGTGTGCGCCTGTGTGCACATGTGTGCGTTTGGTGAGTGTGCCTCAGGTAGAGAAGTAACAAAACCAGCAATGCAGACAAAAGTGAGGAGGAAATAGGGTGGTGAAGACCTGGGGGATGGGGGGTGGGTAGGGGCTGGGAGGAGAAGGGTGGGAAAATGGGAGGCATCTGTAATACTATCAACAATAAAAAAATATATGTATATTTTTTAAAAAGTGAGAAGAGGCAGGGAAAATAGGAGAAAAGTTCTGAAGCACAAACTTCGAAGCATTTATGCAGCAGAAATGGTTAATCTTTGCATGGTGTAATGTTGAGTGTTTAATTCAGTTACATCTGTCCCATCTTAGACTGTCTCTGCTGCCCGAGAGAGTGTCTATGATCTACTTTAATTCTCTCTGCTCCCAGACAGGCAGACAGGGAACTAAAACCAACCTACAGACTCATTTCTAGAGTCTCATAGTGGATCCCAAATCTTTTCTATCTTCCTCATGGTTCTTATCAGAGTCTGTCCGGACCCAACAGACTCATCTCTACTGAACTGTCTACCTGGTTAAACAAGGCCTGTGGGTTTTCAACAATACAGACTGGACACCTCCTGTGGCAGATGGGTCACGTCTGTATCCCCCGTCATACGTCAGGCCCACCAGGTGATACTGTTATGATGAGTGGGTGAGTGGAGCTGGGCTGCTAATGCCCATGTGGAAGTTGTGCTGTAACAAATCTTGCTCTAATGCAGACTGACTTATGTCAACTTTTCTCAACAGGGGCACTACTGACATGTTGGGCCAAGCAATTCTTTGTTGCAGTGCTGCCCTGTATACTGTAGGATGTTTAGCAGCATCCCTGCCTCTACATGCCCTAAGCACTCTCTGACTCAGTTGTGACAACAAAAATGTGTCCAGGCATTGCGAAATGTCCCACTGGGGAAAAATGGTCCCTGGCTGAAAAGTACTCACTGCCTTACTCAGATGGAACAGGAGGTATGACCCAAAGTACCAGTGAGTTCATTTCCACAGATACAGTAGCCTACAGGACAGATATACTACTGTTCCCACTTTACAGATGAGGAAACTGAGGCTTTGATGAAGGTTTGAAGGTCACAGCCACCAGCCCCAAAGCGAAGACAGGGATACCAACAGTGTGATCTCAGGGGTGGAGCCCTCACCACAAAGCAAACCAGTATCTCCCATGAGGACCAGATGGGACAGCGCCACGGAGCACCTGGCACAGTCCGACACAGAGGCCAACAATAAACGGTTTATTATTCTATACAGTATAATGTCTTCACACCTATCCTACGAAAGAACTTGCTATGTGACACCAGGGTTTCGGAAATGGCTTCTGCAGACCCCGGCCCTGTCTTCCCACCACCCGAGGAAAGTGGCTCTCTCCTCACCTCCGTGATAATGGCCTTGTGCTGCTTAATTCTCCTCAGCTCTTCTTCGCAGCTCATGACATATGACCTGGACAGAGGCAGCGGCTTCCCGTTCCGACAGAGGACCGTCTGGCACTTGCCCACATTGGCAGAGGTCAAGGTGAAGGATCCTCCTGGGTCCACAGGGTCATGCTTGATGTGACAAAGGACAGCAGCACCTCCAAGTTTCTGGCCAGCAGTTCCAAGTTTCCTGGAATCCAAAAAGAGGGCGTAAAAACCCAACACAGCCTGTCTGTGTCAGTCTTGCTAATTCAACAGGGCAAGGAGGAAACAGAACCTGGGGGCTCGAGTCAGGCTCTCACCAAAGCAGGCGCCGCTCAACTCCTCAGAGGAAAAGAGCCCGTGGAATCGACATACACACCCACACAGAGGGGTCTGCTCACAACTGGGGCAAAGTGTCCCTCTGCACTAAAGCCCCAGAGCTAATATGCAAGTAAAGGGCCCTTGTGTGGCTGTGTCCTTCCGGTCTGCTACCCCCATGTCAGCACACTCCAGAGACAGCGGCCAGTGAACACTGAAAGCCCTCCCACCCCTCTTTAAACCCCCTCTGCTCCCAGGAGGGGAACTCTGCAGGAACCACTTCAATAGGAGCAGATGCAAACACCACACCCACTGACACAAAAACCTCAAAAGCACCTGACCACCCTCTCTCCCTGCAATACAGATGTTTACTTGGAGGAGCTCTGACATATTGGGCCATCCACGTTCTTGCTCTAGATGGTGTAGACTTGCTGGATCAGTAATGCCAATTCTAGAACATTCACAGAAAGTACATTCTAGTAATTAAGCTCCACAGCGCTTTTATTCTTGACCATCAATCCACTGACTTACGCAAAGCATCAAGTCCCAACAAACAAGGGTTGTTTTTTTTTAAAATTAAGTCTTTATTGTTCAGATTATTACAGTTGTTCCTCTTTTTCCCCCCCATAGCTCCCCTCCACCCGGTTCCCTGTCCTTATACCCACATTACCCCCTAACCCCCCTCCCCGCTCATGCCCTCACCCCCCCGTTGTCCGTGTCCATTGGTTAGACCTATATGCTTGCATGTAAGTCCTTTGGTTGCTCTTTCCCCCTTAACCCTGCCCTCCCCTACCTTCCCTCCAAGGCCTGACAGTCCAATCAATGCCTCTCCATCTCTGGATCAGTCCTTGTTCATCAGTTTATGATGTTCATTATATTCCACAAATGAGTGAGATCATGTGGTATTTATCCTTCTCTGACTGGCTTATTTCACTTAGCATAATGCTCTCTAGTTCCATCCATGGTGTGGCAAATGGTAAGAGTTCCTTTTTCTTCTTCCTCTTCTTAAAGAATACCTTTCAGCATTTCATATAATGCTGGTTTGGTGGTGATGAACTCCTTTAGCTTTTTCTTATCTGTGAAGCTCTTTATCTGACCTTCAATTCTGAATGATAGCTTTGCTGGATAAAGTAATCTTGGTTGTAGGTTCTTGCTATTCATCACTTTGAATATTTCTTGCCACTCTCTTCTGGCCTGCATGGTTTCTGTTGAGAAATCAGCTGACAGTCGTATGGGTACTCCCTTATAGGTAACTGACTTTTTTTCTCTTGCTGCTTTTAAGATTCTCTCTTTGTCTTTTGCTCTTGGCATTTTAATTATGATGTGTCTTGGTGTGGTCCTCTTTGGATTCCTTTTGTTTGGGGTTCTCTGCGCTTCCTGGACTTGGAAGTCTATTTCTTTCACCAGGTAGGGGAAGTTTTCTGTCATTATTTCTTCAAATAGGTTTTCAATATCTTGCCCTCTCTCTTCTTCTGGTACCCCTATAATTCTGATGTTGGTACGCTTGAAGTTGTCCCAGAGGCTCCTTACACTATCTTCGTATTTTTGGATTCTTTTTTCATTTTGCTTTTCCGGTTGGGTGTTTTTTGCTTCTTCGTATTTCAAATCTTTGACTTGATTCTTGCGATCCTCTGGTCTGCTGTTGGGAGTCTGTATAATATTCTTTATTTCAGTCCGTGTATGCTTAATTTCTAGTTGGTCCTTTATCACAACATCGAGGGTCTCACTAGATTTCTTAAGGATCTCAATACATTTATCGGCGGTTTCCATAAAATTCTTGAAAAATCTTAGAACCGTGGTTTTGAACTCTATATCCAGTCGTTTGCTGTCCTCCATTTCTGTCATTTGTGACCTGTTTCTTTGTCTTCGCATTTTGTCTGCTTCCCTGTGTTGGTAGAGTGGTTTTGTGTGCTAGGTGTCCTACAGGGCCCAGTGGCTCAGCCTCCCCAGTTACCTGAGGTGGACACTCTTGGTGCACCCCCTTGTGGGCTTTGTGCACAGTCTTGTTGTAGTTATGCCTTGATTGTTTTAGGTGTCACTGGGAGGAATTGACCTCCAGGCCAATTGGCAGTGAGAATCAGCTGTGTCTGCAGTGGGAGAACTTCTGTGCTGAAGACACCCTTCTGGGGCAAGACTTGCTTCAGTGGGGCTTTGGTGCTCACTGAGTCTGCCCCCTGAGTGTGTCCCTTATGGATCTGAGGAGTTGTAATCTGGATGGTCCCACTCTGACCACTGGGTACACTGGCTCTTGGATCTCTAAGGAGGTGCTAATTTAGCCTCTGCCTGAGGCTACCCAGCAGGAGCTATGGAGAGATCTGCAGATTCCTCTTCTTTGTTTGGGGTTTGGAGGTGCCCAGATGAGGCCCAGCTGTGAAGCAATGCAAGCTGCTGTGGGGCCTTGGGCCTTCTTTTGGAAGTTCTGGGTCTCTCTGACCCAGCTGCAGTTTGTTAGGTAATTTTCAAATTGCAAAGGGCCAGGCCTTTCATATGCAAAAGCCTCTGTGCACAGCTTAGGTGGGGCAGGGTCTCAGGGAATCAATACGGCGGAGCAAACAGCTATGGCTGATCCTCAGTCCTACCCTAAGAGGCCCCGAGTCTCAGTGTCCCGTCGCTGCAAGCACCTCTGAGAGAAAGCCGCCCTCGAGTTCCGCCCGCTGCCAGACAGTCCAGTTTCTCCCTGTATGAGTCTGGGTCCCCAGAGACTCACCCGGAACTGGAGTTCAGAGCAGTCGGGAGCTTGAGACTCCCTCCCGATTGAAAAAGACAACTGCGTCCTCAGTTGCCAGCCCTTTCTGCATGTGCCTCTGTACCACTGCACTTTACTTCCACACCTCCTGAGTCTCAGTGTGCTTTTCTCTTTCCTTCTAGTTGTAGAATTTACACTCAGCCAGCCTTCCTGTGGTTCTGGATGATGTCCGTTTTGTCTTTTAGTTTATTTTTGAAGTGGTTGTGCGAGGCAGCAATTTCCGGTGTTTACCTATGCCGCCATCTTGGTTTCTCTCCAATCAAGGGGTCTTGACCTCCTGTTTCGAGCCCCATAGATGGCGGTGCCAACCAGGCCCCACTGATGCTGAGTGTGCAGGAGCACAAGGTGAAGACAAACAGATGCCTGTTTACAGGGGCAGATCCTCAGGTACTACCAACTCCTTCTCATCTAGGTTAGCAAGTGGCAACACTAGCCATGGAAGCCAGGGCTGCCTACAAGCACACTCTAGCATGTTACCAACAAAGAACATACAATTCTCCCAAGAACTGAAAAGGTCACACATCCCATATCCTATTAACAAACAGGGAAAATAAGAGGCCTACGAATGACCCTAAAGATGGGCCAGTGGTTTGGGTCTCAAACCCCAACTCCTGGATATCCACGGCAGATTTGGCACTAGGCCCTGCCAATGCAGCACTACTTTCTTACTTTCAAAGGCACATGATTAATCTGAGCAAGGCCAGAAATAGGGTGGCATCTTTGGGAAGTACAGCTGGTAACCCAAGTTCAAGGTTCTTACATTTTTTAATTCTTATTCAGTGCTGGAGGGTCTGTAACAAGCAGACTCTTGGGGGTGTGCAAATGGTGTGTGTGTGTGGGGGGGGGGGGGGGCGGGGGTCTATGTTATCTATTTGCTTTTTTGCTGGAACAAGCTGGGATGAAAACAGAAAAGTAGATATATGTCCCTGGTAGTTAGAACATTCTCTAGAGTCTTACTGCCCGAGGTTGAATTCTGGCTGCACCCTCTACTAGCTTTTAGAGCAATGTGCTTCACCTCTCTTCCCCTTCAGCCAGTAAAATAAGAACAGTAATACTACCTATCCCACTGGGTACAATTTATGGCACTGAGGTATTTGGAATAATGACTAGTACAAAGAAAGACTCATTAGTATTAGCTATGAGCAGAATTTAACTGTACATGCCCACTGAAAATCTGAGAGACAGAGGTGAGTGTAGCAGCAAAGAGCCTCCCTCGGCTGCCTCTGCAGAGTTCCTCAAGAGGAAACAATTATTCATGACTTAGGGAAACTCTACAGCCTTCTCCAACCCACTATTCCTCAGCAGATACTTTTTCTACCCCTATTACAAAGATGCTTCCTCTGGCAGAGTATCAAGGGAGAGAAATAATAGTCATTGTTCCCATGACCTTTAGAGCACTCTTCACTTCCTGGTCCCAGATAGGCAAGTGTTTGAGTATAATATTAATAGATAGGCAATGTCTTTACAATGTACAAAGCCAGTAAAGAATGAGCAATCCTTTGAATGAAGGAATTCTTATACCATTCAACCCTAAGAGTTACAATTATTCTAAAATTTCTATGGTGACCATAAGCTCCATATGGATTCTGCTACTAACACTGACTTAAACATTTAATAAGGGGGGAAAAACAACATAAGAAGAATGATTTAACTTCCGGTCTAAATTTCGAACATCTCGTTTACAAAGGACTGCACCGTCTCAAACCAGTCATAGTATTTCATAAAGATGAACAACCTGAGACAGGAACAGTCCCTTTCAAAGAGAAGTCCACACATCAAAAGGTCTAAGGAGCCTCTGGAGCTCACGTGACTTGGGGAAAGTGGGAAATGTGTCATAAGCAAGTGTGAAAACCTGGAATCATGGCATGCCTGTGAGGTCATTCTAAGAGAAACTAAATTCCTGTCATTGATGTGGCCTCTTACAAAGTTGTTGAAACATCCGTATGTCTCAGGGGGAGCACAGTCCATTCCTGATGCTTGGGCAAAACCAAATTGCCTGAATGCATCTTTTTAAATATATATTTTTATTGATTTCAAAGAGGAAGGGAGAGGGAGAGAGAGAAATATCAATGATGACAGAGAATCATTGATTGGCTGCCTCTTGCACGTCCCCCACAGGGGATTGAGCCTGCAACCCAGGCATGTGCCCTGACTGGGAATCAAACCATGACCTCCTGGTTTATAGGTCAATGCTAACCACTGAGAAACACTGGCAGGGCACCTGAATGCATCTTGTACTCCCACATTCAACATCAGTGCTTTGAGGTTACTGGACATGTTTTTTCTAACCTGAGGCTAAACACTCAAAGAACAAGAAAACATACAGTAGAGACTTAATTTTACCTTTGCATGACAACGAATGTATTGACCATGTACTCTTCTTCATTTTTTGTTTTCTGCAGCTCTTCCGCCAAAATGTCACTCATAGTACATTGGAGAAGGTAGGGCACCTCCACATTCCGGTCTCCATCAAATACACCATACAGAGCCTCCCGGTTGTCACAGAAGTTATTCACCGACAGGGCTGCCACACACAACCTGCAAGGCAAGAATGCTTTTGTGCTAAGTCCAATCTTTCCTTCTCTATGCCCAACCCGACTCTATAACAAGCAGACTTGTCTATCCCAGTCTCTTTCTTCATGACTCCAGACAGATTAAGAATAGGTCAATGAACCCCAGCTAATTTTTATCAACTAATGTCTGTAAGCAAAGAAGAATGATTGATACATGCTCAAGCTTCACACATGGCTTCCTGGACCCTTATCTCCTGATGAATTATTTTAAATGGTAGTGAAAAGAGAATAAGAGACATGGGAAATAACATGATTACAAATCCGTATGACCATATTCATTCACATAAAGTTATTAAGAGAAATTCCACATCAGGCAAAAATGGAGTAACAACAAAACACTGAAGAAATATGAACATTGGAAAAGTATATAAAAATATATGAATGGTCTCAAATTCTGAGACCTTTACTATGAAACTCAGGCCATCCTGACATCAACCATATGAGCACAGGTAGTATTTTTAGTGCCATTTTACAGGTGAGGAAATTAAGCCAAAAAGAGGTTGAGTAACTGCCCAAGGTCATACAGCAAATAAGCACAGAGCCCGGATGCAAAGACTGTAGCCCGACTCTTATCTCAGCACTGTCCGACTCCTGCCTTCATTTATTCATAAGAGTAAGTCATTCCAAGTTATATGGCAATTAGAGGCAAAGTAAAACTTAATAATATATTAAATCATCTTCTAATTCTGTCTTTCCTCTATAAGCTCTCCTTGCTAAAAATGGGGGGGGGGGCCCAATAAAAACGATGTTTTTAAAAAAGTACAGTAATTTTTCTTTTCTGAAGTTTCCCATTTGTTGTTTAGTTTGAGGAAGAACCTAACTTATCCAATTGAAGCTCCCAGCTTGGGTTTCCTGGAGGATCTGCAGTGACCCAGTAGGGAGAGACAACCACAGTTCTCACCTCCCCTCAAGATAGCAAGCAGCAAGCTCCTTGTTCACATAACCCTCTATTTACAAGTCTAAAACAAAACACTTGAGAAGCTTCCACTGGAAAAACCAAAGGTAAAAAGGTGAAGGGACATAAGTGAGGGCCGGGTGATGTGGAACTTCTGAGGTGCTGGTGACTGTCCAGTTGTTGGTCGAGGTGGTCATTTGCAGGTGGGTTCACTTTAGGATGATTCCTAGAGCTGTACACTTATCACTTTTGTACTTTTCTGTACCTATGCTAGCTACACTTTAACATAAAAATTTTCAAAAAACTAATTGTGGAAGGAGAGATTATGTAAAAAGGAGATTAACTGATCATTGCTTTATTAATATATATGAATGGATAATACACTTTAATATCTAGAGATGTTTAAAAACCAATCTTGGATTTCACATTGGTGTTTGTGAATTCAAAAGCAGTTTCACATACTCGTGTTTGCAAGCAAGACATAAAGTCTTTTAATCTAAAAAGAAAGATCTCTAAGAAGGAACTTCAAATGTTCCACAGAATGTATAATTTCTTCCCCTCTTCCCCAAACACAATGACATACAGTGCAAAGCACACAGAAACAATGCACCAGAGCCCAGGCACCACTGTGGGCACATGGAACAGGGTGCTGAAGTGAGGACCCCTCTCCTTTTGCCAGCACAATGCCAAATCACATTCTTAAAGAGGAAACGACCGTATGTCAGACCCAGAACTTGAGCTGATTCTGTTTTCCATCCCAAAGAAAAGCAGTCAGTAACAACCACAATTCCACCTTTTATTTTCCACAGAAGGTATTCGGCTATACAATGGTTATCAAACCTGGGTACACATTAGGATCACCTGGGAAATTTTCAAACATTCTGATTTAATGGGCTGTTGGTTGGAGACTTTTTTTAAAGTTTGTCATCTGATTGATTCTCATGTGCACCCAGGGTTGACTATTAATGTTAGCTACTATTGGATCATCCTCCACTTCTGTTCTTCCCATACTCTCAATATGCTGTGTCCTTGTACCTCAGCTAATTAAATTGTGACTATTCTAATTTATAGGATTCTTTACTTTTCTAGTACTAGTTATTATATTAGCGCCTCTTAATAAAAAGCAAGCAAACCTGAAGAGCTAGATTATAATTCTCAGGAAAATCAACATTTACATACAAAACAGGGAAGGTTGGTGAGAATAAGGAAGAAAAAGAAATTCAGATGGACACGTCCTGATGGCAAGACAAGAAGTTGACATTATAGAAACAGACATCAAACTCCTGCCAAGCTCATTTCAAAGGTAGAAATAGCTCAACAGAACCACTCACTGGTCAATAACATAAATTATATCAAATGTGGACAATCAAGGGTACTTCTTTAACACGATCCATTTTGCTGGAAAAACAGGCTTCAGAGAAAGAGAAAGGGGCTTTTAAAACGCGCAGGGATGCATTTCAATACTTATGCCTTCTCTGAACACTGGAGTCTCACGTAGATATAATGTGTCAGTTACACTGTATCCCAGCAACATCTCTCACAAAGAGAAAGTATGTGATGCTGAGTAGGGCTTAGCTTAATGTTCAAATGTAAGTCAGGAGATGCTCTCACGTTGGGGAAACATGTTCAGAGAAACCTCACGTGAGGCCAGTGTGTGATGGCACTGGATTTCTTTCTACCCCATCAAAGAAGGAAGGGGAGCAGGAGGGTTTCATTCCTAAGCTTCACCCACTCACTTGTTTTTTACTCCTGAAGCTTCGGTATAGCCATGGCTCCACACAGCTGGGGCTCCAGATGCATCTCCTGCCGAGGGCTGATCAATCTTGAAACAGCGGATATTACTAACAAGAGAAACAGAAGGGACAGGAACCAGTAAAACCAAACATGTGCTTGTTGCTCCCTTTATGGGAGAAATGAAAAACACTTGCTAAGCACTCTGTACTTACCATTTCTTACTGTGTTTAAAGTGTCTGAAATATATTTTTAAATATTTTATTTATTGATTTTTTTTTTTTTTTTTAGATAGAGTGAGAGAGCAAGAGTGAGAGATTGGTTGTTCCTCAAATCGGTATGCATTCATTGGTTGACTCTTGTATGTGGCCTGAGTGGGGATCAAGTCTGCAATCTTGGCGTATCGGAAAGGTGCTCTAGGCAACTGAGCTATCTGGCCAGGGCCTAAAGTGTCTCAAATATTTATCAGCAACAAGAACTAGCTACTATTCATAATTAAAACAAAGGGTTAAATATCCAGAGCATGAAAATTAGTTTTTATCAGCATTTTATGTCAATTATTAGAGAATGTTGCATACACTGCACTAAGTGGCTGCTCCCTCCTGGGAATAAAAAGAATAGCTCTGAACCTTCGTGTGAGAAAAGGAAATTAAACTATCACATTAAACATGAACACCCAGCTTTGAAAAGATGGAAACCCAAGTCACAATTATACTGTGTTTGGATGATGTGAGAGAATTCTGCAACATTCATCCTCAACACCAATTTCTGCTCACATCATGCCTTAAAATATTTCACAAAGATTATTGAGGACTTGCCATACCCTGAAACTTCCAATTCTTTCCTCACTAGCACAGCCATCCGTGCTAAGACTAATATAATAAAACAAGTGGCCCGGTGCACGAAATTCGTACACATTAAAAGGGAATTAGAGGAAATGTTTTAATATTGCTATTTACCCTTTCTTTATAATAAAAGTGTCAGAGATGAAAGAAAATTAGTAAAATGTATATGAAAATCTCCCTCCTGTCAGAGTTTGGGGCACGCCGCGGGACCCAGAGTCAAGTCCCTGCCCACCACCCGCATGCACTTCAAAAATGCAGGAGACCCAGACCCAGCCAGCCCCACCCCCATTGGGTGAGACCCAGTCCCGGCCAACCCCATCTTGTCAAGCCCCTCTGGGCAGGGGGGTGCAGCCTCAAGTCCCCTGGCCAAGCATCAGGTGGGGGATGCAGCCTCAGGTCCCCTGGCCTGGCGCCAGGGTGGGGGGGTGCAGTCTGAGGTTCCCTGTCAAGCCTCGCCATGCGGAGCCCGTGGCCTAAGATCCCCCGTCAAGTTCCACCAGGCGAGGGGCACGGCCTGAGGTCTCTATCAAGCCCCGCTGGGTGGGCTTGTGTGTGGCCTGAGATCCCCCGTCAAACCTTGCTGGGCGAGGGGCGCAGCCTGAGGACCTCCAGCCTGGCGGTGGGGCGGGGGTGCGGCCTGAGGTCCCCTGTCAAGCCCTGCCGGGTGGAGGGCACAGCCTGAGGTCCCCGTCAAGCCCCGCTGGGCATGAGGCATGGCCTAAGATCCCCCATCAAGCTCCGCTGGGCTGGGGGCACAGCCTGAGGTCCCTCGCCCTGCCAGGCGCCTTGCAGCCTCAGGTCCCTGCTGTTTGGTCGTGACGTTATGGCGTCCCAGCTAATTTTCATATTCCTCTATTATTAGTTTAGATTACAAAGTAAATGAGGAGTATTTCAATAAATTAGATGTTAACTACATATATTTAAATGGGAGACAAGCTGTTCCCTCACCTCCACTCTAATAGGCCATAATTGGTTCAATAGGACTCACACAGAAATACTAAAAGGGTAAACTCTCAAGTGGGGTTTATTAATAACCAGCCTACTGAAAGCAGTCAGTGCCCCCAAACAGGAAGTCACACAGATGTGAAGCAGGTTTTTGAAAGGCTGGTTGCCACATGGCAAAATAAATCCTTCCTACTTGTAAATTACGCCCCCCCCTTACTTAAACAGTATGCATAATCTCTTAACTTAAACAGCACCTAAACACTTGACTCCAAAATTTTTAGTTATCTGTTGGCTCTCACTACACCTCTGCTACTTTTTTGAATTCTAGAGGAAAACTGAAGGCTCATTTCTAAAGACATTGTACTTTTTACAGATGGAATACAGAGCCTTCAAAGAAATAATTCCATTTCCTAGCCTGATTATTAAAGAATACATAATCCTTAAACTCCCCCATAATCCTTTCCTGGGGAGCAGTGATTTCTCATTCTCCACCTAGCTGAGCACAGTGTGGCTGAGCAGCTGTCTGAAGTGACCTGAATGTTGACTTTTGTAGATCTTTAAGTGAGCGTGAGACTACAGACTAGGAGCTGGAGTGCAGTCATACAGGAGAGTCACCAGAGGCACACCCTGGCTCATGTAGAACAAACAGGCCAACCCTCTAAAACTGCAAGTAATACATTAGTTATGGAGACTCTCCCAAGTTACTAAAAGGCCACCATCTTCTAGCTGTTAGGGAAGGTAACGTTTTTACGTAAGAGTATTATGATTTCATTGTTATTTACTTAATACTAGTGGCCCGGTGCACGAAATTCGTGCGGGGGGGGGGGGTTCCCCTCAGCCCAGCCTGCACCCTTTCCAATTAGGGACCCCTTGGGGGATGTCCGACTGCCGGTTTAGGGATCGGGCCTAAACCAGCAGTCGGACATCCCTCTTGCAA
>NW_005370700.1:499931-517987 GCF_000412655.1 Myotis brandtii
GGCCTGATCACCCCTAACCACCTCTGCCTCAGCCCCACCACCATGGCTGCTTTGTCCGGGACGTCCGGAAAGTTGTCCGGAAGTTGTTCGGTCTAATTAGCATATTACCCTTTTATTAGTATAGATTTTTAAAAGATTATTATTTTGCTTTAACTTAGATTTTTAGAATATTTTAAAAATATATTTTTATTTATTTTGGAGAGGAAGAAAGAGGGAAAAATAGAAACATCAATGATGAGAGAATCATTGATCTGTTGCCTCCTGCACACTCCCCACCGGGGATTGAGCCCACAACCCTGGCATGTGCCCTGACCGGGAATCGAACTGTGACCTACTGGTTCTTAGGTTGACGCTCAACCACTGAGCCATACGGGTCAGGCCCATATTTTATTTTATTTTATTTTATTTTATTTTATTTTATTTTATTTATTTTATTATTTTTAAACCTTAGAGCACACATGTGCTTCCCTACATGGCCCCTCCAGTGACATGCTCATTGTAGAGAACTTTAACAAGTAGGTTTTCTCTCATCCTAATATGTAAAAAGCCAGGGGCCGTCACGACCAGATAGCACCATCTGCTATCTCCCTCCTCTCCATCCCTCCTCCCATTATTGGATGACTAACTTCAGATTTTTAAAAGTAGGAATTACATTTAAAGATCATTACATTTGATGGCAAAGAACACTATCCATATATATAAAGAGCCAGGGGCCATCACGACCGAAACAACCAGACAGACTACCGAACAGGCTGTGTGGGGCGACCAGGCTGGTGGCGGGGGGGGCAGTGAGGGGCGACCAGGCCAGTGGGGGGGCATTTGGGGGCGACTAGGCCGGCAGGGGGGACAGTAAGGGGCAACCAGGCTGGTGGCGGGGAGCATTTGGGGGCGACCAGACCGGCAAAGGGGGGCAGTTGGGGGCAATCAGGCAGGTGAGCAGTTAGAGACAACAAACCACAGGCTGCGTGGGGTGACAAGGCTGGCTGGGGGGTTAGTGAGGGACAACCAAACGACTAAACATCAGGCTGCGTGGGGCGACCAGGACGGCAGGGGGGTTAGTGAGAGACGACCAAATGACTAAACAGCAGGCTTCATGGGGCGACCAGGCTGGCAGGGGGGACGTTGGGGGTGACCAGGCTGGTGGTGGGGGGCAGTGAGGGGTGACCAGGCTGCAGTGGGGGGGCATTTGGGGGCGACTAGGCCGGCAGGGGGGACAGTAAGGGGCAACCAGGCTGGTGGCGGGGAGCATTTGGGGGCGACCAGACCGGCAAAGGGGGGCAGTTGGGGGCAATCAGGCAGGTGAGCAGTTAGGAGCCAGCGGTCCAGGATTGTGAGAGGGATGTCCGACTGCCAGTTTAGGCCTGATTCCCCCTCCACTAAACCAGCAGTTGGACATCCCCCAAGGGGTCCTGGATTGGAGAGGGTGCAGGCTGGGCTGAGGGGGACCCTCTGTCCCCCGTGCACAAATTTCGTGCACCGAGCCTCTAGTCTATATATATATATATAAGCCTAAGTGACCGTTAGGACCAGACGACCGGCCAGTAGCTATGATGCGCACTGACCACTCAATGCAGGAGCTGCCCCCTGGTGGTCAGTGCACTCCCATGGCCAACCTCCCGTGGTCCCTCCCCACAGCCAGCCAGGTGGTCAGTGTGCTTCCACAGCCAACCTCCCGTAGCTGGCCAACCTCCTGTGGTCCCGCCTCCTGGCCAGCCGGGCGGCCCCTATCAGCCCGAATGGGACTGGGAGAGATGCCCCAATCGACCCCAATCACCAGCCAGGCTGAGGAACCCCACCCGTGCACGAATTCGTGCACCAGACCTCTAGTGTATATATAATAGCATGTCTGTCTGTCTGTCTACCTATCTACCTACCTACCTACATTCCTACCTATCTATAGCTTTGCATCTTTTTTTCTGATTAAATCATGGACATTTTTCATTATTTTACATTGATGATAAATATAATTAGAAATATCTTGATGACTATTCTGCACCCAAAAATAAACACATTTCTGATTATTTGTTAGAATAAATTTTTTCCAGATAAAACCTTGGTCTCAGTATGGGAATATTTTGAGAAGCTTGATACACAGGGCCAGTAGATTTTAGGAAAAGTTATATCCATTTATAGTCACAATGAAGCACCAATTAGAGGGAGAAAATCATTATCATTTAAATATTTAATATTTCCTTGATGTACTAGTAATGTTGAACATGATCTTTTCATGTAACTGTATTTCTTTTGTTAAACGTTAATGTCCTTCACTTATTTTTTTTAGTGCTTTTCTTACTGACTTATAAGAACATTTTCTATTAAATATTAATTCTTTGCCAATGTCCTTAGTTTGTCATTCCTTTTAGGTTTAATCACGATAGCTTTTAGAATAGACATTTAAACCTTTTTTATATAGAAAGTATTATATATAAACTAGAGGCCCAGTGTACGAAAATTCATGCACAGGGGTAGGGGGGGATCCCTCAGCCCGGCCTGCGCCCTCTCACAGGGGATGTCCTACTGATGGCAGTCTGGCCTCCCTCTGCGGGAGGCGACCGGGCCTACCGATTAGGAGACGGCACTGCCCCCATCATCCCGCCGCTGTCGCCCAGTCTCCCTCTGCGGGAGGCAACTGGACGGGCAAATCAGGGGATGGTGCCAGCCCCGCCATTGCCCCTCCACCGCTGCTGCTGGTCGCTGCCGCCCCCCATCGCCGTTCCCTCCCTCTGCCAGCTGGCATGCGCCTTGGCTGGCCTGGCGCTGCCTGCTCGCCAGCCCCGCCCCCTGCCGACTGGTTGTTCTGCTGTTCAGTTGATTTGCATATTACGCTTTTATTATATAGGATATACATAACATAAACATAAAATCCAATCTACATATATTATAGATGTCTCTTCCTGTGGTCCCCCCCTCCCCCCTTTTTGGCTAAAAAGTCCTTTTCTGGCTTGTGAATATATTCATATAATTTCTTCTTACTTTAAAAAATTATTTTATTTTATAGGTTTAATTTAGCTGGAATTTACTTTGGTATGAGATAAGAATTCAACTTTTATTTTTCTCCAAACAGCTAGTTGCATTTATTAGCAAATTTTGATGCAATTATTTTTAATACAAAATATCATATTATATGGACTCTCATTCTGAGAAGTCCTTGGAGAGCATGTCAGCCATCCTCCCCATCCTAGAGAGGAGAAAACTAAGGTCTGGACAGACTGAGGGATTTGGGCCAAGGCTTCCCGTACTGTTTGATGAACAGTAGAGAGAGTCTAGGTCTCTGTGGCTTCCTGAGGACACTACTTAGGCAGTATTCTTCAATTATATATTGAAATCAATGTGCTCACTCAGGACTTAAAATATCAACAAATAGGCATTGATTAGGCCAATGCATCTAGGAATCACCTTAAATGCTTTTCAAATTTTAGTTTGCACTAAAGGTTAGGATAGATTAATGGACCAAAATTCTACTTTCAAAATTCTACCCTTTTTGTTTTTTCCTAAGATAACAGAGGATGACTTTCAGCAACAGATGTTACAACAGGGTTTAAGCATATGGCATACAAGGCATACATAATGACTGATAGCTGTCACTGTCTAACTAAGACTGTTACTTTAAGATACATAGCAAAAAAGTCCAAAAATTCAGAAAAGTTTTAAGAAGAAAATTAAGACCACCCATAACCCTATTATCCCAAGAATAACACTATTTTAACATTTTTTTCTATCCTTTGAGGCATTTTTCTAGGTGTGCCTGAGCACACACATGACCACCCAATGCACAGAGATTTATTTTTACAAAAAGTGGAATTATATTATACAAATTTCCTTAACTTTTTCTTCCCTTAACATTATACTGTGGAGACCTCGCAAATTAGTAATATAACTGCACATCATTTTTAATGGCTGTATAATATTTAACTGTGGAGCATAATTCATTTAATTCTATTGATATTTAGAGCTCTGAGATAACATTCCTATAAAGACATCTTTTCTAATGAGGTTACCTTTTTAGTATTTTACATAGCGAGCTTGAACCTGTGATTCTCCATCAACTTCAAGAATGAGACAGTATCTATGAACTCTTTCCCAAAACACGAATAGAACGTCACAGGATCTAATTATCCCACACTCCAAGTTTTGTTTAAATCATCTAAACTGTAATTTTCCCACATGATTCCTCTCTCAAAATCCTACAGAAACATCTGCACTACACATCACCCATGTTGTCAGTAACTGAGATGGAAGTTCATGTCTTGGTCATTTGTTGTTCTCACCTTTGTCTTTATTTACCATTTTCTTCTTTGTATTCAGTATTCTTGTTCCTTTTTGTTTGGGGTGGGATTTGTTTGTTTTTAAATTTCTGGAAGGACACTTGAGTGTCCAACTATTAGAATTTTTTGGCCCTCCATTTTGGTGAACTACAGACTTTCAAATGACTTCAAATGAGTGAAGATACCACTAGGATGTGAGTAGATGCTAGACTGATGTTCTTACTCAGGTAAAGCCTGTTGTCAGTGCTTCATGAAACACTTACTTCAGCAGCTCCAGGGTTTTGTGATCGAGAGCCAGCCGGGGGTTTCCAGTCAGGTCTAGTTCTTGCAATTTTGGAGGCAGGTTTTCTGGTAAAGTGACTTCGCTTAGCTCGTTACAGCTCAGGTCCACACACTGAAGAAATAAGTGGAAACAAGGAGAGTCAGGTGGTTCAGAGCTCCTGTGCCTCCCAGCGGAATCAGCCTAACCATTTGCTACACTCGCTGCTCAAATGCAGAAAAGTTTGGTGGCCACTCTGCCACAGACATTGAAAACAGGTTTTGTTAAATGCAGTTTAAATTTTTACTCTCTTTGAATAATGCAAAAAAAAATCCATGCTCTTTCTTCTCCCCATCTTTATCCTTCAAAGTTTTCTGTACATTTAAAATTAAGAGTTAACTGAAATATCCTCAGGATACTTTTTCTTATTGCTGACAAAAATCTCTGCACCTGTTGTGAACATGAGGTAGTTACAACATCAAAATGGAACTTCTTAAAACAAACAAAAACCCATGCAAATGGGGAAAAAGCAGGGAACAAATACTCAGAATGATAAGATCTTCAAAAGAAGCTAAGTAAGATATCAGTAAGAGACAGACTAGCACATGGGCCTGTCTACTATATGCAATAGAAAAGGGCAGGAATTAAATATGGATCCTGCCCTCCGGGCATTGAACACCTGGACCCTCCCAGCAACCCCCGCCTAATCTCATCAGAAAACAAGCAGAAGGATCAGCATATTGATTAGAGCAGAAATTCTGTGTTATCTGTGAATGGGAATAATGCCTCCTTTCTCATAAAGTCAGTGGAAGGCTTAAATGAGGTGAGACCTAACACCAGGGGCTGTGCTTCTGCTCTGGGAGCAGGGAACCAGGGCAGAAGGCTCGCATGCACAGGCCAGAATGAGAGTAACTGGTAAGTTTTCTGGATAAGAGAATGTGGACCCCAAATTCAGCAGGATGAAGTGGAAAGCATTCAGTTATCTGGCTTGAGCTGGCACCTGACTATAATTTTATTTTTAAATCTTTATTTTAGAAAGTATTACATATGTACCCCATTTCCCCCCATTGACTCCTTCTAGCCCGCCGCCACCCCACGCCCACGCCGTCCCCACACTATTGTTTGTCTGTGTCCATGGGTTATGCATATATAGTATGTGCATATGAGTTCTTTGGTTGATCTCTTCCCAGCCACAACCCACACCTGCCTTTTCTCTGAGATTGTAAGTCTGTCCCATGCTTCTATGTCTCTAGACCTATTTTGTTCATCAGTTTATTTTGTTCATTAGATTACACATATAAGTGAAAGCATGGCATTTGTCTTTCTCTGACAGGATTATTTTGCTTAGCATAATACTCTCCAGATCCCTCCATGTTATCTCAAAGAGTAAGAGATCCTTCTTTTTCACTGCTGCATAATATTCCCTGGTGTAAATGTACCACAGCCTATTAAAAAACCTTAAGATAGTTTGAAAGCAAATTGTATTCAAGAATTTCAGAATCCTCAAAAGTGGAAAAAATCATCGTTATTTGGAAAAATTCTTAAAAGAACTTAAATCTATAATGGATTGGGGAGAGCTATAGACTAGGTAAAATGAGAACCTATATTTTTGGAGAAATGTGTTTTTAACTGATAATACAATGTTTCACACAAATTGTTTCATACTCTTGCTCCCAAACTGCAGCAATGCTATAAAATTATAGTATAATCTTAAGTAATTACTTTTTAATACAAGAGCTTTATGACCCATTACAAAAGGTTGGACAAACAGAAAAGCTTAGAAAACTTGCCCTTAAATTTACCACCTTAACACTACCAGTGTTAGCATTCTATTTTTTTTTCTTATTGGCTTATTATTAATATAAAAAACTTTAAAAGATCATAAATGTAGGTACCATTTCATTACATTTCAATTATTCCATATTTTCACTCCCAACACCTTTAACAGCCTTAATAATTTCAGTTAAGTACAATATTTCACATAATTAAAACATTCATAATAGAAAAATGGTCATCTCCTTTTTGTTTTATTTTCCAATTATAAATAATGGTTGCATGAATAGTCAACTGGACTTTAATGAAAAATTTATAATACTGGTTAATAATGGTTTATTCTGCCAGTAGAGTCGGAATACATCACAGATAAGACAACAAATGGTATAAATATAATCTCCTGGGTAATTTTGAAACCTGAGCTTAAGGGCTGGCAGGTGTGGATAGCTCATAACATATGTGGTTGACAGAAATAAATTCAGAGGTCAGGGCATGGATTATGGGAAAAGATTCCCATAATCTAAAAAGGCATTTTAGAACATTACTAAATTTTATAAAATTGGTTAGCAATGTTTTATAATGTGATCTAAGGTTTTAAACTTTCAGAGTTCTGTCAATGTAAAATTGCTCATTCTTATATTATCAAATTATAAAATGAGTTCACTAGAGTATTTATTTACAAAGATAATAACTGGCCATGGAAAGCAGACCTTCTTAGAGATGGTGCTTATATAACCCCGCCCAGGCCCATTTGGTCACCACGTCTTTAATTCACTGCAGCCAGTTCCCTTCTGAGTCCTTCACTATCCTGTCCATCACATTCCCCTAGAGGACTATGACCCTCCCTAGCTTTGCTTTCAGTTTCCCTTCCTTCTGACCCTCTCCCCACAATGCTGTCATCAGGGTGATACTCTGATGACATTTATTCCATCTGGTCACACTCCAGTTTCACACTCCTCCTGCCCTTCAATCTGCCACCGAACTCCTCAGGATGTCAAAGAAGGCACACGTCAACCAGGTAAATGTATGAAAACCACTGTCGTAAAAAAATTATGCATGCTATTTATAGTATCTTCAAATGTCTGTTATATCAAGTTTATATCGGGAAGTGCCTGAAAAGTGAGGAATGGCTAAGTAGGACAGCTTTTGTTCCTTATTAGGAGACTAGAATATGCTCCAAAGTCTATAACCACTGAGTTATTTTTTATTAAACATAAAACTGAGGATAAGCAGAAATTCTAAGATGCAAATGAAAAGCTACATTTTATATCTATAAGGAATTCCTACTTTTGCATCAACGCACATACAAACACATACACACACACAAATAAAAACCTGTTAGATGACTCATCCCAGTGAACAGATTTCACCCCATTAAGTCTACCTGACTCAGGAATCACACCAATTGCTGCCTTCATTTACATATATCATTTCCTGTTTCAGCACCTCAGTTTCCTAACCTATCAAATGGGAATATCTGTTCTATCCCATTTCATTAAACTGAAATGAATGCTTGGTGACCTATACAGGGAATGATTATGAGTTGGGTGGTGAATGCTACTTAATTAGGGGAGCTGGTAGAGAGGGGTACACTGGCACCATTAAGTTTCTCAGACTGCTATCACACCCCATTCAGTCTCTGAGCCTGGAAATAAGTAGGGAAATAGATTAGGCAGATGGGAAACCTTCAGTGGCTATGTGGCTAGCCTCACGCCATGCAGTTGGTAAGGGCTGGAATACAATTTCCCAATCCCAGTCCAGCGGTTTGGTTTCTGGTTATTTTTTCCTTCTGCTGACTCAATAGTTTAGCTCAGTGGTTAGAAAGGATGGGGCAAAGACAACTGAGTCTCCATGCTGAGGAAGTCAATGGTGCAAATGCCCAAATGAATGAATGAGAGACACAATTCTCTCTTTGGACACCACAGTAGATGGGCTGAAACCACACACCTTGATTTCCGGGAGCTGCATAACTTCGGGAAAGACCTCGATGCAGTTGGAGTGGGCGATCACCGTGTGCATGCGCCGGCAGTTCATGATGGTTGTTGGGATGGCTTTCAGTTTGTTCCCACTGATATCGACTTCTTCAAGTTCCTCCAGTTTCGCCATTTTACTAAAACAAGAAAAAATCCACGCACAGGGAGTCATAATTATAGGGCAAGTTAAAAAGAAAATAACACATAATGAAAGTCAAAGGTGGAATTTACTATGACTTTAAAGATTCTTTAAAGATTCACTTGTAATAGTCATTTTAACAAATAAGACTATCTTTTCACTATTGCTTTTTGAGTATCAAATTATTTTAACATCTCCTTTCCTACTTTAAAACAAAAACTATTAACTTAAACTCTTCAAATTAGCAACAAGAAGGAAAACAGATATTCTTCTCCTCTGAAAACTGTGTGTGAATTAAGTTATCCTGATAACAATCACCTTGCTATGCAGTTTAGTCTAAAAGCTAATGAAAATCCTGCTCAAATAGGTTAAAAGTCAGCATTAATCCCATATCAGTACTTTCAAAGAGCTTAGTTGGAGAGTCTGATTTCCTTTGTATCGGCACTGAAAACTCAAGGGGTGCAGGGAAAAAGAGGATTATAACTCCTATGAAGGTATGTTTTCTCCTAAAACCAAACTCCCCAATTCCCGACATCACCCTGACGACAGGTGCTGGTGAGGAGTGGGTGGGGGTTGGGGGATGCTGAAAGGTCATCTGCATCATCTCTCCACTTGCTGGCAGGACCCAAACTTAAACTGTGCCCCAAAGAAATTTCTCTCAACTCCTCCCAAACACCCACAAAGAAGGACTCTCTCTGATCTTACCTTAATAATGTGTCCTAATGTAATCTAACACTCTTGTTTAACTATGTCTTTTATTGTTCAATCTTAATCTATAATTAATCTTAATAATATTAATCAATAATTACAGTAAGCAAATAAAGAAAAATTTCTGAGTTAGTTTGTCCTGCATTTTCTGTAGATGAGGAGGAACAACCCCTCCACCTCCACAGTCTTATGATACACAGGCCACCTGACACTCAGCCATTCCTCCCCTTTTCTGCCACTGGTGATGCTGGTTTCCAAGAAGCTCAGGATTCCCAGTGAGTGGAACTCAAATCTGTAATGTGAATCGTTTAGTTTACAGCTATTGGTATCTTCTCTGCTTGCTGTGGTTTTATTTGTCACAATGAACCTTTAAAAATTTTAGCAAGAAACCCATTATTACTTTTCTTTCTGTCATCTCTCACATATAAAAGTTATCTTATCTGCTTACCTTGAAAAAAAAATACATGCCTAAGATACATAAGAACTAAGTTTTTGTCTACTGAAACCCAATCTTTCAATCTCATCAATACCCAACATGGAATCAGGATATGCTACAAACAACATTACAGATGCAGACTGCGAAGTAATCCATTTACATTAGCCCGAATTTGGAAGACTATTATTTGGATATGCTATCATCATATTTTGAAAAGCAATGTGGAGAAATCAATGGGTAACGGGGCATGAGAAATGACTCAAAAGTTAGCAATCGGGCCCAAGAAAGGAGAAGTTACAGAAGTTAACATGGAAAGAAGGTGGTCATGAACGCCTTGACCATGGAGTACGTTCTTTAATTCAGCATCCATCTGTGGAGTCTACCCTAGGCCAGACCTTGTGTGAGACAGGAGGCTCAAGGAGACAGGTATGTCCCAGTCCTGTCTTGTAGAGCAGCTGCTGTGCCACATCACAAGCCCCAGGGAGACAGAAATGATGCCAAGGTGCGTTTTGATGGAATGCATAAAAAACTCTCTGTACTCTGGCTGATTACAACTGACATGGTTCCCTGGGGAACACCCGCAGAATCTGAGTTTGATAATCATTTCTCAGGCAGGGCTTGGACATTCACCATCTGAAATAGGACGATAAGCCCTTTCAGATGTATTATCTTATGTGATTACTATGTTTTCATCCCAAAATATCATCTCCTCATTCCACAGTAAAGTACACAGAAGTTCAAAAAAAATTGAATCATTAACATCAAGTGAAGGGAAAAACTACAGAAATAAATATATACTACAAAAACAAAAACAAAACACAGAGCAATACTTAAAGTCCATGTCTATTTGGGCCTTCCTCCTTCAGTAGGGTTTACACAAACAGGTAGTCCTGAGGGCAGCAGAGGGAAGTTGTGCCAGTATTTTGCTTTGGCCCAGACTCAGTGGCAGTTAGCAGAATACCAGAGAGGTTAATGTTTGCTCCTTTGATGTGTGGGTATGTGTTCTAAGTCTCAACTTGTGTGATGGATGGATGCCAATGAAGTGGACATGGATGGGGAGTGAATCCCTCAGGGCAGGCTCGGGGTGTGGATTCCCGCAGAGCTAGACACAATGCCATTGCTCATAAAACAGAAATCAACACCAAAATATTATTAGAAACGGAATCTTCTGAGGGCCAGACATCCTTCGTAATCTCCCACAGTTTCTATGGTTGCACAAGCCACCACGGCTACCTATACCATAAGCAAAAACACAAAAACTGGTAGCTAATTGATGTCCTAATTACCAACCACCATATTAGGTTAAGTTTTCCAAGATTTGGTTAAAAAGAAGCTAAAGAAAAAAATACATATGCTAAATAACATATCTTATTTCAAAACCATAAGAATGTTCTAGTGATTGGGTCTGTGGATATATTCATATTAGGAAAACCGACACATTTCTCTTTAGGAGAGTGCTGATCGTGGCTTATATAAAAGACAACGGTGAAGATGAATCAGGGAGAAACAAGTTTTACGTCATCTGGGAAATGACTGCTTTCGCCTTTCCATCTGTGACTTGATTTTCAGAAGCACAGTGAAAAGCATCCCTTGATGGGCTTCTCTTACCTTGCTGGGAAGCTCTGAAGGCGGTTGTAGGCCATGTGCAGGATCTTCAGGTGGGGGTGTCCTGTTAACAAGGGCACACACTTGTCTGTGAGGTTGTTGTTTGTCAAATACAACTCCTGTAAGATGCTGCTCGTCTCTTCGGAAAGCGTGGCTGCAGGAAGGGTTTCCAGTTTGTTGGCAGATGCATTCAGGAATCTCAGGCTACAAGGACAAAATGCAACAAAATCCCGATGATAAGCCAGAGTTCTAGTCCGGAATCCTCAAAAAGCCCAGTTTTCTGATGGATACCTCGCATATTAGAAACTGGGTTTAGAAATGGGAATTTAAAGACAGGACCTGGAATTAGCAGGCATCTGGATACCTGACTCCCCTGTCTACGATGAACACAACAGCTATCTATGTGTCTTATATACAAAGAGAGAGAAATTGATTTTTATGGGAGCACAAAAGGTGACCGAAGTGACTAATTTTATAGCTGATGGGGAGTGGGAGAGAGAGTGATAAATATTTTGTCTTTAGGAAGAGAAAAATAATTGCCTTTTTAAAAAAAAGAGTTCTTATAGTAATAAAACAATTGGATATTAGATCACAACCCAACTAAAGCACATAGTGACTAAGCCCTGTCAGTATGTTGTCAAAACCACATTTTACTGACAGGTTCACAACCCCAGGAGCTGATTTGCTCTGATGAAGGGACACTATACAGCTGGAGAAATGAAGAACTACAACTTCATGATCAACAGGACAAATCTTTTTTTTTTTTTTAAATTAATAAATCTTTTATTGTTCAGATTATTACAGATGTTCCTCTTTTTTCCACCATATCTCCCCTCCACCAGGTTCCCACCCCACCCCATGCCCTTACCCCCTACCACTGTCCTCATCCATAGGTGTAAGATTTTTGTCCAGTCTCTTCCCACACCCCCCACACCTCCTTCCCCCCAACAACAGGACAAATCTTGCAAAAGTAATGTGGAGTGAAAGAAGCCAGAGAACAGAGGATACACCGTGTGAGTCCCTAACAACAGGGGGGTATCAGAAGTCAGGGAAAAGGAAGCAGTGTCTAGGAGAAGACTGGTTTTTCCAACAGGATGACGTCTGGTTTTCGATCGGGGTGCTGGTTACAGGAGTGCACTCACTTTGATAAAATTCATCATGTGCTACACTTATGATCTGTCCTCTTTTCTGTAATTATCTTATTATTCAAAAATTTTTACATTAAGAACAAATAAATAATATCTAAATATGCAACTGGTTATCCAAATAACAGAGTGAACAATGGCTAAAATATGAAGAATGTTTTTATACCTAAGATAACTAATATTGTCAAACAGTAATCCTAGAGTTATTGTGAGACACAGATAAATGCAAAATGCAAAGCTGCAGAACTGAGACAGAATCCTTGCTGTGACAAGGTTCCAAACCATTTGGCAGGGTATGCTCCATGGTGAAGCTGCAGCCACCGGAACATGGAGCGTGTTCAGCCCACAGGACTCACCTGCTCTAGTGTAAGGTCAAAGCTGCCCTGCCTCCACATAGAACTACTGTGTTAGTGAACCTCCATTTTCTCATTTCAAAATCACTTGGGTCTGAAACAGTCAGCACTCAATTCAGGACTATTCTACCATATCTTTGGAAAAAAGAATAAAATCTTCCTTTAAAAAAAAAAAAGAAAAGAAAAGAAAAATGGAATACCAGGTACAGTTATTTTTAATCTTGGATAAAAAGAAGGCTTTGCATTCAGGAGTCATCACCAGGATTGTCATTCCAAACTCTCAACCCACTAATTTAATACTCCCCAATTTTGCAACCCCCACATGCTTATACACACACACCCAACTCCACTACTTATCTGAGGAAAAGCAGCTTCCCCAAAATAGAACATTTTCCATTAAAGAAACACGTATTCTGTTGACTTTTTTTTTTAAAGGGAAGTTAGAGAACGGCTGTAGAGACCATAAATAGTCATGGGAAATTATAGTCATGTGTGCTGCAGAGAGGAAAATAAAGGTCATTCATGCCGCTTCTGAAATGGTTTTGAACTAGGAAGGAAACCAGTGTCAGCACCATAGTTCTTTAAAGCATCTATGAGTATCTCTTTTTTATTTTATTTCGTTATTTTTTTAGTATCTCTTTAGGTCCCATTTGTATCACCTGACTTAAATGCCCTGTTAGTAATTTCTTCAGTGCAGAACTAGGAAAAATTAAAATGCACTGCTCTAAAATAACATGGACTGAGGTTGGCCGGGAAACTATCTGACAATCTCACTAAAACACAATTCTCCAGGAAATATGTAGTTACAGATGCAGGCAAAGAAAAGAGATAAATTAATTCATAAAAATGTTTGCACACATTTAGGCCAGAAGAAGAGGGAACATCATTTGAAAGGAAAAAAGATTGACAAGTGAATGCTCATTTAGAAAGCTGCAGAGGGGACTTGGGAAACTGTTCGCGCCATCTGAAAGAAGGCGAGACAGTGATTTCCAAAAACGTGTTCTCTCATCTTGCTGAAATCCGCTTGTACTGAAGGAGCTATATACTCTTTACGGGAAATTAAGGGGGTAGGGAAATAAATCCCACACCCTACCCCTCCAGGAAATAAAACTAAGTTGAAACTACACTGGCCGGTTCCAAAGAATTTCATTTGTATGAATAAAGCCTGACTGAGTCACCTTGTTAGTCAATGGGCAGAGAGCAAACAATTGGATTAAAAAGACGTCTTATTATAATGGTCTCAGGAAATTAAATTCAGTACCCACCCTCTTAAATATAAAAAACTTGTCTCACAACCTCACAACGTTTTAGGATACAAATTAAATTGGTTTAATGTAGGTGTTGTATTTCCACCAGAATGAGCAACTACTTTAATTTTGCAAAATTTAACAGTTTTACTCAGTAAAGATGGTATATAACCCCACCCCCTGCTTTCTGCTAAATTCCTAAAGCACTGAGTTTGGCCTCAACCTCAATAGGATGTGACAACCTCATCAAGCTTCTTCCTTATAGATTTCTGCATAAAATATTGTTTAATGTGCCAACAGATGTTTCACCCATTCAACCTTCCTTACTATGCAACCCTCCTCTACTAATTAGAAAAAAAGCAGTAACATCACTGCTTTCTTTTCATTTGTAAGGTGCTTTGTGGAGACTACAGCTGGTTCCTATTTTCTATTTCATTGGACTCTCCCATTATCCTAGAGATGCCCCCCTCATATTTCACAGAAGACAGAAACTGAAGCTGAGAAAAGTCAAATTACTTGGCAATGGTTAAATAGTAATTACTGGCAGAGCCAGAAATAAAACACAGATCTCGTCAATCTTAAGAGTCCACTATTCCCTAACAGATCTCTCTAAATTTCAAAACAAAAATAATAATAATAAAACATTTTTCCTGAGGACATTTTCATAGGCCCTTCTCTCCAAAAAAAGCTGGAGGTCAAGCCGGGCACCTGCTGGGTAGCAGGAAGACCACATGTACACAGCACTTTAAACTGAATGCTTAAAATAACTCAATAACTAGCACAGTACTCAAAAACTTTCCTTAGCAGAAATGCAAAAGTTGTAGGAAAAAGACACCATGTATGGCCCCTACCCTAAAGTATTTGGAAAGCTGCCCACAACAGCAGTGAAATGAGTCCACTTCCTGCTTCTTGAGCAATTGCTATATTCTTCTTTGGCACATTCTGTCCATCTTTCTGGCTCATCTAATTTTTGCTTTGTTTTGTTTTAAATTGCTTTTTAGTATTTTCCAGCGTACCCTTAAACTTTACAGCCAAGCTGTTCTTGAGATAAAGCACAGGATTTGGAATCACAACAGATTTACCTATTTGTAGGCATACCAGGCAGTCTGCATTTACATATTTTTCCTGGATATCAGTACTGGGACTTGTAGTCTATTAAAAATGCAAAAGGTTAAGACTCTAAGCCCAGAAAACCTCTCCTACTTTTAGACAACCCCCTGACTTTTGGCCCCAAAATGTTCCAAAAGTGTCAAACAAAACAATCTATATTCCTTGTCATCTTTACAACACAGTACTTTTGACTATTTCATACATCTTCATAAGGCTGGTAGCTCATAAAGGAAGGGCTTTCAAATTTTTTATGATGGTGACCAAGAGTACAAAATACATTTTACATGACCATCCAGCACAGTACACATGCAAAATACATATGTGTAACTGAAACAAAAGTTTCATGAAGCCATATTTAATCTTACTTTTACACTAGTATTTTCTATCCTATTTAATTTTTAAGTGCTGATAGAAATTCACTAAATCAATGGTATACCCAGCTAATCAGTTTGAAAAACAACAACCCCACAATTATTAATTGCCTAGCAACATCACCTAATAGTGGGGATTGCAAGTGAAGGAAAAGTGCATACAAGTCCAATGGAATTCACACACTTATTTTGGAAGGTCTGAAAATCTGCCTGGCTTGGGTAATAAAGATCATAAGCCTATAACATAACGGAACAAAAGTTATATAGATATAAAAATTGTTAAATAAGAACTCGAAACGAATTTTAAAAATTAAGTATAATTAATTACTTCACATTGATGCAATACTTTAAATTAATGTACAGACCTTATCCTAATTTCATCAATGATCCTACTGATGTGCTCTATCTGGACCGGGATCCAATCCAGAATCCCACTTGCATTTCATTATCATGCCCTCTTAGTCTCCTCCTCTAATCAACCTTATCTGTCTCAAATGACCTTGACATTTTTGAAAAGTATCAGACAATTATTTTGTAGAATACCTTTCCATTTAGGTTTTCTCTTCATTAGTATACAGTGATGCATTTTGGCAAAAGCACACAGAAGTTATATTGTGCCCTCCTATCAGAAGATACATGATTCTCAACTTCAGCCCCCAGATATTCTTAAGTAGGTTAGAGGAAGGCCTCGAAATCTACAGAATCAAAAATTCTGATGAGTGGACAGTTGAGTCCGTGGAACTGAGATAAGGGCCAGGAACCTGCATGTTTAGTAAGTACTTAAGGGGATTCTAAAGACACACTTTGAGAAATACTGTTTTATTTCACTATGGCTCTTAAAACAGAACTTCACAAGATAGTTCTCCTCACTTAAAAAAGAAAAGTGTAGGCAACCTAGCTCTTCAAAATGCCAGAAGTATCAGTCTTTGCCAAAAGGCACCAGTTGTCATGGTCAATCGATAGGCCCCTTGATATTTACACATGTTCTGTCTGAGTCACTAAAACTTATGGTCTGTAATGTGACTAATACTCTGGAGATATTTATTAATTACCATATTTGTACATACACTCCCCCCATTCCTACCCCCGAAAATAAATGCCTTATACTGTTCTAACCAGGGATAAAAACAGACCCTAATGTCTACCCACAACAGGAATCTATAACTTGCCTTTAAAGGATCCATTGTGGCTTTGTTAATTTGAGTGATCTCATCAGAAGCAGCTCTCTGGCCATTAAATGAGTGTGCAGATTCAAGATGGACAGGAAGCCAGGCATGGCAAGATTTCAGGAAGAACAGAAGGATGGCAATACCTCATCCATCCACTCTAGTGACCTATGGGGAATATCAACCCCTACTTTTGCCCATCTGTTGATGAAAACTATTTGTAATTCTTTTGGGGGTTTCCATCAAGAAAATCCTCAACTCTAAGCAAAAAGAGGTAAGAAGAGAGCTTTAGGCCAGTAAAATCCAGATTAGAATATTTACCAGTTCACCCATAAAACTAAAGCCCGATCTATCCTAAGATCAAAATCACCATCAATTTTTGAACAATATATGGTCCATCATATTTCCAATCTATCTATAGTTTTTAAGCTGCCAGTGAAAAGCAAATAAAAATAAACAAAACTCAAAAATGAACATGGAGAGAAAACGTATAAATGGAATTCCTGATTCAATTCATAGGAATTTAAATAAAACTGGTCTAAAGTTTTTGGAGGAGCTAGAGATGTGAGTAAATGTCATCTAATTTAGAGTAGAGTCCCCTTTCCTATTTGGTTACCAAACACCTTCCTGCTACCAGGTAAAGCGCATTAACATACTAGTGTACCATTCTAAACGTGTAGTATTCAACAAACATGCCATGGAATTAAACCAAGATATTAGTTTTAGCAGCCAAGATTTGGAGTAAAGAAAAACTTCCAAGAGTCTTTTGCTGTGTCCAACAATGCATGTTTTTCTGACAGTTCTCTTGAGATTTCCAAACATAACTTCTACTTAGAACACAAACGAAGACTTGAATTTGGGTCCTTTCTTCAGTTACATAACCCAACAAAATTGGTAATGCTAATTTAGTACCACAAGAAATATATTAAAAAAGGTTGCCAATACATTTTAAAGATTAGTATTATGAAGCAAAAGGAATGGAAGAATTGAAGCAGTTGCATTACTGCCTGAAGCTATTTACCAAGCACACAGCTATGTATGATACAAGAAAGTGCTGGTCTTCACACCAGGAGCCAAATTAAAACCACTTGTATCATTCCTTCTCTTTAACCCTCTCAAACCCATCTTGTATTATTGTTTATTGTGTAGTTATTTTAAACTCTATATTAGATTGTAAGCTCCTAGAGGGTAATGCCTATGTTAGTCATTTCAACCCCTACATCACTCAGCACAGTGACTTAAATGTACTTGGTCAGTAAGATGCTGGCTGCCCTGAACTCTGTGAACAAAACAAATCACAGCTGAAACCACCTGCAAGAAACTGGCCACAGAGACTATCTCCAGAAAAACCCTCTTCAATATTTTACACTTCATGGTTCTGGGTGGACCTGCTCCTACAACTGTCAGTACTAGTTTATTCCTTCCCCCAAATTCATCAAACCAAATATACAGCATCTCTACCTTTTCCACAATGCAAATTATGTCTCTCTTTCTCTCACACTCCAT
>NW_005370700.1:519016-521021 GCF_000412655.1 Myotis brandtii
AGGAGCTGCCCCCTGGTGGTCAGTGTGCTCCCACAGGGGGAGCTCTGCTCAGCCACAAGCCAGGCTGATGGCTGCCAGTACAGCCGTGGTGGTGGGAGCCTCTCCCGCCTCCTCAGCAGTGCTAAGGATGTCCGACTGCAGCTTAGGCCTGCTCCCCGCTGGCAAGTGGACAACTCCCGAGGGCTCCTGGGCTGCCAGAGGGATGTCTGATTGCCAGCTTAGGCCCAATCCCCCAGGGAGCGGGCCTAAGCCCACAGGTGGTCATCCCCCAAGGGGTCACAGACTGCAAAAGGGCACAGGCCGGGCTGAGGGAACCCCCCCGAGTGCACAAATTTTTGTCACGAGGGCCTCTAATGTGTATACACACACACACACACACACACACACACACACACACACACACTAGAGGCCTGGTGCATGAAATTCATGCGGGGGGGCGGCCCTCAGCCCGGCCAGCACCCTCTCCAACCCAGGACCCCTTGGGGGATGTCTGACTGTCAGTTTATGCAGGATCAGGCCTAAACCAGCAGTGGGACAGCCCTCTTGCTGGACTGATCTCTCCTAACTGCCCCTCCTGCTGGCCTGGTCACCCCACACAGCCTGCTGTTCAGTCGTTTGGTCGTTCCTCACTAACACCCCTGCCGGGCTGGTCGCCCCACACAACTCACTGCTCAGTCGTTTGGTCGTTCCTCACTAACCCCCCTGTCAGCCTGGTTGCCCCACGCAGCCTGCTGCTCAGTCATTTGGTCGGCCCTCACTAACCTCCCTGCCAGCCTGGTTGACCCATGCAGCCTGTTTGGTCGTCTGTTCGGTTGTTCCGGTTGCGATGGTTGCTTAGACTTTTATATATATACTATAGGCCCGGTGCACAAAAATTTGTGCACTCGGGGGAGGGAGAGGGGGTCCCTCAGCCCGTCCTGTGCCCTCTTGCAGTCTGAGACCCCTCGGGAGATAATGACCTGCTGGCTTAGGCCTGCTCCCGGGTGGCAGAGGGCAGGCCCAATCCCTAGGTGCAGCCCCTGGTCGGGCTCAGAGCAGGGCCGATTGGGGAGTTGGGGCGCTGCCCCCTGTCATGCACAGAGCAGGGCGGATCGGGAGGTTGCGATGCCACCCCTAGTCACGCTCAGGGTACGGCCGATTGGGGGGTTGGGGCACCGCCCCCTGTCACACTCAAGGCAGGGTCGATAGGGAAGTTGCGGCGCCCCCCCCTGTCATGCACAGAGCAGGGCGGATCGGGAGGTTGCGATGCCACCCCTAGTCACGCTCAGGGTACGGCCGATTGGGGGGTTGGGGCACCGCCCCCTGTCACACTCAAGGCAGGGTCGATAGGGAAGTTGCGGCGCCCCCCCCTGTCATGCACAGAGCAGGGCGGATCGGGAGGTTGCGATGCCACCCCTAGTCACGCTCAGGGTACGGCCGATTGGGGGGTTGGGGCACCGCCCCCTGTCACACTCAAGGCAGGGTCGATAGGGAAGTTGCGGCGCCCCCCCCTGTCATGCACAGAGCAGGGCGGATCGGGAGGTTGCGATGCCACCCCTAGTCACGCTCAGGGTACGGCCGATTGGGGGGTTGGGGCACCGCCCCCTGTCACACTCAAGGCAGGGTCGATAGGGAAGTTGCGGCGCCCCCCCCTGTCATGCACAGAGCAGGGCCGATCAGGGGGTTGGGGCGCTGCACCCTGTCACACACAGAGCCGCAGGGCGATCAGGGGGTTGGGGAGCTCTCCCCTATCAGGCACAGAGCAGGGCTGATCAGGGGGTTAGGGCACCTTCCCCTGTCACGAACAGAGCAGGGCGGATAGGGAGGTTGTGGCCCCGCCCCCTGTCACACACAGAGTCGCAGGGCAATCAGGGGGTTTGGGCACTGCCCCATCATGCTGATCCAGGTGCCGGGAGGCCTCGCGGCTCCGCTGATCCCGGTGCTGGGAGGCATATTACCCTTTTACTATATGGAATAGAGGCCTGGTGCACGGGTGGGGGCCGGCTGGTTTTCCCTGAAGGGTGTC
>NW_005370700.1:521427-521858 GCF_000412655.1 Myotis brandtii
GCCATCTTGGCTGGCAGTTAATTTGCATATCGCCCTGATTAGCCAATGGGAAGGGTAGGGGATGTATGGCTAATTACCATGTTTCTCTTTTATTAGATAGGATAGATATTTAGGTAGATAAAATCTCAGTTACTTAGGTTTTGAAAAGGGGATAAGTAAAAGAAGTATTAACCCTGTAAGAAGCCATGAACAGTTTGGTGAGAATCATTATAAAATATTGTTTAAAAAAAGAGCTAATCAGTTTATTCCACCCTCTTCATACCCTATCTGCCTGTTAAGAGAAGCAACCTCTTTAACTTTTCTGAGTCCTGACTGATAAGGTCAATTGCTACACTGGGATGGAGATGAGGCTATTATATTGGTTGGAAAATAAATGCACCACAATGTCTCCTTGAAAAAGTTCCTATTTCAGCCTTTTTATTTTTTTTGGG
>NW_005370700.1:521889-553574 GCF_000412655.1 Myotis brandtii
GTCATTTGCTTTATTTTCATAAAAGAAAAGCAGGAGGATGCTTGCTTTCTCTAATTCCAGACCCCTTACTCCAGAACCTTCTGTACTAGAGAGGCACTTAGCACAGCCAACCCTCTTCCCAAGACCAACAGAGGCCAGCTAGTTCCCCCACATTAGCACTTATTTCCAAAACACAGCTGGCTCTGGATAGGCCTGACTATCCAGACTATGGAGATGTCTGCCTAAATACCTTTAGCTTACACTGCAGCTCAGCTCTTCTGCTCCCCATGACAGCAATGGTCCTCTTCCAGTGGCCAATTCAGGTCCTGGATTTTCCATGTTGCATTACTAGGACTATTCCAGTTCACACAACCCTCCCTTTGCCAACTTATAGATTCCATTTGGGAACTATGACATAGGCAACGTGGGAAAACCGAGACTCAGAGTGACCGGCACAGGGTCACAAGTCAGTTCACACAATGGTTCTAAGACCTGGGGAGTCAAAATCACCTGTAGAACAATGTAAATTAGTGTTGCTCCACTCAATGCCTTGTTTAAACACATCAAACATGAAAACGGTCTCCTTGACTACACTAAGAGCCCTCAAGGTCGTGTTTTCAGACCCGCCCTGGCACTCAAGACTGCTTACTGACTGCTTCTATAGAATAAAAAATACATAGCATTGTCCTTTTCCAAACAAATCCGCATAAATAAATAAGGGACGATTAATATTTATTAGAGAGTTTCAGTGCTGTGTACCTACTCTATTAGCCATGAACGTAGCAGACTTAGCCAGATTCAGAAATGATATTCTCTCACTCAAAGAAACCTAAAACTTGAATCCATTACCTACTTGCTTCTACAGATTGAGTGTAGTCCCCCCAAAAAACAGGTGTATTTTCATTATTAAGCTGCACCCAAAGTTTGCCTAAGTTAAAGTTAAGAAAATACAAGGTGAGAATGTAATTTAGATTTCTACACAGGGAAGACATCAAATCCTACAGTATTCATAACAACAAAAAGCTCATGTCTAGAGCTACCTGCACATTGTACTTTGATATAAATGCAAAAGCAGGAACAATTCGCTAAATGATCTTGAAACACTGCTCTTTTTGTCAGAGGAATGATATACCACTGGTCAATTACCATGTAAAAAGCCCATTTTCTCACAATTCCATTATTTCTCTATAATTATTCCAGCAAAAATCATTATAACTTATTAAGTGCAGAGAATAAATGGTTTTAAAAGTGAGAAAGGGGAAGAAAAGAGAAAGGAGTACCAGAAATGTTCTCCATCCTGACCGGGGTGGTGGTGACAGGGCATTTAGAATATATGTAAAAATTCATTCAGCAGTATGTTTAGGAGTTATACACTCCCCCACCCCCCGAAAATGGTCTCAGATCATGAGACAAGAATGCTAAGGAGGGGGCATTTTACAACTCAGATGAATAACCGAAACAATCACGCCGTGTTACCTGTCGGCCTTCATCAGCAGGTTGGGTGGCAGCTCCAGGAGCTGGTTGTGCTGCACATCTAAGACCTCCACTGAGGTTCTTTCTAGCCGTTCAGGTAGACTCGTCAGCTGGTTATGTCCCGCCAACAGCTTCCGGAGACTGCTGTTACAGAATAAGCTGTGCAACAAGGGACAGAGACAGAAGGAAACTTACTTAGAGCTAACGTGGGATAAATACGAAAAAGTGAACAGGAGTGGGAGAATACTTAAAATTATCTCTCCAAAAAACAAATTCACTCAGAGCAACTGCAAATTCACTTTAACAGAAGCTCAAACTTGGAGCTGTTAATATTTCTTTATTTTCCATACTTTCAAAAAAAGAGGGTGGCAAAAACTATGAAAAGGGATTTTAACAAAGAAGCTCTATTTAGTGAAAGAGAAAGACACGTTTCATAGAAGATTTGGAAGAGAGCAGTCTAATCTTCCTAGGTTCATAAGGCAAGCTTTAAAAGGTGCAGGATTCTCAAGGTAGGGCTTGTGTCTTATACACACGGAACTCGGACTGTTTTACCCACAACAGATTCTAAATAAATGCAGTCAAACAATTTTACCTATAGGATCAACATTCAATAAAGGATCCGTCTATCCAATTAATCTTTTACAAATGCCAACTGGGAAAATGTTACATTTTTCCTCAGTTGCATTTCACAATCATAATTATTTCTCCCTTTCCTCACTTCCCTAAGTGTGTATATTTTTGTTTTCTCTTTGGTTTAACCCTAGACCAAAGTAGACACTCCCTCCTAAAGAAAACAGAATGCCCTTAATCCACTATTTTCTGCTGTGCCTTAAAGAGCTCTTTGGAAACTTGGTTGTGTGTTTCTTCTGTGGATTATCAAAACTGCAATAAATGATGAATACTTAATCTAAAAAGTACACTCTATGCCAGACATCAACAGTTGTAGAGAATAAAACAAACCATGGGTTCCAATACAGAAATCTGGGGCCTGTGGGAAAGTAAGGCTATGATATGCATCAGGATCACTTCAGAGAGAGAATTCATTTACACTGCTGTCAAAGAATGAGGCTTCCTAACCCACAGACCATTTCCCACCATTGTGACCTCACTCACTGACATCTGCTGCTAAAACCACTCTATGTTACAGCCATAACTTTATTCACTTTAAATATTAAAACCAGATTCTTCGCTCACAAAGATACCAGAAACTGTTCCAATGCTGTGACAACACAGGTCAACATTAATGACATCTAACATGCCTCACTTGGCAGGTTTAGATATCAATGTGACAAGACAGATTATCTAGGACTGTCAGTCACAGTTAACACAGGGTCTCTGTCATGGTCACTCAACCCAATAATTCAGGATCTGCTTCACCAATTTTACTGTCTTGCAGTGGAATTTAGAATTGGGTTGTTTATTATTTACACACACACACACACACACACACACACACACACACACTTTATCCTTAAATAGATGGATAATTTGGTGACAAAAATCTTTATCCTGATTTTTCCAAATAAAAAAGTAGATTTGATAACTAAAATGAGTATTAAATGCTAATTACTGGATTTAGTGAAATTCTTTTGGATACTAAACACTAAAATACCTCCTTTTCTTTTTAGTACATTTCCACTTCTAAATATTAATTTCTGTTCTGTCAAACCCTTCATACACTTAGATAAACAGGGCTTGAATAGTAAGTCAACTTCTAATGAATCACTATCTTGTCTAAAATGTTACATTAATGATGGGCTAACCCAAAGTTTGCAACTAAACGTCACAATAAATGAGAAAACAATACATACTGTGTTTGTCCCACGGGTTAAAAACAGAAACACACAAAAACAAACACTGTTTTAATTCCCTGACAATAGAGCATTTGGGATTTGCTTTGAATAAACATTTGTTTCATTCCCCCAAAAGGCCTGTACTAATGTAGAACAAATCAAAGGAAACTCTGGGGGATAATTTGATAAAATATCTGTTATCTGGAATTTATTTAATTGTTGTTTTATGTATATAATATCTTTGTTGTAGCCGACAGTGAAACAAAGGCCTTAGACTCCAATATGCTATATCTGCTGGATTGGGGTGGTTGGAATGGGGAACAAAACGGAAAAAATAGAAAAGAAGATCAGAAAAGATTTTTTAACAAATTATTTTCCCCCTATTTAGTAGTAGCCTGTTTTCATCTTTGCTATTTGTCTTCTAAAAGCACCCCATACCCCGTGCACACACTCACATACACAATGCTGTCCACAGGGCACATCACCAAACCTTCTGCTGATAATGGTGATGAGTTGCACTGAGTCACCTAAGTGCTCAGTCAACATAAAACTCTAAGGCAGAAAGCATTTTCAAATGGATTGACTTTATGGGTATTATGTATGGATGAAAAAGTAAAATGAACTGAGTTTTCCGGGGATTGAAAATGTAAACCATGATTTTCTTTATGAGAACTATATTTTAACACAGTGTTATCCAACAGAAACATAAGGCAAGCCACATACATAATTTAAAATTAAAGATGAAAAGATTTAGGTAAATTAATTCTTATAGTACTTTTTATTTGACTCAACATATCCAAAATATTATTTTAACATGTAATTAATATACAACATTATTGATATATGTGTATATTTTCTAATTCAGCACTTCTCAATTAGGAATAGTCACATTTCAATTGCTCACCTGACCCGTGGCTAATGGTAGTGACTACATATTAAACAGCTGAACTCTTAATGCCTTTATTAAGCTTACCAAGCATGTATATGTCATCATCTTTGCTCTTTATAAGAGACTATAGGAATACCAATCACATACCTTTAAAGATCATGCACCTAAAGTAAACTTAAATCCAAATAGTGACATATTTTTACAGTATTTTCATTGATATTTTTTGACTATACATAGTTAGAAACAACTGACTTCCTTTGTTCAGTGATTGACTGAGAATGGTGCAAATAGCTAGATCTGAGCTGTAGCAGCCACTAGTCACAAATGGCTATTTAAATTTAAACTAATTAAAATGAAATAAAATTTAAAATTCAGTTCCTCAGTCACTGTAGCCACATTTCAAGTGCTCAACAGTCACATATGGTTAGTGCATAGTACACTGGATAGCACAGATTAGACCACTTCAATCATCACAGAAAGTCCACAGGCCAGCACGAGGACAGATTACTGATTGCATGGCTAGTCACAGCCCAAAAATACTTTGTACCACAATTAGTTAACTTGAAGATGTCTATGTCTATGGATATTAGACATCATCACATGGCTGTTTTTGAAATCTTGGCATTAAAGTGAAAATTATGAAATAAAAAAGAATCTAGTTTGCTCTTTTTAGGTTTAATAATCTAATAATCTTTTCTCCCCCTAAGTTATGTTCAAGGAAAACCAAACATTGTTTGTGAGTAAGGTAGACATGTCAAGTTAATGGACCGAAGGGGAGGATTCTGAAAGAGTGAAGATGAAAGAGTCACTAATCGTACTGTTTGCCGCGTCTCTGAAAATTGCAGCTTATTTAAAAATCTCTGCCAGGAACCACCTACTGCATGACTTTGAAAAGTTTGACGGGGAGTCAAAGCCTCACTTCACTCTTCTCGAGGGAAGTTTATAACTTGAAGACACCACATGCGGTAAAAATACTAAATATTAGGTTTAAAAAATAAGGTTTAAAAAACTCTTTTAGAGGAAGGTGCAGGAAGATATAGGGGAGATAAATGGTGAGGGGAGGAGACTTCACTTGGGGTGGTGAACACACAATACAGTGGTATTGTGCACCTGAAATCTGTATAATTCTGTTAACCAGGTCACCCCAATAAACTTTATAAAAAGGAAAAAATAAACACACATACAAAAAAAACTCTTTTAGGGGTTCCTAGTAACAAGTTAAACACTGAATCAGAAATTTTTACAACTGCTTATCTAATTTGAGATTCTCTAACTCAATCTGTCATACTTACCGTGCAGGAAGTTCACATATTTGATTATGGCCAATATCTAAAACTTCTAGCTTTCGGCTTTCACATACCCACTCAGGCACATTTTCCAAGCAGTTCCTAAATATAAGAATATACAATAGTTTTCTTTGATCGGAATGTGGCCTAAAATATAGTTTGAAACTCAAAATAATTACATAGACTAAATAAAACTTCAAATGAAATACCAAAGTAGAGCAAGTATAAATCCAAAGGATATGAGTATTCATCTTAATCTAGAAGCAAAATTGTGATAAGGAATAAGAAGAAAGAAAAAAAACAAGTAGGAAAGGACATAGTTACATCATTTTTAAAGTCTTTTTTTTTTTTTTTTACTTTGGCTCCCAGAATTGCTTTTCTAAAAAGTCTATAAACCCACTCAAGTTTAGAAAGAAGAGGTCTTAGATTGGAAACGAACGAGCATACACTTCTAGTTAAGTTGAACAGTCAAATGGCATAAAAGTTTTATTTTCCAATTTACATTTCACCCTTAACACTGAAATAGTTCTCAACTCCATTAGGCATCATGAAAGCACAACCATAGAGAAATGGAAAGATGGCAGCAGTGCAAGTGCCCTGGCCCTTAACGCTCAGAATTATCTGAAAACATTTACTTAGGCATCAGGTGGTAATTATAACTACCAGAAACAAGTGAACTAAATTAATCATGACTTTAATTATTAAATGAATTGACCTGTTCTTACACAAATTTATTATATTTGAATGTCTCCTTAATTATAGATGGTTAGTTAACCTTTCACTTAAAAAAAAAAAAAGCAAAATGACCAGGCACAAGGAATCTAAAATGGTATGGATGTTAAGACTATTATTATTTAAAAACAGACCCACAATTCCAGAAAAATAAAATGCCTGGGACAAGGATTATATTAGAGCAAAAGTGAAAATAGTTGTGATATTGGGGTGATGGCATTATGTGAGGCTTAAAAATCATGCTCTTTATTTTTGCTATTATATCAACTTTTCAATTAAAATACAAAAAACATGTGCTATTTTCTGCTTAGTGTCTATACAGGCACATCAGGTTCTGGCTTTGGAGCCCTAAAGACTGATATATTAATGATTTTATTTTGTAGTAATTAACCACATCTTAGTAAGACAGTAGAGTGGAAGTGCCTCTCAGTATAAGCAACCTCATCATAGCAATAAGTGTGGAACTATGAACTTGAGGAGCTCTAAGGACCTAATAAACACCATTTTGGATGATGGCTCACTTCCTTCAGATAACATAAATACTCACACAAAGGGAGGAGACTGAAATACTCAGGGCTATCTGAGGGGAATCAGAGGTTTTCTAACACAAAGTCCCATGGTTTGGAAGGTGAATGAGGGAGAGCACACTACAGTGAAGATTCTGGACAGGAGAGTTACAAAGAAGGGGAATAGTATTTAAGTGGGAGACTTCAGGAACAATCATGATGTAAGAGTTTCCAATTCTGTCTTACTTAGGGGCTTCAATGGGAACCAGTTGCTAATTACATACTATAAATAAAGGGAAAGTAGATTCACTCCATGGTCAATGCTCTTAAATAAAACTTTTCAAAATAAATCTTTGCTTGCAAACTCCACTACAGTGCTGTTCTTATTTAAAAGATGAAGATAACAACCAAAGCTAATAGGAAAAAAAAGAATAACTTAACCAGGTAATACTGAATTTCAAGTACTTTAAAACTATTGACATGAATTTAGTAGGAAATGCATGAAGCACTACTACTCATAAAGGATTTTATAAGTTTCTAAGAAAATTGTAATAGTAACAATTTTCACAATAGCTAAATTCGAACACATTCTTATGTAACTATGAATGAGCATATCATTAACATATCCGATTTACACACTGAGATGAGTTAACAGTGGCACTTTGAGAGGACCATATCCTCCCAAATACTGTGGCTGTTCAGAAAGTATGGGGTATTTTGTTTGGAATTATGTTAAAAGTTAGTTTTCAATTTTAGTGTGTTAAGATTATTAAAGTTTAATTTGTGTAAATACATACTTTATGTTTTCAGGAAAAAGTCTTGTATAATATTTTTGGGGACTGGAGTAGTGCATTAGTATAAAAGGTAAGATGGTGAGCTTATTCACAAATAAACTGAGAAAAATGAGTAGGCGGCATGGAAATACTACTTTGGAAGCTTTGTGGCTACTTTCTAAGGGTTCTTAGCAAGGAGATATATGTACAAAGTAACAAAGAGGAAGGGGAAGAAAATCAAAGAAATATAATACAATATTTTTTTAATAAAATCAACATCATTTTGGAGAAAGACATGAAGATGAGGTTAATATAATTAAGGAACTACTGGACCTTCTAACCACATGACCCGAACTCACTAATCTTCCAAACCCAAGCCTTGGTGTACAAATTGCCATCCCCACCAACATAATACTTTGATTCTTCTGGCTTGAACTACATACATAAATGTAGTATTTTAATGGACAGATATTTATATACATTTTCAGAGGGTAAGTAAAAACTTTTGAATTTAATTTGTATTATTTACCTTGAAAACAGAAAAGGTTTGTATGCATATGCTCAGACAGAATTCTCTAAGTGATTTTCAAGCCAATTCTAGAGCATTCTAAGCCTTGGCTTCTTACCTTGAAACATCCATGTAGAACAGATAATTCGGAACTGGGTAAACATCAAGCTGAACAAGTTCTAGGAGGGGGAAAGAAACACAAAAGCGTTACCATTCAAGTGACACAGAGCCTCTTTGTGTGCAGAATATCATTACTGTGCTTTTTTCTCCATTGTTTGTTTAGGCTAGGAAGTACAATATGTCCATCTGTTCTACTTTGAAACTCCAGGAAAGGACAGAGAACTTCTAATTTAATCACAAGATCTTACTCAAGGTTTAAAATGAATCACTTGTTCTACTTTCCTACCTCAATCCCATCCACTTACTGTGGTTCTTCTATTGTTAGGCATGCTAAATTTTATCTGGAAGATGAACTGTATGAATACTGTGTTGTTGTTTTTAACATTCAGTGTTCCTTCCATAAAACCAAATGAATCTTCGCTTTTGCCTTTTTCACTCTACTGAAACAGCACTCCTGAGGACCACAAATAACGTCCTGAGGACCACAAATGACATACTCAGATCGAGAACCCTTCCTCAAAATTATATGAAACGTGTCACCACTGTCCAGGTAAGGCTTTGTTTTGGGGACACAGTAGTTTCTAATCACAGGGTCAGTTCTCACCTGATTTTCTATTCTGGCACCAGCTACGTGGAAGGGTTTGTAAGTCTACTTTTACCATCTTCTCTTTTCCAGTTACCTTACTTCCATGGTTTCAGGTACCACCTCTAAGTCTCAAATCAACATTTGTAGTCCTGACTGACAATTCCTATCAGCTCAGTGAAGACCACTACAATAACCTGAGCAGGAGTGGGTGGTTCCACTCTTCTCCCACAAATGCACTCTGCACACTACTTTCATGTTAACGGTCCTATAGTGTCACTTCCATCACATGCCTCTTCAAAGCTTCACCAGGACTCAAGCCATGCATCCCATAATTATTTCTTACCACTCCAAAGAGTTCAGACCCCCCTGTCTTCTCCCATCTGCCAAGCACACCACATTCAGATTCTTTCTTCTTCAACACCTACTTTGTGCCTATGACTATCCAAATCCTGTAACCCTTCAGTGGCCTGGAGCTGTTTAAGATTTGGCTTATTTCTCCAATGCGATGACAGCAAACTCATTTTTAAAAATTCCTTATCTTTTAGAACTCATATACTACACTATGCAAAAACAAGTGCTTGTTAAACATTCTGCTTAACTTGTAGTAGTAAGTACTTGTTTTCATTCATGCTGGTAGGAACTAAAGTCTTCACATTAGCAAATATATGCCCCGATGACCATTTCTTGATCAGAATGGCCATGATTTCCAAATTCTAAAAAAGAGAGCTTGTTAAATAAGTAAGACTCTTGCTTTGTGGTGTGCTTTTGGGTATATAATTTAGGTTTTTTCTTAAGGTGACTTCGTCAGTGGAGCACAAAATCTGAGACCCTGAAGAGAATACACAATGGATTCCTTTGCTTTCACTCTCCAGGATTAAATCAAGGTTCCAGATTTACTGTCATTAACAAGGTAGCTCAAGAAATAGTCACCCTCTCCCCACTTCCTTTCAAGCAGAGGTGCCCAATCAAAAGGGGGAGCAACTTATCTAAATATCACAATATGACAAAACAAATTAGGAATAAAATTTTGATTCCTTTAAGTACCAAACCAGAGTTTTTCTTTTGTGATTTTTTATCTTAGCAAAATTTGACACTTATTTTACTAAAGAAATATCAAAGCAAGGCCGAGATGATGGCACTGAGAAAATTCTTGGAACCAGTTGAGAAACTTTGATGTGGTCTATGTTACATACCATTAGAAGAGGCATAGAGTGCTTTGAGGAAATAGCCACAGATGTTTAACGTCACCAGTTGATTCCTTTCACAGTGTAAAACTTCAATGTTGTTGAAAATCATGGCATCTAGATCACCAAGCTTATTGTCACGCAGATCAAGCTGAGTGACATGCTGGAGAAAGTCCACTTCATCTGCTATTAACTTCTTAATTATGTTCAGTCTTGAGAGGAAAAGGACACAAATAGAGACTATAATTAACAGCAACACTATAAATAAATAGCTACACCCTAATACGGTGAGATAAGAAGGGACTCCAGTCGCATTATATTCTAGTCCTCCAGGATTTCTTTAATCTCACCATCTAGCCTTCCTTAACAGGCCAGATTCTCTGGTTATCTTTAGCTGCAATTCCATGAGGTCTTAACCTTGGCAATATATTCTGAAACACAATTTAGACCCTTAAGGCTGGAGGAAATGCATGATTTTACCTTAATTCATTTCAAGAGGAAAGAAATTCATTTATTTCCAAAGAATTTGGTTGAAAGTATACAAGAAACAAAATCCAGAACAGCCCAATAAGCACATTACAGCTGCACTGACTATAGCGAGCAGGTAGATGAGCAGTCATATATGAAAGAATTAAAGGGTGAACTTAGAAAGAAAAATAATGAATGAGATGCACATATGCACCAGAGACTGGAATGCAAATATCTGGATTTTCGACAGGCTCAGAACCAAGAACTGATCACCAAAACTGTATCTTTAAAATATTGCTTGAAAGAGCAGACAGCAGAAAATACTAAAATTGGCATCTAGGATTCATTGAGAAATTATAAAATGAAGGACAACAGTGGAGAGCAACAAGTCTAGAATGGAGCAGGGCACAGGGAAAAGCTGGCAGAATCTCAGCCATGAGAACCAGATAGCTAATGGGCTGAAGTGGCTGGGGATGAGCTGCCAAGAAGGTAAGTACACAGGAATGGGGACTAGAAACTGATATAACAAAGACACATTTAGCTTCAAAGGGGAGAAAAACAGATGAAAATCCCAATTCCCAGCTTGCTAGGCTATGCCCAACTTCTTTACAAACAAGAACCCTCTACTGCTCTTTGTAATGAGAACAGAATACTGAGACTGTGCACTTGGGTTAGAAGAGCATTAATATTAAGGCTGGAGCTTAGAAAAAAGCCCAGCGCTCTCTGATAGAATTTCTGACCTTTCAAAATGAAAATAAAATGATGGACTAAATTATTAATAGCAATAGCGTAAAGCCACTGACACACAGGATGAGTGACCGCACAGAGTGAGGATTCGTCAACCCGCAAGTACAGCATACGGCCTCTTCAAATGTCCCCGAGAGGATGTTTTTGGCTCCTTCTCTTTTTCATTCCAGGTTGTAAGATTAAAAAACTGGCCTCATCCCAGCTTTTGACTATTTCCAAATGCTGGCTAGATTCCAGAATATGCATGCAGAATAAAAAGAAAAAAACAAATCTCATTTTGGATATAAAAGACTGCAAGAACTGAAATCTATATCCCATGATCTCCCTATTCTACACTTTATATTATCTTTGTAATGTGGCATTATCATGTTCACTTGAAACAGCTACCCCCACAATTTCACTGTAGTAATACTAAAATAATTAAATGGTTGGTTTAATGAAGAGACAAAAAAGGAAGTTAACATTCCCACTGTTTGGTTTAAATTGCCACGTCTTACCAGGATTTGAATATCAAAAGTTTTCAGGCTCACACAATAATACAACTATTTACAATAAACTTATAAAGAGTCAAAATATGGTTAAAATTTCCTTCCAACAATCCCCTCAATTAACACAGTCATTTTATCTATTTCATAAATTCTCATTGAACATTACTTTGCAAACAGTGAAAGACTATGGTGATAATGATGACGATGACTTAAGGCTTTATGCTCGTAAGAAATAAATAAAACAAGGTGTCTTTCAACAGCTTCTGAAATTTAGTAAGGAAAAATCATATATGCTTTCATATATAAAGTATAAGGACTACAAGTAAGTGATAAGTGCCATAAATGATGTATAAAATTCAGAGAATAATCATAAAAGATGCAATGGAAGAGGAAACATCGCATCTGAATCCCAAGGGTAGGCTGAACTGAAAAAATGTAAATGGGAGAAGAAAACGGTCCCAAGGAAGCAGCAGGATGGCTTCTGGACTGAAGAGAAGGGCATGGGGTGAACATCATACATGAACAGCGCAGAGTATGTGAGGCAAGTGAGAATATGGCTATGAAAGTGGACTAGTCAATTAATACTTATCAATTAACACTGATCTGCTAAGACCTAACTCTGGTGGATCAAGAACCAATAAGAGCAGTGCTTCCCAGTTACTATGGTGAAAGACCTATTTTCTAAACTTCTGATGTCATAGAGTCTATGACATAGACTGATAGGTAGTCACTCTGTACACGACCAGCATGCAATTCACACCACAAGCAGCTCACCATGCAAGTTCACCAACATGGAAACTAGTCTGTTCCCTGTACAATGAAATGAATATACTTTTATGAGCTTACTTGGATATTGTGGCAATGCTGAATCACTGTATGTTTCTAAAATGTTGTCTCAATTTCTATACATATCTTGCTATGGAAAAGTAGCAAATAGTTGGATTGCCAGCACAGGTCAGAGGACCACACTTTGAGCAGCTCTGAGCTAGAACCTCCTCCTCAAGGGATTCACAGACTAGTAGGTAGAAACTAGATATAAGAGCTTGAATACTTTAAATTGGAGAATTGAAGGCTCTGAGCAAGACTGTGCTTGCTCAGCTAGGAAACAACAGTAGCAATGAGAAGGAAAGGGAAAGGACTAGGGAGAAACTAGAATGACAGAAGAACTGATAGAATCTGGTGGTAAACTAGAAACAGAGTCAAAGCTGGGTCTGAATAACCCATGAAGTGGTGTTGCTATGAACAACAGGAATCCAGGGGAAAGAAGTGGTTGAATAAAGAAAAGAAACTGAACTCTGTTTCACATGTATTTGGTTAAGTGTATCAGTAGGGGAAACCAAGGTGAAATTATCCAGTTGGCAGCTAAAGTGGAATTAGTTCCAAAAAGAAAAATAAGAGTTAGAGAAAGACGGGAATAATTAACAAGGAGATGAAAGGTGAATGACAAAGCCATGAGACTACAGGCAGAGAAGTTATCAAGGAGAGAGGCGTGGGTAACATCCACATTTTGAACAGAGAAGAAAAGATGGAGGAATTATTAATGATGCCATAGAAGAAATACCAAACTCAAAGAACAGCAATACAAGAAAAAGAATAAGATTAAAAGAAACGTGATCACTTTTAATCTGATGTAACACTTCCATCTGAAGGAATAAAAAATGAATCAATAAAATTAGCCCTTTGCTTACAGAAACTAAGTGAAACTCCTCCTAAATCATTCCACTAGCTTCAATTTAAAATATTAAGGCAGACTTATAAGCAAATTGGACCAGATTTTCCCCTCCTCAGATCAGTGGCCTAGCGGGAAGCAGTTATCTACTCACGTTCATTCAACCTTGACAGAATGACCAAAGTCTTTTCTAAATATGAAGGTTTTTTTAAATCCAAGTGACTCAGAGGCAAGTAATGTTAACAATTTAGAAAGAAAGTTAAGACAAAGTGTTCAGTTCCCTCACTTGTCACATTATCAAAGTCAATAAATTAGCCCATTTGCATTTCCTGAATTAAGAAATCTAGGTCTGCAAAACTGCTATCACTTTCCCAGGTGTGACAGGTTTGATTACTCCTTTAGTCAGAGGACAGGTTAAGCCAAGCAACAAGTTGTGGGACAGGAATGAATGGGTTTCCTAGGCCAGAGCACATGAATGCAGAAGAAAGAATAAAAGATGATGTTACTTTATACTGACGCAACTCGACAGGTCTGAGTGAGGGCCTGGATCATCAACAGAAAGGAAAGTAGGTAGCAAGGCCAGGAAAGAACCACCTTTGACAAATGGAGAGGTGTAAAGATGCAAGAAGGACAGCTGAGCAGGTTCTGTGAGTAGAAAAGCATCCTCAGTGAGGTGATAATAATAATACAATCACATTTGCTGGGAGAGTGAGGTTTATACCTCAATTCCTTCCAGAACTCTATGAATTGGGTTCTATTAACTGTAATTTAGAAATGCTAACAGTTGCACAGAGACACCAAATATCTCACCCAAGATTGAACATGGGGAATATATGGTCATCAACCTCTAGCTAGTGGGAGAGTTAGTTTGGTTGAAAAAGTGTCAAACTGGTCAAGTTAGTATGCAAGTCTAAGCCCCAAATGTTGTTTCTGCAGTAATTCAATCCCATGACAGGCTCTTGTTTCTCCTTAAAATAGAGAGACTTAGAATAGCTTCCTCCTTGTGGACTGGTTCTTTCTACATGAGAAGCGAAACTGAACCTTACGCGCTGAGGGATGACTACTGAGCATCTCTGATGTAGCAAAGATTGTACTAGTGGTTTCCAGTTGAGTTTAGTGTGATTGGGATTCAAACTGCAGGTTCCCTGCTCTTGCAAGGGGTGAGAGTGGAGGTTCTAGCCAAACAAGAAATTGTGAGTTCTACATTTTTGTAAAGACCAGTAAACTAGGCAGAACCACCTGGCTGGAAAGATGGAAGAAAAACAAATTTAAGAAAGGAGATATGCTCAATGATGTTAACTGTTTCAAACCACAGAGAAGAAGGACTAAGAGAGTAAAATATCCATTTTGCTATTAGTGATATGGTTTTATTTCCCCATAAATAACTCTCCCTGGTTCAATGGCCCCTATCTATTCATGCCCTTATCTATTCATGCAAATTAAAACTGGGTTCAAACCTACAAAACAAAGCAAGACCTTCAAAACATCTGATCATTCCATTAATGAGAACATTTTAAAAGCAAGTATCAGGTATGAACAAGTCCTACCATTAATCATTATTCTTCCTTCTGGACAGAAATAGAAAAATGGGCTCTAATTATAACTATCCAGCCTGCAGCCCTTAGCAGGAAAATGTTACCAAAGGGGTTATAACCTACCCCCCAAATATAAATCGGCCACTCAAATGGGATCTTTTCTTAAAAATAGTTACCTTAGGTCCACATGTTTAATGTGAGGCATTTTTCGTAAGGCCTGCAGCCTAAGGGTCTCCATACAGTTTCCAGACATACAGAGCTTATCCACAGCAGTCAGTTTCTCCAATACCTCAGGAATGTCAGTGAATTCGTTGAAAGAAAGACCGAGATAACTAAGCTGATGCATGTTCTCCAACTCAGCAGGAAGGCTCTGCAGAAAGTTTCCATCCAACAAAAATGTCTGTAAGCTATTAAAGAAAACATAAGAATTATAAAGAGAATATGTAAATTTTACATTTTTATTATCAACATACAAGTCCCATAAGTCTAGATCATATTACTACGAAAAGAAAATGCACTTTCTTTGCAAAATATATGAAGGGAGGGCCTGAGGCAATAATACATCAGAGAGAAAAGATCAGATAAACATCTTAAACATTTATTGAAAACAAAAATTATGGTTAATTTTCCTATCCTGGATAGGCATAAATGGGAACAACGTGAGCTAATTGCAGTGTGAGTGCCATAGATGAAATCAGCCCAAATACCCATCTTTCATTGTTACTTTAAAAAATTAACTTCTAAGTCTTAGAATTCAGCAGAACCTAGAAAATGAGCAAGTAACCCCTCCTCCCATGTTCAGACACACTCATCTATAGGGATCTTCCTTTCTAAACAGAGATATTTTAATTTTTTACAAGATACTAACAAGTATAAAAGCTAACAAATGAACTCCACATAAGAACCTAATTGGAGCCAAGACTTATATGACCAACAGAAGTTAACTAATATCATGTGCTATGGTCCTAATGTAGCCCCCTAAGGGGTTCGGAGGGACACTCCACAGGGGGTTTCAAGTACGCACTTGTGCATGACTCCCACGGCTGCTGGGACTGCTCGAAGGGCATTGCAGGACACATTCAGCTCCGTCAGGGTTGGAATATTGCAGACTGCTAATGGGAAGTCCCCTAAATGATTATTGGAAAGGTTGAGACTCTTCAACTTGGTGAACCTATTACAATAAAACAAAACAGAAGGAAATAAAAGACAAATGTCATAGATGCACAACTTCACATAATTTTAGCACAGTGTTAGAGATAATCCAGCCCAACTCTAATTCAACTGAGGAGGAAACAGAGTCCTCAGAGGTTAAGCAAGCAGCAGAGCTGGAATGCACAGCTTCAGACTCAAAGACCAGTGTTTTATCTGAAATATAAACATCATATTAAAAAAACAAACATCACTCTACAGTTGGGGAGGTGACTTCTGCTGGAGTAAAATATTTCTTAGCTTTCCTTTAGCCAGCTTAATTCACACATATGTGAATGATAACAGAGAGGGAGGATAAGAACGTATCTTCTGAATTTCTGGGTTATCCCACACAAGTCAAACACTTTTCTGCTTCACTTCTCTCAAATCCAAACCTGAAATAATAAAAAGCTATACTCTCCAAGGCAAGTAAGTTTGTAGTCCCAAATTTAAGCACCAATTATCATTCCTCAATCTCAATGCAGCCATTGGTATTGCTAACCAGACACCCTTGGAAAGGTCTTGTCACTTTAATGACACATGATTCACCTAGCCTCTTCCTAGCTCTCTCCAAAACCTTTCTCCAATGTTTTTCTTCTTTATCTCCTCTTCCCCACCCCACAATTTGGTATTCCTTACAGATCTCTTGTCATTTCTTTTCTCTCCCTACACTGTCTCCCTTGGAAATCATTTCACTGTTGTGTGAACAACTCTCTCTAACCCATCACTTGTCATCTCTTCTCTCCTGTGCTTCCAGTCCACAACCAAACTTACCATCCTCATCCCAGACCAGCACTTTCTCCTGTTCTATTTTTTTAAATATATTTTTATTGATTTTAGAGAGAAAGGGAGAGGGAGAGAGAGAGAGAGAGAGAGAAACATCAATGATGAGAATTATTGATCAGCTGCCTCCCGCATGCCCCTTACTGGGGATCAAGCCTGCAACCCAGACATGTACCTTTGACCAGAATCGAACCTGGGACCCTTCAGTCTGCAAGCCGATGCTCTATCCACTGAGCCAAACCAGCTAGGGCTCTCCTGTTCTAGTTTTGTTAACAGCTCTTTCATTTTCTCAGTTGTCTAATAAATATTAAGTTTTACTTCTCTGTGCACTCCTATATTTGGCCCATTGCCAACTTACACACTTTTTCTATTTGAGATGAGAATCAGATGAGTTATTATAGTATGCTAATTATTTTTAAAGCTGTCCAAGCCTAAATACTAGAAGTAAACATATTATATGCCCAGAACAGATATACACATATCTTAAAAATAAATCTAATTCAATCCAGTCAGCATTTTAAAAAAACTGTCAGGAGAACTATTTGCTATTGTTTTTTTTTAATTGATTTGGGGGGGGGGGGGGACAGAGGGAGAAGAGAGAAACATCAATTTGTTGTTCCACCTATTAATTCAATCATTAGTTATCTCTTATATATGCCCTGACTGGGGATCAAATCTGCAACCTTGGTGTATAGGGACGATGCTCTAACAACTGAGATACCTGGCCAGGGCCAACCTATTTGTTGAGTTCTATAATAAAAAGCGTTTAGCTTTGTTGTAAGTAGTTACATATAGTTTATTCTAAACAGAAAGCTAACAATGTGCCTATTTTACAGGTTGAAAGAGTTACCTTGACTTTTTTATAATAGGTTGTTTTCTTGGAAGGCGGAGTATAGACCTAATAGTATTTTAAAGACGGAAAAACTCCTTAAGAATGACTGCTAAACCTGAATAATCATTTTAAAATTTGTTTTCTATTTTACAATTTGATTCATTAGGCCTTCCTGAAACAAGAATGCTTATCGTCGATTCTGATTGTCTATCATCTACACAACATAAGCTAGAATGACATGGTCTGCTATTCCTAGTGGAGGGATTCTCAAAGTAATGCTGGGAGACCACAGAAGAGGTTCCTAAGACCTTCACAGGAGATTCCCAAGTCCAAAATCATTTTCATAACAATACTAAGATGTCATCTGCCTTGTCACTCATTTTCATCTCAATGTCCTGGAGAGATTTCCAGATGGAACCTGCCTTTGTGAGAGCACACCTGATTGGACTGGAGATTTCCAGACAGAACCTGCCTTTATGACTGCACAGCTGATTGGATGCCTGCTAGATTTGGTCGAACATTTCATTAACTCACCCCTAGTGCCTTGGCAGGGCCAGACCAAATGATTTCTCGGGCTGGATGCTCCCCACCTCTGATCTAGGTTAACACACCTTTGAAATACCCATTTTTCAGACCCCTCGGAAGCATAGCCACGAGAGCACACAATCATAACTATCTTGTAATCCAATCCCTGCCTTGCTTTCTCCTACCTTCACAACCTCCTCCTTAATTCCAAATGCATAAAAGAAACTGCAACTGTCCTTCTTCAAAAAGTATCTGAGATTTTTGCTTCCTGGAACTGTCATCAATTTGGCTCAAATAAACTCTTATAAAAATTATCCACAGGTCTGAGGTTTCTCATGTCTACAGGTACAAAGACTTTTCAGAAAGTGAAGAATGGAAGAATCACAATTCCAGTAATTACTCCAGATGGGAAATGGAAGCAATGCAATGACTTTTGGAAAAGTATCTGTCAACAACCCAACAACCGGGGAGGGGGCGGGGCGGTATTCATCTATGCAAACAAATTTACTAGGATCAAACCACTCCTGAGAACAAAGGAAAACAATAGTGAGTTTTATAAGCTTAAATGGAAGAGAGAGAGAGAGAAAAAGCAAACTCTTAACAATTACCCTCCATTAGTTTTATGTATATAACTTTTGTGTTTTAAAATGGCCACCAGCTCTAAATATAAAGAAATGCAATTATTCTTTGCATCAATTCAAGGACAAAAGCACTATCAGACCTTACTGTGAAGAGAGCTGCCCACAGTCCCAGGAGTAAGAGACCCCATGGAACAAGGAGTCTGGCACCCTTCCCTAGTTCTGCTCTGTCCAATAGGATGCAATGGGCATTAGGTGGCTGCTGAATACAAAAAGACTTAGTACAAAAAGAATGTAAACTCATTAATAATTTCTTAGAACTGATAATTTTGATATATTAAATTAAATCACATAGATAATTAAAATTAGTGTCACCTCTTTTTTCTTACTTTTTCGAATGTGGCTACCAGAAAATTTAAACTTACATGGTTCCCATAACATTTCCATTGAAGAAGTGTTCTCTCCATTCTAACAGTAAACAGGACCGTGGAATTCCCTACCCAAATGATACCAAATCTGTTTTCAGGGCTTGTGTGGGCCTCTTCCTTGGACCCATCCTCCCATAATAGATCCTAGGACTGGACAGAGCTTGGAAGTGTGGGCTGCGTGGCCACCACACCCCTAGAGGGTGAAGGATGGAGCTAGAGAAAAGAAGAGATCTGGACCATTGGGCCAGCTCTCTCCACGATGCCATAGCCAGTATAGAATCCCAAGGGATCTGAGGATTTTAGATTAGAATCAATGCCTGCAGATATGGGGGTTGGGAACAAGTCACCCGAAGATGTGCCTCTGTGGTGTACAGATTTGTTCTGCCCCTCCCTTAACTACCTAGAAGAACTTGAATTAGAGGCCTTGCCCATATTAAGAGAATATCAGAGGTAACATCTTGCAATGACCTTTCGAAGCCCTCAAGGTACCTTACCTCATCCCTAGCTCAGCATGTCACATAAACCTATTTTCTCTTTGTTTCTGAACCTCTCGTGCACGCAGGCTTCTCATACATATTTGTGTATTGAACTGGGTTGTTTCTCTTGCTAACCTGTCATGTTTCTGTTTGAGTAGACCAGCTGTCAGAACCTTGAGGATAGAGGAAAGTTTCCTCCTCCTTCACACAAGTCATCATACAAGTATACTTGTCAAGGTCGGAGGAGAGATTGTATTTTATTTAACAGCTTGTTAGCTTGGTTATAACTTAAATATTTAGATATATGGTATGGGGCCTCCATTTATACTCTTTCCCTACACCTGTATATTTTAAGGGTTAATTCTGATATATAAGCATCTTAAATTTCTCTTACTCTTTCTCACCACACTCCCCACCCGCTCCTCATATTCCTCCCTGTGCGGCCCCTCCCCCAAACTCTCCCCAGAAAAGAACACAGTGTTCAGCATACTTGTTTAGCTAACAAAGCACTGATTGTTTCTGAGAGCTCAAGTTCTTGATCAGAACACATTAAAGCTCATCTGTTTTGGAAACTCTAGCCCTTAGCCTTCTTAGAGTCCCACTTTTTCTTAATAGATATAGAAAGCAGTCAGATTACAGGCCTCTGCCAATTCAAAAACCCCTCCAGAGAAAGATAAGAGGGATAGTCTACCTAGAATCTACTTCCCCTTTGTCTTAAAATGGGTGAAAGAGATACCTGGAGGCAAAATTAAGAGAGAAATACTAGATGAAAAATGGGGAGTGGATGTCTTTTCCTCCTTTTACCTTCCTTCAAAAAGAATGCAGAGGAGAGAGCAAGGTGACAACACACCTATGGAACAAGACTAGAAATCTCTATGTCTCCTAAAAATACTTATAGCTCTGTCATGCTAACAGGTGAACCAGATATGTTATCAAATTTGCACAGATCCAGATTCTAAAATAAAACTGGACGGCTTTAACAAAAATATGTATTTGGTGAAATACTTTAAATAATTTTATATTAAACTAATATCACAGTTTTTAAATCTTAAAAATAAATCCTTAAAATGAAATTACATCATAGTACCTCAGGCTATAAGTATTTCCTCATAGCTGTTTAATGTAGGTAAGCAGAACAGAATCAAAGCATCACAAAATTTAAGGTCAATAAAAATTATTTTAATGATGATTGTAATAACTATAGTGGTCGGTTTAGCAATGACAATGGATGAGTCTTTTTGATGCTTTAGAAAGTAAAAGGACAAGAAACTGTGGCTTGTTTTTTAAAAACATCTGTTACACATGTATACTCACACAGCCAGTACCAAGGCTAAAGAGAGGTACTTGAAATGGATAGATCTTCCTTATTCCTCAAGGTTATCAGAAGTGAGAATAAAAGGGTCTTTTGAAATCATTTTCTTTCATGTCCCAAGCTCATAAATTGAAAAAGCAGGCTCAGAGAAACCATGTGACTAGCACATTCAACTTGAATCTACTGCCTTTCATCATCAGTACTGCTTCTCATCTCACCTGCTCTTCTTTTATTACATCTTTATTAAAGAGTTGAATGTAAACAGGTATCAATTACTAATAATTCTAAGTCACAGGTCAAAGAAGGGCCTCGGAGTAGTGTCTGGAAAGCATGCTTTTCCCTCTCTTTCCCCCTAGTGGGTGGCCTTCCCAGCAACAACGGATATGTGGAACACTAAGTACACGAATATTCAAACCCTTTCAGGCACAGCCCAGGGCTCCCCAAACCACCCAACACCTGAAAAGACTGACTTCACTTTCCACAGCAAGCAATATGCTTCAAGGAAACAGACAGAACTCGTGTGCATTTGTTCTATAATAGAGCTCAGAGTAGGGAAAAGAAATCAAGTTAACATTTACCCAGAGTCTAATAAAGAGTAATCTTAGTTAATTCCTAAAATGAAGTTACAAGGTTTGGTATTTCAGTATTACATCAGCACATGGTAATGGGCACTGTGTGTACTTTCAGAACTCAGGTCTGACTTAATGCAAAGTTCCAAGGCGCATGTGTTTTTTAATACCAAGTGTCACAGAAAAGTACAATCGACCAAACATACTTGATAATTTACACTGACAGAAAAGTCTAATTGTGTGTGTTCACATAGAAACAATGAAGTCCCTTTCAAACTAAGTATCCTAAGGGGCACATAGCAAAATGCATGATTATTTACAAAGGGTGCGCCTTGAGATGATAGAAGATCAAAGTGGAGATAGGGAAAGATGGCAGAATAGAGCTGATAGAATCACTGCTTTGCCAAACTGACGACGTTTCTTTCATTTGCATTTCTTACTGTCTTCATATTATAAAACAAAGTTATAATAACAATGATACTGAATCTAGACAGAAACTGTGCTAAACTGTCCAGGGGTTTGATTTACTGATATGTGTACCTCTTCCTGTCTTTCTCCAATTTTACAGCCATAACTAATTAACAGCAAAGCAGGAACAGCACACACCTTAAAACTGCCATTGAGGAAACAGAGCAATCATTAGTTTTGTCCCTTAACTTCTTTTAATCTAGACAGCAGTACACCATGTTAATGTATTTTATAGTCTTCACTTAGCTTTAAATGGATTTTTTTTCTTCATCACTAAATTTCCAGGTATAATATTCTAAACTACTCTCTTGAGGAAATTATTTAATGCTACAAAAGGAAAGAGTGCTTAACTTCTTACATTAAATCGAAAGGTTAAAATGCATCACATCGATGCATCCGATTTTCCTGCCTTTATCAGGAAGATATATAGGTGTTTAAAACAGATCAACCACAGCTCTATAAGCTTATTTCATTCTGGTTTCAAAAAAACTACTTAGACAATGGAGAGGAGCCATGTTTTCCAGGGCAGCAAAGAAAAGGCAAAGGTTCTATGATATCAAACTTAAGAAAAATAAACAAACGCACAAAGACCGCCTATTCTCACACACCTCCTCCTCCCTAGCTCCTTTTATCAGGATCCTAGAAGTGCTTCATCTTTTCTCCTTTCTCAGCATTTATCCACTCATCTACCCACACTCAAAAATTTAAGTACAAAATTCTTACTCCATCTGAGCTAAAGGGAATGGCTATATATACCTGTATATATCTAGGGCACAAAGCCAAGTAAATAGCAAATTGAGTATTTGGAAACATAATACTAATTGGTTTTTAGATCCATCTAAATCTTTAGTAGTTTTCCTTTCAGGAACTAAGGATATACTAGTAAAATTTGACAGTAAAATATGGTGGAAGTAGTTCTATTTTAAAACATATTTCCAATGTGCTTAAAATGAGTGTTACACATTACACTCATGAAGAGGAAACCATACTTGTTTTATTCAATGAGTCAGAGGAGAAAAAAATCAATATTATTTTCTGGAGTTATTATTCACTACAAGTGGGTCAATTAAAAAAGGATCCCCTGGGTGATTACATTTCCATGTTTTTGTCCCTGTGGGGGGACATGCTAATACACTTTGGAAATTATTAGGCTTCAGTATTAAGTAATGAAGGACCTGTTGGAGCTGTAAGCCTAGCTCTGGGCTTAGTCTACTGCTTCCCATTAATTATGAAAAACAGGCTCCCTAATAATGATTCGGAGTGGCCGCACCTTAGCAGAGTGTGGCCAGGCAGTCAGTGCTTTGTAATACTCACTATATTAACTTTTAAGAGAAAGATTGTATTTGATTACCAAAATATTCCATGCTCATTCTAACAGTCAAACTATAGGAGCATATAAAGAAAACATTAACCGTCTCTCCAGCTTCCTTCCAAATCCCAAGCTCCTGTGAGAACCAGTGACAAGAGTGAGGTGTACATCATTCCCAAGCTTTTCCTCCTGAGAAAATACAAACATGAATAAATAGGAGCTAACCTCCCTCCCTAATTTTTTTAGTGGGATTATGCCACATACCTTTCTTCGGGAACTTGTTTTCTCATCTAATACAAACAATTCTTCTTTCTGAGTCAGGACATAAAAATCTAACTCACTCTGACAGCTGCAGGATACACAGAGCACCAATGTTCACAATGTATTCCATCCTTCCACAGACTGACATTAGGAGCTCTCCAGTTTTATGCTATTAGAAAGAACTCAGCATCTCTATTTGTGCAGCAATGATTTCACTTTGTAATATTTATGGGTGCCCAATGCCTTATCCATAATTCTGAAATCCAACGAGCTCTGAAAATTCAAAGATTTTTCATTGATTCATGTGGTGGCAAAAGCTGACTGGGACTGATGCAAATACTCATTTTCCCTCTTTAGAAATATGAACATGTTTGCTTATGGAGTGCCATCCCAAACCCTTCTGGAGGTGTTATATAAAACATGCAGTGTAGGCACCATAGTAATAGCTTCAATAATCTGTAAATCTCTGAATTCTGAAACACAAATGGCCTCCTGAGTTCTGGATAAGGGATTGTGAACCTACATTTCTAACAGTATAACTGACTGGTCCAAGAGCATGTGCAATTTAAATTTTAATGTGTGCTTCAAGATTACCAAAAAGTTACAGAAATGTAGAAGTTTCTTTCCATGCTACTACCTTCACTAACATTTCATGTTAACATCCTTTCTAGCATTGCTCATGTGAAGGCCAAAAGCTGGCAGGTCTTGGTCATCTCAATTTATATTTCTCAGTGAAGTTCATCTTCTTTGAAACTCACCTTCAAACACTTTGCCCATTTTTCTGCTGGGCTGCTTGTCTTGTATTTACCTGTATGCAGAACTCCCTGAATGCCGTGTGCCACACTCAGGGTCCTATGGCACACGTGTCACATGACACTCTCAGCTTACCATTTCCTTTTTCCCAGGATTAACGGTGATTTTTGCCACACATGAATTTTTATTTGCTCAAATTTGGCAATCTTTTTCTTATGGACTCTATGTTTTTCACCTTGCTTGAGAAGGTCCTCTTATTCCACCTCAAAGTGGTACAAATGTTCTCGTATATTTCCTTCTAATATTAATGTATTTTGTTTTTTACATTTAGATCTTTATTTTACCTGACATTTATTTTTACATAGAATGTTAGGTAGAGATCTAAATTTTTTTTTCTGGTAACTAATTATGCAATACCATTTATTAAATAAAGCATCCTTTTCAAAATCCATTCAATTTAAATAAATGTCATACCCTAGCGGAAGAGAGAAGGAAAAGAGAAAGCTTGGTGTTGTTCAAATAAAATAGAAATATCTGGGTAAAAACAAGTTACATTTACTTTTTGTTTCTCTTTCCTTTTTTTCCAAGAGAATGTATAAAATCAAGTGCCTGTGTTTTTGTTCTTCCTAGGAGCAAGCCCACCTTGTGGTTTTGAGCCACTAAAATGCTTGAAATGAAATGATTAGTTTAACAGAGTAACGTTTTTTTTTATCTTTAGAAAGACAATTGTTGGGACGGGCAAAAAAGTACTTTGAAAAATGTGTATTGAATGCACTTACTCTCAAGAAGCCTATTGAAGTCAATGAGTGAGAGAGACATCAGTCAGTAATGTGCTTGCTTTATCTTCCACGCACTCCTCAAATCCTGATTCCTTCAGTGTGGAACTTCACTGGCTCGTGAACTTAGTCCCACAGCCATGTTTCAATAGTTTTGTTCCAATTCAGGAATAAGATCGAGCAACTTGTATGTGCTATCACAGTTATGCAAGAAAACAAAACAATTTGTGCAAGACTTAAAAGGCTCTCTCATGGATGCAGAATGAAGGAAAGAATGCCTTTTGCCCTATGTTCCCCTTGGACCTGTCTGTGGCTGCGGTGGCATGAGAAACATCTTAATTGCTGGGTCTGCTTCAGAGTTGCTGGGAACACCTACGCCTCAGAAGGCATGACTCAACTCCGTTCAGCTCTCACACTGCTCTCCACACCCCCACTGCCCTGGGATTGAACTCTATCGCTGACATCTCCGTTTCTTGGTGCAGCATTTTTTCCTGATGTCCCTTTACAATGTCTGAAATGAATCCACATAAACTTATGCCTGCCATTCTGTTCCAAACAATTCAGCATCTCTATTTGTGCAGCAATGATTTCACTTTGCAATCCACCAGCCTCCTTTCCAGTGAGCACCTGCCAGGGTCTTCTGGGAGGTTCAATCGCACAAATGCTAATGGGGCACATGACCAGCTTCTCAACACTCAAGCCAAAACAAACAGAAACCATCTCATCTTAAGCCTAGCCATCATAAATGACTTTCCATAAAGCAAAATAAGCATAAAACCTTCTCTTAGGACTAAGGAAACAAAAATAAACATTCATATTTTACTTGGATAAAAATGAAGATTTACAACCACAAAAAGATTTGAGCAAAATTTTCTTAACTGCTGCAGATGTTAAAAAACAGAATAAGTATACCAAAGCTACAACTGATAGACATAATTTTTCTGAAATAATAATCAAGGAAATCAAGAACACTCAGTGTTGGCAATAATTACAGTGGACATACTGCTGTAAAGGCGAATTAAAGCATTCCCTAAAGAGAGGAAATTTTATTTTAATCCCCCTTTTAAAATAATTCCAACAGGAGACAATTATTGGTTCCCTACTTTGTACCAGACCCTAGGCTAAATGAATCTTATATACATAACAGTCAATGCAGGAGAGGGGAGGGGCCGTGCAGAAGCAGGTTTCCATGAATCAAGTACATTCTATACAGAAAGTCACTCCAAATCATGAGACAGCAATCATGTGGAAATAGCAGTCACTAGATGCAGAGTAACTCTGCACCATCTAATTAATGAAAACAATGTCATAGCAGCATAAATCTGTCATTTTCTGACTCTGATAAACTGGCAATATACTAATGATAAAAAAGACAAGAAATATGTTATCATGTTACAGTTAAACATCTCTCTTATGAAATGGATTCTTTACCAATTTATCCATGACTATATTTTTTCATTTTCTCACCAACAGATGTGCTACAGCTGGCCAGTTTAGTTGCAATACTGTTCAAGGGGTGTTTCGTATTAACCACCACACTAGTAGCACAAATAACAAAAATGTAAAAAGAAAACTTCTATAAAAGGAAGGCAACAGATCACTATTTCCACTCCTCTTTTCAAAGTAAAGAAGATCCACATAGTATACTTGGATAAAATCCCAGCTGAGTCATACAGGGATAAATAAAAATGAAAACCGGACATCTCTATCATGGATATTAGATTATCAAAGGAGAAAGTGAGCATAAGCTAAAGCCATGGATAAAAATCATGTCATGAAAATGTGCTTAGCTATGATAGCTTAAGCTCATATCGGGAATAGCCCAGGCATATCTGGTGATTAAACAGAAAAAAAAAGTCTAATACCCAAAACTTTACTAGGTATACAAAAATCTGATCCTAGGACTGAACCATTCATTCACCAAACATTTTCTGAGTTCTTATTGTGCACAAAGGTGTGTGAAGCATGCAAACATGGACTGGGCATGGTTTTCACCCTCCAAGAACTTGAAACATTTTGGGAGCAAAGATGCTATAACATAAAGCAGAAGATGAAACTTACTGGGGGGAAAAATCATGACTGTTTCCAGAAGAGAACACTCACTTTTATCTAAGGGATCTGAACAGAGTTCAATAGGCAGATGGGGACTGGAAGAGAGAGCATTCAAAGAGAATAGGGTGGTGTGACTGTTTCTCAAATTTGAGCATGCACTGTTAAAAATGCAGATCTTCAGACCCCCTCACCAGAGGTTCTGATTCAGCAGGTCTAGGATGAAAACCAGGTTCCTGTTTCCTAAACCCCCCAGGTAATTAGCATGCAAGCATCTCATGAATCATAATGTCAGATACACTGATTTGGAGGGCAAAAACTCCAGGATGTATTTGGGAAACAGTAAGCAAACTATTTTGTTAAGCAAAGAACTCTGTAGTTGTCAGGGACACGTAGAAACTAATCACAGAGCACCTTGAATTCCAGAGGAAGACACTGCAATTTACCTGTGAAAATTTTTGAGTAGCAGAGTGCCATAATCTTTCCTACGATGCATGGATTTGTATATCACATAAATCAAATAACATCTCCTCTTCCCTTGCTGAACTTCCCACACACAGCCCACACACACACCACACACACACACACCACACACACACACACACACACACACACACACACACACACATCACACACTCACACACACACACACACACACATCCCTCTCTCTCTGTAGGTAAAGAGAGCATTCTGACAGAAAAATGTAAGAACTATTTGGAAACTCAGACTTTCCCTAAGTCTCTCTCGTTAATTATCTGTCCCCAAAACATCACTAGGGAGGGATGGGTGTGCCCTGCTTTCGAGAGGTCAGTCAAATATCCTGCCAGTTGGAGCACTGAAACCCTAACCACCCGTGGGAAATGACCACAGGCATGTGACTCCTCCCATTCAAAACTCTATTACTATGGAGAGCATGGTGAGTGACATCAAAATTACCGGCATTCTTAGGGAAAACAGAAACTCGTGGGTCTTTAATTTTCAGAAGTTACACATGGGGGTGCAGAAGGAGCTGTGATGAGAAAGAGGAGAAAGGGAGAAAGAGGAGCATTACTGCTTTCCATCAGTGTTCTCACTCTGGCAACCAAAGAGTTATTTCAGAAGTCATGAGTAATGATGTTAACCATGCTCCTAAGTTCCAAGCGATGATGACACTCCCCCAGCAACAACTGCACAATAAGCATCTGCTGGCCCTCTGACTGCATGCTTATCACTCTCCCCTAAGACCCACATGGAGGGAAAAGTTGGTTATCATGCGAATACCATGTTTAACGTTAAACTCTTGCAGTCAAGTTAGAGCTGAGAGGGTCCAGACAGAGCTCAATTAAAACAAACAGAAGAATGGAATTGGCCAGAATACAATAACCTCACTGGAATTAAGCCAAGGCTTCTGAAGATCCTGCCCCACATTTTATTTAAGGGGAGAAAAAATGTTAAAGAACAGCTTAAAGGATCCCCAAAAGTCAATAGTGCAAACTGTAATTTAGTACAGTCTGCCTGATAAATAAATCTTTTGTCTCTCTCTGAACTCTCCCTTCTAAATGCACTGTAGAGAGAAGAAGAAAACAGGCTATTATTGCCAGAAATGAGGTTAGGAGCCACCGAGGAGAGAACCCAAGGCTACACTATCTCAGTGCCTCAAGCACCAACTAAAGGCTTTCCTTTGATCAAAGGCTCAGGGAAGGAAAATGGAAATTGTGTGAAATGGAAAGCTTCCCAAGAGGATCAAAATTCCATCTAAAAGCAAAGCTGTATAAGAAAGGAACTTACAGTGGGGGGAGGAGTTAACTGAAAGAAGGGCATTCCATACAGTCCATGACATTCCTTAAACATGTGGCAAGCCCCCTCCCACCCCTCAGCAGTGAAATTCCTTCCCAGGGATCTCTCTACCCCTAGCAGCACTTGGGTTAAGTGTTTCTTCTTTAATACATCGGCTAGTGCTTGTGCTTCAGCAGTTGGCACCTCCTGTTTGCTTGTAATGTTTTTTATATGGCAGATCATCTGCAAAGAAGCTGACTTTGTTCTAAGTACTGCAGCTTAAGTCTGGCAAATGAGCTGCAAAAACATTTCAGCATGCTAGTCCTGCTTCCCTATGCTAACGCAGCATCCCGATCTCCATTTAAAGCGAGTTTTCAGAAATTAATGACAAAAACAAAAATCACAATCTCTTTCTATAAAAACCTGGGAATGTGAACTCTTGGAGAGGATAAGTAATTACAAGAGTAACTCCACATGCCAGATCCCCGAAAGAACAGAGTAGGAAATAAGGTCAGGTTTTCCACTCCATGGGGACTAAAAATGTAGAAAATCATGCTTTCTAAGAAGAAAGGAAGGTACTTAACAAATTCCAGGCATAATTGTGAGGTTCTCAGTGCTCATTTCTTCATAACCTTCATTCTACTACACCTACATACTTGGACATCCAACTCAATCTCACTCCTTCTTTCCCACTGTTCTCCCATCTGAAAACTCCACACCCCTCCCCATCTCCCTTATTCTTTTCAGCTAAAACAAATTTCACATCTAATTAGAGCTCAAGTCACTGCTTTCCTCCAAGTCTTTAATTAACTCTCTCCTTGACCCTAAGGTAATCTTTATCTTATTTTAGGTGATATTATACTCATTTTATACCAGAGCCTATAAGGCACAATATCATGCACTTACTCCTAAATTCCTTGAAATTGATCTCTGGGAGCCATAAAATGTAATGCAATTGATCAACAATCATTCTGACAGTCTACTGTCCCCTTAAAATAGTAATCTCAAGCACTAAATACATAAAATGGTCCCACTGTTCAAAGCATTTTTGGATGCTCTCTTCTGAATGGATCATATTCTTCTGATTATCATTAGTGGTGGGAAAACTAGCAATTCAATTCAACAAATATTTATTAAGGGACTATATATAAAGTACATTGATTATGAAGAAAGCTAACAATTCAGGAAATAAATAGGTCACATGGAACTGAAATAACCAAAAGCTTCAAGAAACAAAAATCATTACAAATATGCTCTGAAGGGTGGGGAGGATTCACCAGGTGCAGCCTGGGTTTTACACATATGAAGTCAGGAGCATCCTCCTCCTTGCAGGGTGAACCTGAGATATGTTTAGAGAATGGTGAACAGACCCACAGATGTTTTTTAAAGCTACCATCTCCTTTTCCAACTTGAATCTTTTCCTCTGTAATGTTTTCTGCATCATCTCACTATGCAGGCTGCCTTCTCATCTCACCTTCATCCAAAGAGAAATATAAAAAGTGATAAATTACCAGTCTCACTTCCTTCTACAAGTTGCTACTAATACTTTTTGGAAAGAAGTGGGGTGTATTTAACACAGAGCTGGAAAACACAATTCCCACCACCATTCATACACACATATGTTCATTTGCCAAGACCTGGCCACAGGTCCTTCCTCTGAGGAAGAACTGATTTCTGCCCTCTAGGAATTCAAAGCCAGGCAAAGTAGACAATAATAAATATAGAAGACAGTGAAGAAACAAAGGGGACAGGCTGAAGTAAACTCTTTCTTTATGATATCTACACTGTAAGTCACCCAGGCAAACATAAATGTAACCTCAAATATTTAAAAGTTGAGGCAACAGTGCTATTCCTAGGCATTATGTCCTTATTAAAACTATTGCAAAGAGGAACCAAGATGGCGGCATAGGTAAACACCGGAAATTGCTGCCTCGCACAACCACTTCAAAAATACAACTAAAAGACAAAACGGACATCATCCAGAACCACAGGAAGGCTGGCTGAGGGGAAATTCTACAACTAGAAGGAAAGAGAAAAGCACACTGAGACTCAGAGGAGGTGCGGAAGTAAAGTGCAAAGGTACGGAGGCGCACTTGGGAAGGGCTGGCAACTGAGGACACAGTTGTCTTTTTCAATCGGGAGGGAGTCTTAAGCTCCCGACTGCTCCGAACTCCAGTTCTGGGCGAGTCTCTGGGGACCCAGACTCATATGGGGAGAAACTGGACTGTCTGGCATCGGTCAGAACTCGAGGGCAGCTTTCCCTCAGAGGTGCTTGCAGCGATTACTGGGACACTGAGACCTGGGGCCTCTTAGCTCAGGGCTGAGGATCAACCATAGCTGCTTGCTCCGCCCTAGAGACCCAGAAAGAAGGCCCAAGGCCCCACAACAGCTTGCATTGCTTCCCAGCTGGGCCTCATCTGGGCACCTCCAAACCTCCAAACCCGAAGAGGAATCTGCAGATCTCTCCATAGCTCCTGCTGGGTAGCCTCAGACAGAGGCTAAATTAGCACCTCCTTAGAGATCCAAGAGCCAGTGTACCCAGTGGTCAGAGTGGGACCATCCAGATTACAACTCCTCAGATCCATAAGGGACACACTCAGGGGGCAGACTCAGTGAGCACCAAAGCCCCACTGAAGCAAGTCTTGCCCCAGAAGGGTGTCTCCAGCACAGAAGTTCTCCCACTGCAGACACAGCTGATTCTCACTGCCAATTGGCCTGGAGGTCAATTCCTCCCAGTGACACCTAAAACAATCAAGGCATAACTACAACAAGACTGTGCACAAAGCCCACAAGGGGGTGCACCAAGAGTGTCCACCTCAGGTAACTGGGGAGGCTGAGCCACTGGGCCCTATAAGATACCTAGCACACAAAGCCACTCTATCAACAC
>NW_005370700.1:556558-564966 GCF_000412655.1 Myotis brandtii
AGCTATGGGGGAAAAAAGAGGAACAACTGTAATAATCTGAACAATAAAGATTTCATTTTAAATAAATAAAGAAAGAAAGAAATAAAAGACTGAAAAAAAACTGACTATTGCATAAAATATTGTGAAACTATAAGGCACAATAGTAACAAAATAATAACAAAATTCAGTATCTAAACGAGAATGTTTTAAAAACGCTGATGGTGGTACATCTTCCTTTTTGTGTGTGTGCCTATTGAAGAATCACATATGGTAGACGCACATTAATAATTCTATAGCCATACAGACACACATGATTTATTAAGTAACTTGAAATATCAACTTCTACCTAAAGTTAGTAATCCTCCTATTAAAAAAAATAACTCAATTCCTAGAACTTGCTGGGACCTCTAGCTGACCTAGCTTTGGTTCTCTCATCAATTCACTTACAAAGAGCAAGAGCTGGAAGGCAGATCCACCTCCTATATTAATGGATGAAAATGATAAACAACCACCAGCCATCAAACACAACTAAAACATAACCAATTTCTGATAGTAATGATTTTATAATTCCCAACACATAGAATTAAGCAATTTAAGTGTATTTTAATTATTATCAATCTGTCAAATACCTATTAAAATATAGGCTTATCTCTAAAAGTGGTAGGAAGAAGTGATGAGTAAACTAAAATTACCTAAAATGAAGATATTTAAGTTCAACTTAAGTGGCAAACTTGACAAATACCATGGATGAAGCTGCCAGGAATGCAGACATACAAATTATTACGATCAAACATCGCTTCTGAGTTTGCTCTGTGCACTGCTGTTTGCACACATTGTGTGGGAAGAGCTCTCTGATCTAGGAAGACTTACAAACTCTAGGACCTGCAATGCAATGTTACCTCTCCTGACACTTTAATGAACGATCAATGTGAAAGAGCGAAATTTGTCAGCACAGCAAAATGTCTGAACACCAATATAATTTAGTATGAATTAGTTCACACTGCTCTGATACAGTATTAAAAACAATAAAGATAAGACATGGACAGGACCCTTAAGCCAGCAAAAAGTTTCTGTCTTCATTGACTTTACAAAGAAACTTTCACTAAAAAATAATTCTCAATTGCAAATAATAATCTTTGTACTAATACCAGCTGGGCCATCTAAATGGAGATATAGTTAATATATAAAGTACTAATAAAAGAGAGGTAAATAATGCATTATAATTATTAGTGACATAATCAGGAAAGAACCCATTAAAACTACCAAAAATTACTGATTCTGCCTCTCCTCTATTTTGAAAACTAACTTGAAGAGTTCCAATGCCAATAAAGGAAAAACAAACAGCGGTGGTTCCAAGAACAGCGTTTTCCCTCTGAAACCGCTGACCTGTGTGTGTACATCAGCATGCCATCTTTCCAGATTTAGAATGCTGCTGCAAATACCAGTTTAAATGTTCTGTGAAAATAGCTCATTCGTTTAAAGTGAGAATTTGCCATAGGAAGCAAAATTAAGGGGCTATGTAGTTAAGAGAAAAAGTCTCAGAATGCCTGCCTGTTATAAATGTATTGTACCTAAAAAGTTTCTCCCTGGACATTTGCCCTAACATTGCAATCTAAATATTCATTCCTTGAGACTTAGGTAAAACATGAAAATAAATTATCCTTTGGGAACTCTCTAACCTGTTCCCTGTGAAATGTACACTAGATTAGCACTAATTCCTTAAACATACAAATAAAAATAAGAAATTAGATAAATGGCATATTCTCAAAACTGCATACTAACTGCATGAACATAAAACTACAGGAATGATCTTTGGAGTATAAATATGAGTTTTTAAAATTTAAGTCCCTACCATTAAACGTGTGTGTATGTCTGTGCATATTCACATACATTTGCACACTTATTACTCTGAAACATAGCAAGAAACCTTTCTTGGATAATGCAGGTGGGGGCCAAAAATCTTATAGAAGTATGTGGTGGAAAAGAAATTGGTTTAAAGCATCTGTTTTCCAAAGAGCAGTGCTACAGCAGCTGCACCAGTTGCTCAGCCCCCATATACCAAGTTCCCTCAGCATATCTCCCCCCCATATTAATGTTTATTGCATGTAACATTATTATATTTAAGATCATTTTTCTTGAAATAAAAAAAATCAAAAAAAAAAACAAACAAGCAACAGAAACCTTTGCAGTAATAGTCTGTCAATACAGGTACTGGTAAAATTGATCTATTCTTTTTGTAAACCCAAATTGTACACTCTTATTTGTGCCTTTTCTATGTTTTTTTGTTATATTTCTACAAAAAAAAAACTTTCAAAAGGTTACATAAGGAGGTGTCAGACCCCGTATTCTCTCCCCAATTCCAAAAGGAAACAGTTTATTCCCCAGAAGAAAGTGAACCAGAGAGTTCTGGGCTCAAAGACATTAGAATCATAGAAAACACTGCTCTGCAAACAAGGAGATCAAATAAAAATCCACATGCTAAGTCTTGAGATTCCAGTTCTCTTTCCTGTTCAGCTTCCCGAATCTTGGCATGCACTGCCCAGGCAAAAGACCAAAGGATTCCTCTCCAGTAAAACTGGCATGCCCTAGGGAAAAGATCCACAGACACTGTCTTTGGAAGTTTCCCAATGAAACCACAAGGCTTGCCCTGACAGCCCTCATAATGAAGCTGTATGGTGGAGAAGCCCCACCCACCGTCCAAGGCACCAGATTCACTTTTCTGTGACTCACCATTAAATAGGAATAGAGAGCTAATGATCACCAAGCAGTTCACTCAAATTTCTAACAAAAAATTCAGGCACCTATACAAACAGGAAAAAAAGAATCAAGACAGTGCAAGAAGGAAGTAAATAAGTAAATAAACTGTCCTCAGAAAGAGAAAAAAATGCACCCATGGAAAAAATAATAGAATGCTATTAAAATGCAAACAAATTAAAACAAGAATGATCTCTTAGAAAACAAAGACAGCAGAAATTCAGAAAGGTTAAAACAAAATAGAGAAAACCTGTCACGTAGGAAAGGCATTAAGACAGAGATAGGAAAATCAGAGAATTAGAGGACAAACAACGAGGTCCCACGTTAACTAACAGGAATTCAAAGGAAGAAAGGAGAAAACCAAGGGGGAGGAAATCACCAAAAAACATAATGAGAAAGTTCCAGAACTGAAGGACATAATTTTTCAGATCAAGTGTTCATCATAGAGGCTGAAATAAGGAGTGTCATGAAAAGAAGATCCTAAAATCCTTTGGGGGTTGTTAATTTTAAAAAAGAGAACAAAAGACGGATCACTTACAACACTTTTTAACAGGAACTGTAGAAGCTAGAAAACAATGGCTTACTGGCTTCAACATTCTGAGGAAACATGTTTTCCTCTCTAGAAGTCAGCCAAATGATCAATCAAGGGTGAAAGAAAAACTATTTTCAGTTATATAGTGTCTAATAAATTTGCCCCCACATCCCTTTTCTCAGGAAGATCCTAGAAGACATTCCATTAAAAAGAGGGAGTAAACCAAGAAAAAAATCACAAGACATAGGAAAACTAGTGGTCCCACAAAGGAGAGACAGCAGGGAATTCCCAGGAAAATGGCAAAGGTATTCCCAGGACAATAGCTATGCAAGGACTGACTAGCTCCAGCTCGCAGAGGGAAGCCTGTCCCTGGAAGAGGTGCTAAGGAGAGGGGCATAATGCTGCCAGAAAGCTCAGGACACTGGAGGAAAAGGAAAGCACACCAGTGAAAAACAGAAGCAGCACACAACAAAGGAAATGGAATCACTGCATTTAAGTGCCTTAGCTGTGAATCATGGTTCCATGTTCAAAAGAATGTCAACCCTCCAACGCCAAGTCAACTAAAAATTAATACCTATACACAGCACGGGGAAGCAGCAGTTTCTGCATGTGGGGAGGGGCTGGGGGGGGTGCGACATATGTAAGAGAGTTGAAGTCTCACCTTCCATTGTAATATGTCAGCACGTAATGTCCAATAATGAAAAAATTTTAAAGAGCAGTATATACATAATATTTCAGAAGATGGAGGAAAACAGCAAAAAAACTCAAAGGTGGTTGCCTAGGGAGCAGGACTTAGGTGAAAGGATAGGCTGGAGTTCTATGCACCTATTCTTACTATGGGTCTTATTGCTTGTTAAAAAAAATTTTTTAAATCTATATAGGCTATTAGTTTGATGAGGAAAATGTTTAAATTTTTAAAAATTCAGAGCAATAGGTAAGAAAAGTAGAGAGAATGAACTGCAGTGGGAAAATGACAGCAAGATAACCAGTCTCCAGGCTCCTGCAGAACTCTAGGTGAGAGCAGGGAAGTGCTTCCTCTGATAGCTGGTGGACAGGGGCTTCCTGAGGGTTGGGGAGCACAGGAGACAGGGGATGGGTTTGAAAGATATTTATTTATTTGGGGGGAGGGGTTAGAAAGATATTTATAGGTGGAGAATCAAAGATAATGGGAGACAATCAGGAGACTGAAAGAACAGGCAAGGCGATGGCACAAATATCTACCCCTCTAGGTATTTACTTAATTAGTCCACAAATGCTGGCTCCTTGGGAGCATCATATCCTTCCCCTCCTCCCCAAGAATATAGAAGCATTCTTATTTGCCTTTTGTTTAGGTTAAAATTTTTGGTAATTATGAAATATACAAATAGAAAAATACAGAAAATAGGAATGCTCATCCAAGTACCAACTTTTCAGCTTTTTCAAATATTAATATTTTGTCATATTTGCCGTTAATGTCTGTCATATTTACCACTAATTTTTTTAAAGAAAGGAACATTATGGACATAGCTGAAACTCTCTTCAAACCATTCCCTAATCCCATCACCAATCTGCCTCCCAAAAAATGACCACTAACCTGAATTTGGCATTTAAAATCTCCATCTACCTCATGCCTAAAATAAGAGCACTGGTTTGCATGAATTTTAACACCGTTCTCTATTCTGAGACACCAGGATTCAATAGTATGAGACAAAGTTCTTGATGTTCTGTAATGAAGTGCAAAAACCTATATATACTGCTGTAAAACACACAAAAATATTTCAAAATAATTTCCAAACTCAAAGCAGACCAAATCATAATGTGACCCTTTGGCAAAACAATCATAGTAACTTTATTATAGTAGTGTCAGTAAATATTATAATCAATGCATAGGGCATATGAAAACCTACGTTCAGGATTTTGCTGTGCCTTCTTTTCATCATACCTATCTGCTCCAAGGAAGGATAAGGAAGTGCTTGAACATAATATCCTTACTGGAGTTCTGACTGCCTGTGTAATTAATTCAATGTAGCACCAAACTGTCCCAGCTGTCACTGACTTCTTCTCTAGCAGGCGATTACAGCAAAAAGATTTTCAAAAATTTGTAATGCCAGTGTTACTTAAAATTGTCCTTGATGCAAGGAAGTTGTTTGTATTACATCTCAACCTGTGAGTTCATAACTTTATTTTCTGGGTGATAACATGGGAAGTACATACTTCTGTATACTAGAGCATGAAGGTCATCTCAAGGAGAACACTTGTACGATTATTCGAGCTGTGAGCCAAACAAGCCACTATGTTTATGGAATACCACTTTTACTTGAAAGAATAACTGACAAACTCGTTATTTAGACTTGGGTATCTGGCAGACACTTCCTCTACAATGAAGGGAAAAGGTCAATTCAGGAAAAACAACTGACAGTATTTGCTGCCAAGGGACAGCTTTACACTTTCAATTGAAAATTAAAATTTTGGAAAACTTGTTTCCACCGTGAGCTTGACAACATTCCAACACAAATATTTTTCTGATGAGATGTGTGGTAATATTAACAACTGTGATTTCTTGAAACTGCATAATGAAATGTGTTAACATTTGGAATATCTGTATTACCTAACGAACCAGTATTTTTCAAATGATCAATACATAATGCAGTAAATGATGCATGGGCAAAGACTCATTCAAAGTGCGAGAAAAACCAATAGAGCCTAATGTAAAACAATTTTAAAAGTTCACTAATAGGGTCTTAGATTCTACATTGGAACTAACATTTAAGAAATGATTGCTTGTCAAGTTTTGGGATAGTATTAAAAGAATATTCACAATTATCAAAAATGACCATTAAAATACTCTTCCCTTTTCCTACATATCTGCATAAACTTTGTAATAAGCATTTATTGAATTACTAGAGGCCTGGTGCACAAAATTCATTCACGGGGGGAGGGGGTCCCCTTAGCCCAGCCTGCACCCTCTCCAATCCAGGAGGACATCCCTCTCACAATCCTGGACCGCTGGCTCCTAATCACTCACTGGCCTGCCTGCCTGGTTGCCCCTAACTGCCCCCCTACCGGCCTGATCGCCCCTCACTGCCTCTGCGTGCTGGCCTGATTGCCTCCAACTGCCCCCCCGCCAGCCTGGTTGCCCCCAACTACCCCCACATTGGTCTAGTCGCTCCTCACTGCCACCCCTGCCAGCTTAATCACCCCCAAATGCCCTGCCACCAGTGTGGTCACCCCCAACTGCACCCCTCTGCCGGCCTGGTCGCTCGTAACTGCCCCCCCCCCCGTTAACCTGGTCGCCTCTTACTGCCCCCTCTGCCGGCCTGGTCACCTTTAACTGCCCCCCCTCCTGGCCTGGTCGCCCCCAAATGCCTCCCCTGCTGGCCTGGTCGCCCCATGCAGCCTGCTTGTTCAGTTGTTTGGTCGTTCCTCACTAACCCCCCTGCTGGCCTGGTCGCCCCACGCAGCCTGCTTGTTCAGTCATTTGGTTGTCCCTCACTAGCCCCCCTGCCAGCCTGGTCGTAGGCAGCCATCTTGTGAGGGCATGAGGGTTAATTTGCATATTACCTCTTTATTATATAGGATTCTTCCTGGAATTAAAAATCATAAACACATAATCACAATGATTAATTATCACAGTTTAATCTCTGAGCACTATAGGTCATTTAAGAACGAGTGAACCATTCATTATTTAAGTTATATCCTTCTGCAATTATAGTCTCATGTATTTACAACAAATATATATGTATCAAAGACTTCATTTACTACAGAATCAAGACTGGTCATTGCTCCAAAAAAGGAAAAGGAAATGAATATGGTAAATTCTTAAATCTATTTTAAATACATACAAATAAAGTGCCTTTTGTCTAGTAACAAAGGAGCAGACCCTATTCATTTAACACTGACTCTTGACATCTACACACTATATCTAGGATGACCTAGATGGTGTTAATGGATTTAAACCTTAGTTCTTAAATTCCTACGGAAATGTCTTCTCATGGAAAAACCCTGACCTTTCGTGAATTTCAAAAGAAATAATTCAATCTAATCAAACCCCTGTAGTTCAGCAGTAAAGTACCAAACAGCATTAACTTTTCACTGACCCATTTGTATATGGGTTAAGAAATAAAAGTGATGTAAAGAGAAATGTTCCTCTTATACAAATCTATCCTGTTAGTGAATATCATAAAGCATTCATTTCAAAGGCAAGAACCTTGAAGCTAATTTCAGAATAAGAATTGCTAATGTCTTTACTAATAAAGTCCTATTACCCTGCCCTCTGAAAGTTAAACACCATAGCTTTTTAAGTCAGAATATTCAAGAAACAACCAGAAGCTGACACCCCTCCCCTTTTGAATGACCCATTTCTGCATGTTCACCTTTGCAGTTCACTGAGGCCCCTGGCAGTGGGCGGACTGGGATTTTGCCTTAGAAAGTTTTGTTTTAAGTTGAGATGAGTGAGGTCTTGGCTGTAAAAGAGGTTGGCAGGCAGGTGCTCCAGGCTACAACAGGAGAGGTCCACTGAGCTAATACGCTGTGATGCAACCTAGAAGGGACAGAAACACAATTCCATTATAACTCCATCCATTTATCAGATAACTGCTTTCTATGCATAGAAATAAGGTAAGTCCATTTGGAAACACAGACATACTATGCAAGTAGCACTATTAGTCCAAATATGAACGGGGCCAGCGAGCAGGCAGTGCCAGGCCAGCCAGGGCAGGTGCCTGCAGGGGCTCCCCCCTGATCACCCCACAGATCAGCCCTGATCACCGGCCAGGCCTAGGGACCCTACCTGTGCGTGAATTTCTTGCACTGGGCCCCTAGTCCTATCTAATAATAGACAAACATGGTAATTAACCGTACCTCTGACACGCTTCCCATTGGCTAATCAGGGCGATATGCAAATTAACTGCCAACCAAGATGGCGGTCGGCAGCCAGGCAGCTGAAGCGAACAGGAGGCTTGCTTGCTCCAGTGATGGAGAAAGCCAAGGTTCCCCGCCTGCACTGCCGGCCTCTGAGCTGCACTCTAAGAAACAATGTTGCAATTATAGAAGCTAAACAAAACCCCAGAAACCTGCTTTCAGCCAGCCGGGCTTCAGAGCTGGAGTTGCAACAGTGTTTCAGTTATAGAGGCCAAACAAACCCAGATACCTGCTTTCAGCAGCC
>NW_005370700.1:565513-571738 GCF_000412655.1 Myotis brandtii
CTGCTCCCCGCTGGCAAGTGGACATCCCCCGAGGGCTGCCGGGCTGCCAGAGGGATGTCTGATTGCCATCTTAGGCCCAATCCCCCGGGGAGCGGGCCTAAGCCAGCAGGTGGTCATCCCCTGAGGGGTCCCAGACTGCGAGAGGGCACAGGCCGGGCTGAGGGACCCTCCCTCCCCCCCGAGTGCACAAATTTTTGTGCACCGGGCCTCTAGTATACTATAAAAGCAGAAAACAGTGTCCCTTCCTGGAAGGAACTTACAGTAACCTAGTATAGCAGACAGGTTACAAAGAGCACAGATTATCCTATCAAGTTTAGTGATATCAGTAACCACCTCCAACTGTTTTCAAGGGGTTATGTTCCTGAAAACATCCATTGTGAGAGAATTCAGAGCTAAATAATATAAGACTTTAGAGTAAATACCAGGTTGGGAGATAGATTCGAAGATCTAGACTGAACCTATTAAAGTCCTTGTATATTTTGACTTAAAACAGCATAAATAAAGAAAAGTACCATTAGTAGTCTTATACATATCTTCTATATATATAAAAAGCCAGCATAATGCCAGAACAATCGAACGACCAGTCGCACACTGACCACCAGCGGGTAGACACTCAATGCAGGAGCTGCCGCCTGGTGGTCAGTGCACTCCCACAGTGGGAGAGCCACTCAAGCCAGAAGCCGGGTGCATGAGCCTCTCCCGCCTCTGGCAGGCGCAACCTCCAGCAAACAGACTGCAGTCCTAATGCCTGGGTGGTGGGGGTGTAGCCGGAATGACCACGGATCAGCCTTCACTGGCCCCTGGTCGCCCCACGCTCCCTTCAGACCCTGCAGCTGCACCACATCCCTTACCTATTGCCCTCTGGGTCTCCGGATGCAGACTTGGGAAAAACCCACAGAGGCGCTTCACAAATGTACTGCCTGGGCCGGCCCCCATCTCAAGAGCAAGTGCTGGCGACATCCAGCCCAATGACCAACACCCAGGCATATACGTGGGTGAGCCCTTCGCAACTTCCACCTACCACCCGGCCCCGGCCCCATATCCCGGAAAAGTCCGTGACCTGGCACCAAATACCTGCTCCTGGATCCCTGCAGAGTGCTGGTCAGCTCCGGTGGGTGGAAGGGCACCAGCAGGTGCTGGACTGACCTGTTGTTTGGTTCAGGCAGCCCCACACTTGGGCCAGGAGTTGTGTGGAAAAATCACCCCCTATACTCTGCTGGTACAATCTACTGTGAACAAATGCAGCATGGAATGTTTGTGTGTGACTGGGACAACCTTGATACTGATGCTGGCTCCCTGGAACTCCCCCTCAGGCATCAGGGCCATGTGGAACTGAAATATTAAGAACACGCCTTACCTAACCTCGATCCGTCTCTCCCTCCTTCCTTCCTACCACCCTCAGCTGCCATCGCACCCTTCCCAGGCCTGGCCTGCATCCGGGCTCCCTTGTTCCCCTCAGATCCCTGGTGGCTCCTGCCGATGGGAGCTCTTGAGGATGGATACACCCCTCCCCTGCCCCCCGTGGTACCCACCCCAGGGATGCCCACAGTTCAGCCAGAACTTGCGGCGAGGCACATACCCTATAAGCCTACAGGTACAATCTCCGGGGAACGAATGAAGCACGGACACTCAGAGTAACCAGGATGAGCCTGATATCACTGCCATGCTCCTGGAACTCTGCCTGGGGCATAGAGATAAAATCTCATCCCTTACCTATTGCCCCAGAGCTACAGAGGAAGGCAGCAACATAAAAATGGCCACAAGGTGGCGACTGACAATCAGTGTAAAAGTCAGAGAGATGGATCTGAAGGGTGTGGATGTGGGAGAGATAGCACCCCCTCCCTCCAAGATCCCCAACTTTGTATTATTCACCTCCGAGCATCTCTTATCTGGCTCTGAGCGGTGGAAAGCATTCAGCATGGCCCAAGGTGTTCATTGGAGACCTCCAGGCTGGCAAGGCGCAACCCTGGCCGCAGAAGGAATGTTTGGAAATATTTTTTCAGGAAGCTGCAGGGAGGACAGACTCCCCACACGACTCCCCAGTGGCTCAGGGAACATGGAAACTCCCTGGGTGCGGGCTCCCGATTTCCTTTCAATGTGCACAAATCTGTGCACCAGGCCACTAGTCTTAAATAATAATGGCAGCATGTAATCAGATTCCATTGCTTGCCTACTATAAACTTCATGATTGCCTCTCCCACAGTTTCAGGGAGATGCTTAAAAGTTCACTATGCTTTGCTTCATTTAGGTATTCTAAGTAAAATTTATTTTGTCTAAATGTTTATCCACATACTCCAAGCCTTCTTGGTTAGATGACTCCTCCCATGGCCAGAATCCCAGGGCTAAAGACCAAATGGCACCCTGGAGACAGTAAAGCATTGGGCAACCTGTATTTCTCAAATGCTCTCTCAATATTCCAGGTAATGTGGTGCCAGCTCAGGCCACAGTGTGTGGCTTCAGCCCCTTGTACACACACCTTGGTGCCTTCTCTCCTGAGAGAAGCCATGGGAATAATGCTCAAAGATCTGGTTGATTCTCCCTCAAGCTCTTTATCTTCACCAAAGCTTTATATATGATCAAATCTGAGGTCCTTTTTCTATTACCAAACCAGGATTTCTGTTTCTCAATTAGAGAAGGCAGAGAGCATGGTCTGAGGAGTGTGACTCTGGTCAGTGTGTGGACCACATCCCAGCTTCTCACTTAGGAGTGGACAGGACTTGAGCAGATCACGGGGCTCTCCAAGCTCCAGTGTTCTCATCTGCATAACAGACATAAAGATGACACCTGTATCCACATGCCTGGCACAGAAAAAGCGTTCAATAAATGGTGATTGCTATTATTACCACAACTACTTCCAAACAGAATGGTTCATATCTTACATACATTTAATCCAAATTCTCCCAATGCTAAGAAGGTACTGAGAATTAAATTTGCATAAAATATATTCAGCTGATGACATGTTTGAGGTTAGGAAGAAATTACTGTGCACACATGAAAGCTAAGGGGATAATAGGGTTTAATGGGCCTGGCAGGGTCCAATTCAAAAGATTTTACAATGGAAGTTAGAGTTTGCATTGTAACAATTTTATCTTCTCTTGAATTTTCACTATCAAATAAGAAAATCCCAAACAGAGCCAAATCATCCAAATAAACCAAAAGATGTAAAAAGAGCCAGAATTTAATGGGCCTTAAAGGCAGGTATACTCGTGCCACAGTCACACAGGGTTTCCTGGCAGGAACCTGTTCACAGGAAGCGAGGTTGAAAGTTACAATTGGTGAAATCTCATTCATTCAAAAATATGTGTTAAGCATGCAATGTTGTGCCACACCTTCTATTTCCTGAGGTACAGCAGTTCAAGACAGACACAGTCTCTGCTCCGAATGAGTACACCCCATGAGGAGAGGGCAGTTTGATATGGTGCATGATAATGGCTGCCAGGAGCAAGATCTAAGGAGTCAGGAAGGGGTCCCAGAAGATTTCATGTCCAAGCTCTAGTTTGAAACTTGAGTGGAAATATGTGTTTTTTCATCTGCCCCAAATGCTTTCTCCACTTCTTTTTTCCTGTAACAATCCTTCAAACGCATGTGATCACGGTGAGAGCTGCAAATAAAGTAAGATGACTCTCTGGCTATAGGCATAGGCATGTATTCCAGGCTTGAGCAATCAGAGTATCCCATCTGCTTAACCCATGGAGTGACCCAAGCTAAGCTTATTGAAGGCCTTCTCTGGGATGTATATAGTCTGAAGGCAGGAGAGAGAGAGCTGCAGTTAAAATGAATAAGCTAGATTCATCGATTGACCTGACTGATAAAAAAGCAAGTATACAGTTATACAGTATAATGCCATATGAAAACATTTTAACACAAGCACACAAAACTCCACATGTTATGTATGAACTAGAGGCCTGATGCACGAAATTCGTGCAAGAGTAGGCCTTCCTTCCCCCAGCTGCCGGCACCAGCTTCCCTCTGGCACCAGAGACCCGGGCTTCCCTCCAGCCGCTGGCAGGCACCTGGGACCTGGCTTTCCTCACAGTCCCAGCTTTGTCTGGAAGGTTGACCAGAAGGACCTCTGGTCTAATTAGCATATTATGCATTTATTATTATAGATAGTTATATGGGCATAAAACTATAAACCATGTTGGTTGTATATCAAATTAATGATAATGATTGCCTCTAGATAGGCAGGAAGGGAAATGGAAACAGGAATGGGAAGATAGGAGAGCTGGAGTTTATCTCTAATGTTTATTTCCATACAAGAAAAATAGAAGATATGAAAGAACTATGTCAATGTATTGACAACCAGGAGGTGGTACATTGAAACTGTAATATCCTGTGTGTGTGTGTATGTGTGTTTAATTAGAAAAAACTAGAGGCCCAGTGCACGAAATTCGTGCGGGGGGTGGGGGGGGTCCCCTCAGCCCGACCTGCACCCTCTCCAATCCAGGAACCCTCAGGGGGTGTCCTACTGATGGCTTAGGCCCGCTCCCCGTGGTTCTCTGCTGTCTATGGGGCCCACTTGGCCGCTCCCGGGTCGCCACGGACAACGGCCAAGCAGGCCCTGCTCTCAGCGGCCGCTCCCCAGCACTGGAGGACTCCAGCGGGGCTGAGAGGACTGGGTGCCACCATCTTGTGGCTATGGGCACTGCCATCATTGTGTCAGAGTGACAGTTAATTTGCATATTATGCTTTTATTAGATAGGATTGCTGGCCTGGTTGCCCCACACAGCCTGCTGTTCAGTCATTTGGTCGGCCCTCACTAACCCCGCTGCCGGCCTGGTCACTCCACGCAGCCTGCTGTTCAATCATTTGGTCGTCCCTCACTAACCTCCTGCCGACCTGGTCATAGGCAGCCAACTTGTGAGGGTGTGAGGGTTAATTTGCATATTACCTCTTTATTATATAGGATAATGTAATTGCAATAAAAATGTCAGTAAGAAAAAGGAAATTATATGACAAACAGCAATGGAAAGGTTAAGGTAGGGGCAGTGACCTGTAATGAGGTCAGAAAGGTAAGGCTGGGGTGAGCAGCAGATCCCACAGAGCCCTTTAGGTTATTGTAAAGACTGGCCTTTTGTGTGAGCAAATGAGAAGTCCGGGGAGGTTCTGAGAAGAGTCCCTGTCTCTAGATCAGAAGCTACACAGTGCAGGATTTCTGCCTATTTGTTCACTGAAATACCCTATATTCAGCACTTGGTACAACCCTCAGAAGTATCTGCTGGAAAGATGGCCGCTGCCCTACTTTATGATACCTCCCTTCTCACCAATGTGCACCCAACCCATCCCATATGTTCTTTCAGCTGGAGATTACTTAGAAAAGGACAATTCTATTTCCACTGAAGCATCACACTAAATACTCCCTTTGGACAACTTTGGAAAGATAATGACTAAATGTCAAGTTGTATTTGATTCCCTTCCTCGTTCTAGACCACAAGCTGTTCCTGCTAGAAACCAGGGAGAAGAAACCACAGTAACAGAGCTACAAGCAAGAGCAGTCTGTGGGAGGCGTGGCAGCACCAGGAACAACCACGGCGAGAACAGAATTAAATGGCCCTGATGGCAGTGGGCAGTGAGCTGCCAAGGTGACCACAAAAGCGACCTCTGCCCAGTCCTGTCCCTGCAACAAGGGGAGGCTGGAGTGTTTCTGTCCAGACCCGCCTGGGCACACAGGGCTCCACCACAAAGAAGACTGGCTTGTCCTAGTGGAAACACTACCGCCGGGTTACCTACAAACCACCTATTAAAACTAAGATCCGAGAGAGACCAAGATGGCGGCATAGGTAAACACCGGAGACTGCTGCCGCAAACAACCACTTCAAAAATACAACTAAAAGACGGAACGGACATCACCCAGAACCACAGGAAGGCTGGCTGAGGAGAGACTCTTCAACTAGAAGGAAAAATAACAGCACACCGAGGCTCAGAGGAGGCGCAGTGTGGAAAAAACTCAGGTGCGGAGGTGCGCGCGCAAAGCGGGCTGGTGGCTGAGAGCGCGGTTGTCGTTTTCGGTCAGGGGGGAGTCTCAGACTCTGAGCTCCAGATACGGGCGAATCGCTGGGGACTCGGACCCAAACGGGAGAAGCGGGAGTGTCTGGCATCAGTTGGAAGGCAGCTTTCCCTCCGAGGTTTGCAGCGGTTCCGGGGGTTCTGAGAAGCAGAGCCTCTGGGAACGGGACTGAGAGGGGCCATAACCGCTCCCTCCGCCCGCCCTGCCCTGTTGAGCCC
>NW_005370700.1:572898-579494 GCF_000412655.1 Myotis brandtii
ATGGGGGGGGAAAAAAGAGGAACAAATGTAACCTGAACAATAAAGATTTAATTAAAAAAAAAATAAAATAAAACTAAGATCCTTCCCCAAATAAGAAAGACCTAAACAAGTAATAAAAATATATCAGAAAGCTACTTTATACTCTTCACAGCAAGTAGCAGTAATAACAGCAATAAAAGCTAACTTCTAGTGGATGCTGCAGTTGTGATAGGCACACTTAAGTGCCTTAGACATAATATTTAGTTTAATCTCACAATGACCCAGTGAAGTAAGGACGTCTCATTTCAAAGATGCAGGTTGAACTGGAGTCACACAGGGTTCCCAACGTCATATAAAACCAGCAGCAGAACTCAAATGTGAACCAGAGCCTGTGCTGTTAATGCCATTCCATCCAGTCAGGGCCTGGACACAGTTCCGATCTCACCCAAAGGGAGGCTCCTCTAACTTCCACGATAAAATAATAACATAACCCTTCCGACCAGAGCAAAGACAATGAGATGGTATCCTTTAGGATTAGCTGCAGCCTCAGGTATGAAGATGGGGAGTAAATACGGCAATGATGGACAGGAGTCCTCCTAGGCGAAGCAGAGACCATCTGCTGACCACATATAGACGTCAGGCAATGAATGGGTGCAGTCCCTTGGGTGGGAAGGGGGGGTGGCACCATTCCTTGACATCGTAGGCTGGACCCACTCCTACCTCACACAACTTGTCCACCCGAGCAGTGATGATGCTACCTGGTAGCACCTAATTAAATTTTAAAAGGTTACAGGAAAATTTTAAAAGGAGGCTACAGAAATTTGGCAAGAAAATTAAAGAAACAGGCACAGGTAGGAATCCCCTCAAATCTTGGTTATGGAAAGGAACTTCTAAAGGAACTCAAAATAGAATATAAAGTCCTTATGGCAAAAGCTACTATACTTCTATTACACCCCCAAACAGCAAGAGAGTGGAAGACAAAGTTGAGGCCCAAGCAGCTGGATATACAGGAGAAAGGGCACAGGTATAACAAAACGCAGGGCATGTAGAGTTGATTCTACCTCTTCTTAGCCATGTGGCCCTGGATAAGTCCCTTCACCTATCTGTCTTCCAGTGTTTCTTTCTCTAAAGTGGGATAGACTGTACCTGCCCTGACCAGCTATACAAGCTGCTGTAAATAAAATGTTCTCATTTAGAAATTCAGAAGAGCCCCTGCAGACCAAGGATCCCTAGACCAACACCCATAGCCGCAGGCCACAGACATCCACAAGACAAGAAAAGACCACAGCACAGGCCACTGCTCCTGCCACTGAGCAGTCACACAGATAAAGCTCACTCGGACCAAGGCAGAACTACACTGCATACTACATGCAGCCCCACAGACCATCAGTGAGCTACCCAAGAAGGAATTAATTCCAAAGTAACTGTAGCTTGGGGAAAGAAATCAGTGCTAGTCTGTATTAACAACAAAACATTTTTTAAGGCTGGTAATTTTGAGTTAGTAAATTAAATGGAATTTTTTTTATTTATTTATTTTGTCCCCATGATCCTACATACGTTGGGAGATACATTAAAATGAACATAAATCCCAACCACCTGCTCAGACTGTCTTCTTTTCCAAATGACTTGTAAACATGTATGAAAAAAGTTCATTGGGACCTCAAAATATTTCCCCCAAGGAACATCTGAGGGTAAAAATAGAAATGATAATATGAACAATGAACTTTTCAGGTTACCTATGGGGCATCCATACATTTCTAACATGCTCCTCAGCACAGCACTTTTCCTCAGTGGTTTCTTTGCCAATCTTTAGGACATTTATGTTAAAAAATATCTGTTATGACTCTAGCTGAGTTGCATTTCTAACCCAGTATATCTATCCTATCCCTAACTATCCCCACTATGCTTTGAAAATTAACACCCCCCCCCCCCCCACCCAACAGGACTGTACCTGCATCACTCCCATCATTCTTCATGTTCACCGAGTGGACACTCATCTTTCACAGGCAAGGAAGAGTTCAGAATAATATTCATGTGATTTTCTGTCCCCACTATACTTTAGTAAAGTGGTATTTATCCTTGTTATGTGTATGGCATGTTCAAATTAAGCAAAATGACTCTGAAAGGCTTGGTCAAAGCAGCTGAAATAGCACAAATAATTCTGCTTGTATAAAGTAAAGGACTGTCGTAAACTGGCGTTATGAGTCATTAATTGCTCTGGTCTGGCCTTCCGTGGCTTGGGAAATTATGCCCTGGCTACAGGGGTAGTCTCTGGGGAGTTTACTAGACTTCTGTAAAAAATGATTGACCTCAACTGACCTAGTTTTCATCCTCACCTCCCCACCCAAATGCTTTGGGAAAGCAAGGGGTAGGCAAATATAAATTTAGAATATTTATTAATATTCTAAACTAGAGGCCCGGTGCACGATATTCATGCACGGGTAGGGTCCCTAGGCCTGGCCAGCGATCAGGGCCGATCAGAGCCTTCTGGTTGCTGGCTGGGGCCTTAATTCCAACTGCCGGCCAGGGCCTTCCTTCCCCCAGCTGCCAGCCAGGCCTTCCTTCCACCGGCTGCCAGCTGCCGGCAGGGGCCTTTCTTCGTTCTGTGCCGCCCCCTGGTGGTCAGCACACGTCATAGCGAGTGGTTGAACTCCTAGTCGGTCGAACTCCGGAGAGGACATTTGCATATTAGCCTTTTATTATATAGGAGAATAGCAAGTTTATTAATCTCTATTAGCTAAGAATTCTAACAACTTTATTTTCCATTTCATCCTCCAGAAAGTTTTATATCAAACAAAAATTTCTAATTTTAATAAAATTTAAATTCTCACTGCTCCATAACATGCAATTTCTTTTAAAAAATTCTACAAATATAAGAAATGCTTAACTTGACCCCAGACCTTTTCATAATGACATCTCATTTCTTGATCCTTTACTAATTAGCATTTTAGAAAATCTGTTTAACAACAAATACAGAAAACATTCCTATAAAATTATATACATTAATAATGTCCTAACAGGCCCTAACTGGTTTGGCTCAGTGGATAGAGCGTCGGCCTGGGGACTAAAGGGTCCCAGGTTCGATTCCGGTCAAGGGCATGTATCTTGGTTGTGGGCACATCCCCAGTGGGGACTGTGCAGGAGGCAGCTGATCGATGTTTCTCTCTCATCGATGTTTCTAACTCTCTATCCCTCTCCCTTCCTCTCTGTAAAAAACCAATAAAATATATTTTAAAAAATAAAATAAAATAATGTCCTAACAGGAACATATCAAGCAGCCAATTTTGGACTCAGTAAATCCTAGTTGAAATTCTAGCATCTTTCCATTTCTTTGCCTTAAATGATATGGGGAAAAAAAACACATCAAGAAATAAGGTATACTGCCAAAACTGGTTTGGCTCAGTGGGCAGAGCGTCGGCCTGCGGACTGAAAGGTCCCGGGTTCGATTCCGGTCAAGGGCATGTACCTGGGTTGCGGGCACATCCCCAGTAGGAGATGTGCAGGAGGCAGCTGATCGATGTCTCTCTCTCATCGATGTTTCTAACTCTCTATCTCTCTCCCTTCCTCTCTGTAAAAAATCAATAAAATATATTTTTTTAAAAAAAGAAATAAGGTATACAAATTTACACTATTCCAAACCACTAGGGATAATGAAATGGCAAACTGATGAAAGACAACGGGAAGATCTGGAGAGGCTATCACTAGTAGGCAGAAATGAGAGGTGGGAGTTGAGGAGGGCAAAGGCATCCGGGTAGGAAAGGGACTATGATTAAGATTAGAAGGGACCCAAGAATACTAGTAAAAGCATATGGAGAGAGCAACAGGCTGGAGAAGAAAACAAACACACAAACCCCTGGCTCACTGTTAAAGCACCAGCCAAAACAATATGGACAAACCAATACTGAGAGCCCCTCCTAGGCATCCCACCATCTCTTTGCCAGGAAGGTGGAAGGGATGGGATGAGTGACTCTTTCAACATATATTTAGCATTTGCCTTTATGAACCAGGCACTGTACTTGGTACTAAAGAGATACACTCCTTGTCTTCAAACTCTTGGTCTCCTGAGGACACAGACACTCAACAACTGTAATTTAAGAGCCTGTGTGTGCAGTAGTTCAATAAGAGCACACAGAGCAGAAAACAAACCTCAGAGCTCCCAGTGACAATTTCAGCCCTGACAGTCACCTTGATTGACAAGATGGGCAGGCATTCCCAGGCACTGGTACAGGGGCCTGCTTGTCACCCCTAGAGCAGGCAGTGCTGTAGTATTTGTCCAGTGAGCTCGCTGCGCAGCCTAAACTGGAAATACAGGCCTGGCACTCACTTCCTCTGAGTCAGAGCAACTGTAAAAGGCTCTGAGAAGATGGCACCAACAGCCTTTCAGAATCATTAACTGTGTCACCCTGACAGTTATCTCCCCTCCACATACACAAACCCTATTGTGTTTCTCAGTAACAACAGAAAAATAGATCTCGCCTTGGGTGGAGATCAAATCTGAACTCAGAGTTCCTTCCTCATTTCCTTATTGGCAAAATGTGTATAAACAACCTCTTTAGAAAGTGGCCACCTGAGAGTGTCTCTGCGGTCCATCACGCAGCATTCCCCAAAGGTGCACCTCGACAAAGGAGAGGGGGAAAGATAACTAACCACGAAAAGCCTATATTCTAACTTTTGATTAAAGAAATAATATAAATACATACTTCAATTATTCCATCATTAGAAATAGCCACTTATTTTGTATCTAAAATACGAAAACTTCAGTGCTGAAGTTCCAAGTCTAACATACAAGATCAGTAAGTTTATCACAGAGACCTCATTGATACAATTTCAATTATTCCATCATTCCATTCTTTATAAAATTATAAGATAAGTGCATGGAAGAATTTAACTCCAGAGTAGTTGTAGAAAATTCCGGATCTTCCAAGATAAGTAAATACTGTATATCATGAAAACTAAACCCTTAAGGAAGATAAAACATAACCAGGTATAGACATCTGGTTAGTGACATATGCTAAGTTCCTGATATAGAATACCTCACCAGTTTTATTTATTTATTTATTTATTTATTTACTTACTTACTTACTTATTTTAATTGATTTTTAGAGAGAGTGGGAGGGAGATGGAGAGGGAGAGGGAGAGGGAATGGGAGAGGGAGAGGGAGAGGGAGAGGGAGAGGGAGACATTGATTTTAAGGTTAAACTAAAAACAGCAAAATATCGATTGGCTGCTTAATGCATGCTCCCTACCAGGGATTGAGCCCGCAACCCAGGCATGTGTCCTGACCAGGAATCGAACTGGCAGCCTTTCAGTGCACGGGACGATGCCCAACCAACTGAGCCACACCTGCCAGGGCTTGACCAGTTTTTAAAGAATTAGACACAGTAATCCCCTCAACATTAAAACTAATCTAATCTGCCTTGGATGCCTCAGAAGGCATCTCAATTTCTTAAATACTTCTTGGTCATCATTTAAGAAGATCAGTGGTCGATGCACAATGGCCATGCTCAAATGTCCTTAGCAGCACACCCCATTCAACAGATTGCCTGAATAAAACCACCTTTCATTCTACTACTGAGCTGCCTGGATTCTGTTGATAACTGCATATATAAGCACTTCCCTGGCATTTTCAGTAAATCTCAGTTGTTTTTTGAATACTGGGGTTTTTTGTCCCTTCAGGCCACTACAAACATTAGAAGTACAAGTAAAAAAAAAAGAGCAAGGCAGTAGAACTCTCTGTATAGAGAAGTGCTGGATACTTTATACCTTAGTTTCCTCATCTGCAAAGTGGAGATTATACTATCTCCTCATGAGTTATCTTTTATTGTAAAAACCAGACCACAGTTGTTATGAGGATCTACTTCACTGGTACCATCAAGAACAGTGCTTGGTGCATAGAAAAAGTAACTAAAATGTTAGTTATTACTATTTGCACTTTTGCTGTTCCTACTGGATCAATTCTGCAGGTGAAATGACTTTTATCATTAATAAAATATATCAACTAGTTAAGAGGGGAAGAAACAAAACAAAAAGTATTTTTATTTTGATGTTTACCTCATGGATGAGTAACCTGTTCTTTAGAACTGAATAAGGAAAGATTTTGTAACATGAATTTTTATCTAACAGATCTATTAATATATTGGAAAGTTATAGTATTTGGTAACTTATAGTCAAATTTCCACAAGAAAATGAAACAGAACTAGCAGGAAACAGTCTAGACTCTCCAGCACTTTTTTTACTTTACCTAGCTCAGTGATGGCAAACCTTTTGAGCTTGGCGTGTCAGCATTTTGAAAAACCCTAACTTAACTCTGGAGCCGTGTCACATATAGAAATTTTTTGATATTTGCAACCATAGTAAAACAAAGACTTATATTTTTGATATTTATTTTATATATTTAAATGCCATTTAACAAAGAAAAATCAACCAAAAAAAATGAGTTCGCGTGTCACCTCTGACAAGCGTGTCATAGGTTCGCCATCACTGGCCTAAGGGAACTTTGGGACAACACAAAACAAAACAACATCCGCATAATAGGGGTGCCAGAAGGAGAGGAAACTGAACAAGGAATAGAAAACCTGTTTGAAGAAATAATGACAGAAAACTTCCCTGGTATTGGG
>NW_005370700.1:579678-582846 GCF_000412655.1 Myotis brandtii
TTGCCCTGAAGGGTGTCCCGGATCAGGGTGGGGGTCCTGCTGGGGTGCCTGGCCAGCCTGGGTGAGGGGCTGATGGCTGTTTGCAGCTAGTCACACCCCCTTCAGGGTGGGGGTCCCCACTGGGGTGCTTGGCCAGCCTGGATGAGGGGCTGATGGCTGTTTTCAGGCTGGCCACACCCCCTTTAGGGTGGGGGTCCCCACTGGGGTGCCTGGCCAGTCTTGGTGAGGGGCTGAGGGCTGTTTTCAGACTGGCCAGCGACTGAAGCTCCCAGCCTCTCCTTTTCTTCTTCTTTTTTTATTCTGGGATTTATTTACCTTCTATAATTGAAACATTGTTGCCGTCACTGGCGCTCCCAGCTCTGAGGCCGCGGCTGGCTGAAAGCAAGTATCTGGGGTTTGTTTAGCTTCTATAATTGAAACATTGTTGCTTTCGGGCTCAGAGCCAGGCCGCGGCAGGCGGGGAACCTTGGCTTCCTCTATAACTGGAGCAAGCAAGCCTCATGTTCGCTTCAGCTGCATGGCTGCCGGCCGCCATCTTTGTTGGCAGTTAATTTGCATATCGCCCTGATTAGCCAATGGGAAGCATAGCGGAGGTACGGTTAATTACCCTTTTTGTCTTTTATTAGATAGGATATTTAAATGCCATTTAACAAAGAAAAATCAACCAAAAAAATGAGTTCGTGTGTCACCTCTGACACACGTGTCATAGGTTCGCCATCACTGACCTAGCTTCTAGTTTTTTCTCACTTCTCAGACATCTGCGATAATACATTTTTACATCTTACATAGCAATGCCTTTGTATACACTTGACCGCTCCTTGAAACATCCTTTCCCCTCTTGTCTTACAGGTGAATCCTATTCAGCCTTTAAGGCTCAGCTTGCCCTTTACTTCCTTGAAGTCTTCCTGTACCCAAATATCTCATATACTGAATTTTCTCACAGGTTCACTACAGAATTGGTGTAAGAGCAATTTTCTCAGGATGAGGTGACATATTCACAGTTTTCAGGGTTAGGGCATGAACATCAGTTGTGAAACATTATACTGCCTACCACAGGCTAACTTAAAAAAATAAGAACTTGAGAAATATGTTATAATAACTAATTTAAAATAAAAGACGATTTTCTTTATTCCTGACAACTTCCCCTCAGTTTAAATACTTAGAGCACGAAGTGCAATTATATTTATTTTGAGGTGATTTTTTTAAACTGAAAAATTAATAAATTTTTAAAATACAAATGCAAATAAGTCAACAAATTTATCACAAAACATTTTAAAAACTAAAATCCATTTCACTCAGACCTTCAGTTCTATCTCATATTCTACCAGAGACTTGCTAGATTGTTCTTGGTCAAAGGGCCCTTGACTCTTTATCAAAAAAATGGGTATGAAATGTGAAGTGAGGATTTTCCCCCAAAAGGCCAGTGACAAAAAGCAGCACACTCCCTAGATTACACTTCAGATTAAGAGGTAAAACATGCATAAAAGATGACTAATCTCAAAGGGTTCCTTGCAACTACATTTAATACACAAATCTACATGTTAAAAACCTCAATCCTATTATACCAGAATGATCTGACTAAAGGGGTTAGTGTAGTATTCTTGAGTAAAATCTGAACAATAAAATGCTTATTTTTAAGCACATGGAACCAAAAGTTCAATTGTGATTCACCATATATCTTATTTAAAGGGTGATGTTTACTCATCATTTCAGGTGGTCTCTAATTCAGCATGAAATGTGGCCCTGATCTGCCTACATTATGTGTTTTAAGAATTAACCCAATATATCATGGCGTCCAAAAGTCCACTGCAGTGACTTAAAAAAAAAAGGCCTAAAGTTAAAATACTATGGTTAATACTGAAAGACCTCAGGAAGTTAACTACTGTGATAACCACAGTCACCAGCAACTGCCAGCATGTCAGCCACCAATCAACAAGGAGACACATGGACAAGCTAAGTGGCCTTATGAAGCATGTATTTGTAACGTTGGGCCATAAAACATATATATGGCTACCATCCTCAGCCTCCTCATACATCATTGCCCCTCCAACCACTTTGAAAACATGTTGGATACTTGTATCCATGTTGTGCAAACAGAGTCATTTTTGACACTGCATTTAATAGGGTGTTTACTGAATTTTTAAAGCATGCTGTGCATAAATATTTTAGGGATGATTTTATAATCAATATTGTAATCCTCCCAAAGGAGCTATTCCCACAGTATCTACCACTAACACCCACCCAAAATAAAAACTCTAAAAGAATTGCCTTAGGTATTATTTTGGCAAGCTAAGATTAAGTTTAAAAAATAAGTACACAAGAACCCATTTTGATAGAAAATACCTCATTAATAATCTTTTAAAAAGCTTCCCAAAACCAAATGAAACCAAATTAGACCAAATATGAACACTTCTCTTGTAGCTAAGATCCAGAAGCATAAACTGAAAATAATAAAGTTTCCTTTTAAATTAATACTAGTGACCCGGTGCATGAAATTCGTGCACATTATAAGGGGATTAATTAGAGGAAGTATTTTAATATTGCTATTTGCCCTTTCTCTATAATAGAAGTGTCAGAGATGAAAGAAAATTATTAAAATGTATATGAAAATCTTCCTCCTGTCAGAGTCTGGGGCACGCCGCGGGACTCAGAGTCAAGTCCCCACCCACTCACGTGCATCTCAAAATCGCGCAAGACCCAGACCTGGCTAGCCCCACCCCCATTGGGTGAGATCCACATTCGGCCGCCCCACCCCCGTCAAGCCCTGCCAGGGGGGCACAGCATCAGATCCCCAGGCCCGGTGCTGGTCAGGGGGGCTTAGCCTTAGGTCCCCCATCAAGCCCCACTGGATGGGGTGCACAGCCTCAGGGCCCCCGTCAAGCCATGCCAGGTGGGGGGTGCAGCCTCAGGTCTCTCGACAAGCCCAATGGGCGGGGGGTGCAGCCTCAGGTCCCCTGGTATACCCTCAGGTCCCCTGGCCTGGTGCTGGGGGCATGGCCTCAGGTCCCCCTTCAAGCCCCACCAGGTTGGGTAGTGGCCTGAGGTCCCCCGTCAAGCCCTGCTGGGCAGGGGATGTGGCCTGAGGTCCCCTGTCAAGCCCCACCAGGCGGGGGGCACAGCCTCAGGTCCCCTGCCCTGACCCGGTGCCACGCAGCCTCAGGCCCCTGC
>NW_005370700.1:582869-588405 GCF_000412655.1 Myotis brandtii
GGGGGCGGGGTGTGTGGCCTGAGGTCCCCTGTCAAGCCCTGCTGGGTGGGGGGCACAGCCTGAGGTCCCCAAACCTGGCGCCAGGGCGGGGGGCGTGGCCTGAGGTCCCCGTCAAGCCCTGCTGGGTGGGAGTCATGGCCTGAGGTCCCCTGTCAAGCCCCACAGGGGGCGGGGGCGCAGCCTCAGGTCCCTGCTGATTGCTCCTTAAGGCTCGTTATGGGAACTCGGCCTCAGCTGTGGGTGCAGCCAACTTTGTGGTGGAGTTAGTGGTCAGTTTGCATATTCCCTCTTTATTATATAGGACTAGAGGCCCAGTGCATGAAATTCGTGCACGGGGGCGTAGAAGGGGAAGGGTTCCTCAGCCCGGCCTGCACCCTCTCCCAATCTGGGACCCCTCGGGGGATGTCCAACTGCTGGTTTAGGCCCGATCCCGACTGGGCCTAAACTGGCAGTCGGACATATCCTCTCGAAATCCGAGACCTCTGGCTCCTAGCCGCTCGCCTGCCTGCCTACCTGATCGCCCCTAACCACTCGCCTGCCTGCCTGATCGCCCCTAACCACTCTGCCTGCCTGCCTGATTGCCCCTAACCCCTCTGCCTGCCTGCCTGATCACCTTTAACCACTCTGCCTGCCTGCCTGATGCCCCTAACTGCTCGCCTGCCTGCCTGATCACCCCTAACCACTCTGCCTGCATGCCTGATCACCCCTAACTGCTTGCCTTCCTGGCTGATTGCCCATAACCGCCTCTGCCTCGGCCCCCACAGCTTCATCCGGAAAGACATCTGGAATGACGTCCGGAAGGTCATCTGGAAGGTCATTTGGCTGTCTAGTCTAATTAGCATATTACGTTTTTATTATTATAGATTCTAATTCATTTTAATTTTAAAAACACTGGACTGACTGGGGTGGGGATGGTCATTAAAAATCAGAAACCCAGATATTTCTGTTGTTGGGTTTGTTATCCTTTTAGATCCTTATCAAAATGAATGACTCTTCATTTAAATATCAGGATGTAAAGACAATCCATTCTGTGCAGTTTCGTTTCTCAATCAGAAGAAAAAGAAACAATTTCCATAGTAACTCCCGAGTGTGACTAAACTTGATACCCCCATATGAGGAAGAACAGAGGACAATGGAAAGGGGAAGTTGGAAGAAGAAGTGGCTTAGACAAGTCAGGCCTTGCCACCCCAAATTTCCCATCAGCACATACTCCCAGATGGAGCGAGGTTCTCATCATTTTTCCAGCAGCCCCAACCTACTCTCCCAGGATGCTGGATTAAAGAAAAAGATACTCTCTTAGGACTATCCACAAAATACAAAGTTTAAAGGAGCATGTGACCATATTTTATGTAGGATTCATATCCAAATAGGGCATTCTCACTTATTTCCTCAATAATATCTAACCTCTTTAATCAACCCTTTACGACTCATTTCCCCTTTAATTCACTAACCATAACAACTTATAAAATTTTGTGTACCTGGTTTTTAAGATTGGAGAAAGGGAAGAGCCTGTATCTAACATCTGCTAATTACTAAAATGTTCTGTCCTTAGTCCTCCATTCCTGACTTTTCAGGAAGAAATCTTTTTTCCCAATGTCTGCCATTCTTAATGACTTATAAGTATGAAGTGTAAGCTGTAATCTTGTGTATGTCTATGTGTGTGAATTGTCTTTTGCAAATAGCTGTATTACATTTCAGCACATACATATCAAACCCTTCTAATGGCAATAATCAGTGAAATGAGAAAATCACACCAACATTCCTCTCCCCTTTCTTACCACAGTCATGTTCTCCGGCCTCACAGTTCTCCCCCATCATCTACCTTCCTATTGAGAGGTTTGGATAATCACAGAGTGAGAGCCTTATTATAGACTAAAAGCCTGGTGCACAAAAATCGGCACTGTGGGGAGGGGGTTCCTCAGCTTAGCCTGGGCCCTCTTGCAATCCAGGACCTCTCAGGAGATGTCCGCCTGCTGGCTTAGGACCGTCACCCCTGGGATAGGGCCTAAGCAAGCAGTCAGGGGCTCTTGCAGTCCAGGAGCCCTTGCTCCTTACCACCCACCTACAGTGGAGGAAGGACAGGCTCCTGCCACTACGCTCACCAGCCGTGAGCCCAGCTTCTGGCTGAGCAGTGCTCCCCCTGTGGGAGCGTCTGTCCCCTGGTGGTCATTTCGTGTCATAGCGATCTGTCGTTCTGCCATTCGGTCGATTTGCATAGTAGGTTTTTATTATATAGGATGCACTATCCTATTAGACCAGCTCTTTGGCCCCTTGAGTGTGGCTCTTCCACAAAATACCACGTGCGGGCGCGCATGTACAGTGCGATTGAAACTACGTGGCCCATGTGCAAAAGTCGGTATTTTGTGGAAGAGCCACACTCAAGGGGCCAAAGAGCCCCATGTGGCTCGCGAGCCGCAGTTGGCCGACCACTGTATTAGACCATGGAGATGGCATTTTGGCCAACCAGCAACAGAAAGGAGCATTAACCCAGATTGTAAATAAGACATTTACAATCACCAGCAACAATTTAGAAATCAACATTTTCCACATCCTTTTATGAGATATTTCATATCCTACCTCTTGTGCTTCACCTCTCTGCTGACTCTCCAGAAAGCCCTCTGAAGTTAAGAACTGCATTTTGCTACAGTATTAAAGGTGCAAATATAAAAAGTCTGATTATGCTATGATTTCTCCCTGATGCTACACTTTATCCAGTAACTCAAAGATCCCAGAAACCACTCTTTATTTCTCCATTTTCCTCACGCTCCATATGTAATTCATCAGTAATCCTGTCGCTCAGTCTCCAAAACAAATCTATCGACGTCTCTCCATTTCTACCCTCGCCTCCTGCCTCGTATACACCAAAAGAGCCTCTCGTCGGTCAGGCCTCCCTGCTTCCATCCTTGCCCCCGACACATCTCTTTTGCACACAATAGCCAATGTCAGGTCGGTAACTTTCTGAAAGAAAATTATTTAATGACTTGCCATTATGCCAATAATAAAATTCAGCCTCTTTACCCTGGTCTATAACATAAGATTCCTGCCTTTCGGTCCCTCCTTCCAGTTTTAGAGCTTTCAACAGGATCTTCTCCCAAAACTCATTCCACCAGATCTTCAATAATCAGATTCATTTTTTCATGGAAGTTTCCGTTTAAAGTCCCCTCCTCAGAAGAGCTATTCCTCCTCTGTCATTCTTTGTCATATGACCTTGTAGTACAAAACTTCGATGATTTGATATTTTTTCTTTTGTCTGTTTACTTATTTATTGCCTGTCTCCCAATGTAAGCCCATCCAAGAGAGGGGAATTTTACTTGTTCTTTGCTATATCCCAATGCATAAAACGCATACCTGACATATAGAATAAATACTTGCTGGCTTCCGAACAGTGACTTATCATTTGTGTGGATGTTTAATATACAACACTATTAAACTCAATACCTATTAATCTTTTTGTTATTATTGTTTAAATCAAAACAATCTGTCTTTCGTAAGATTGATAATTTACATATACTTTTATTTACACCCTTATTTATGTTTAAGAAATTATGCCTCTGATTTGTTCCAAAAGAATGTGAAGCAGCTGCCTATTACACTGCATTTAGTGTGAAAGATCAAAATACCTCTATGTAGGACATTCTATAAAATACCTGACCAATACTCCTCAAAACCATCAAAGTCATGAAAACACAAAGACTGAAAAACTGTCCCAGACCAGGGAGACAAAGGAGACATGACAACCAAATGCCATGTGGGACCCTCGATTAGATGCTGGGACAAGAGAAGAATGGAAAAACTAGTGAAATCTAAATACATTCCAGAGTTTAGTTAAGAGAAATGGACTCATGTTGCTTTCTCAGATTTGATAAATGCACTGTATGTTTGGGAAACTGGGTGAAAGGTATGTGGAAACTCTCTGTGCTATCTTTGAGGCTTTTCTGTAAACAGAAATTTATTCCAAAATAAAAAGTTTATATTAAAAAATCGACAACTCCACATACAAAAAAATTTACTGTACTTTGACCATAATTTTGCATAGTCAAAACTATGGTCAAAAGCAGAATGTGGACCATTGACTTACTGCCTATACATGCACTTAAATATAAAAGCACAATATTATTTAACTCTTATTCACATTTGCCACCACAAGAGTAATTTCAAAACAATCAGACAGATGTGCTTTTTGCCTCTAATATCACCTTAGTTCTACATGCAGATCTGAAGAAGACATGCCATCCTTCCCCTCTTCTCTAATGTGGGTGCTACCCTGTCATTTAGAACTTCCGTCTGCCTACTAGGTTGTCAGACTCTTCCAAGTCCTATCAACCTAAACTCTGCCCACTGCTTCTTCTCTAAAAGGAGCAGAAACTACTATTTCTAAGAGTATCACATCATCAGAGAATGTCTTAAATTGATCATTCAAATGCAACTAGTATTTCAAAAAGACTTCCTAAACATTATTCTCTAATTTTCTGTTAAGCATTTTACAAAGTTATTCCCTATTCATTCACTTGACAAATAATTACCATCAAACTGCAGTCTGAATCATACTGAACTTGGATAACAAATTAGATTATAAATTCAAAACTATGAAAGCAAATTCCACGGTCATGCTTTTGTACCCTAGAGAGGTTTCATCATTTCATAAATACACCCAAAACCAAGAGCCAAAGCACTATAATTCATCCATTTTACACATAATTTGATAAATGTGATATAAAAACATCCTCACACACAGTACCTTATAATCCTAACATTTATTTACCTTATTTATCATGCTATTCTGGTTTCCATTTCACACACACAAGTATATTGTTTCATGGGTCATGGTGATCTTTTTTTAGGGGACTACCAGTATATAAAATCGTCAAAATAATTAATATGAAAAAAAAAATTAAACCATTCAAAAGGCAGAAGTTGAAAAAGGGAGATGACATAAGATTAGACTCTTACAAGAAAAAATAGTCAGAGGACGAGGGGAAATTTGTGACAATTCTCTGGGTATTTTGTGGTTTTGCAGCTGTCTTCCCCGGGCCAGTCTTTTAAATAGTCTCAACCTCATGTTTCTCATCTATGACATTAATATAGTGATGCCAGCCTACCCCTAAATTCTTTTTAAAAGTATAAACAAAACCTGGCAAACAGAACACACTTTCTAAAAGCTACTTTTCAGCCCAAATGAGCTTTTAAAAAGTGAAAAATTGCCAATTACTAGAAGTATATGAAAAAATAATTAATGTATTTTGGAGCTTGGTAAAGCTGAAAGAAAGCAACTCTTTCATCAAAGAGAAGCTGAACAGAAGAATTCTTGAGTAAGTGCTTACCTTAGAGACTTGTCGAAGCCACCTTAAATACTCTGTGAATGTATCAAAACAAATGTAGTAAGTCTGGCTTTGGGGTCCAGAGGAGCTAAATGCTAAACAGTGCTGGTGCTTTTTCACTTCTTCTACCTATAAAAACAAAGAGACAAAAACAAGTAAGAAAGCAGAATCATCTACATTTCTTTAACTATGCCTTAATAAGTGAGCCTGCACAAATT
>NW_005370700.1:588471-592046 GCF_000412655.1 Myotis brandtii
ATATATTTCTTGTATTATTTTAACCCGTGTCTGATAAACCAATTTGAGTAACAAGTAAGCCAAAAAAAGGGGAGTTTTATCTACATTAGATTTCCCCACAATAGTGAAATTCTTTTTCCTGTTTAAAACTGGAATAGACTCCCTCTTTCTTATCTTTCTATATTCTCACAATAGGATGTTGGGGTTCTTAGTTCCTCTTGGAAGGATTTTTACTTAAGAATTTTTACTTTGGGTGGATTTTTACTTAAAGAACTTTTATATTACTCTGAACTACAACCTTTTTACTCTGAATTACAACCTTTTATATTACCCTGAATTATAACTTTTCAGGCATGTTAAGTTTTTTTTTTATTTAATGTGAAATTCACCTAAAATAAAACCTTACCGTGACAACTTTCAAATTCCTAATAATGCAGTGATATAGTCAAATCAAATTTCCAAGCAAACTTATAAGCAAGTTTCTGAAAAATTTTTAGAAAAATATGTTTTACCACCACTAAATTATGCATATTTTTTAATTATTTTTTTATTTAAGTACAGTTTATATGCAATCTTACATTAGTTACATTCATTTCATATGTACGATATAGTGATTGGAATTTTTATACCTTACAATGTGATCACCCCACTAATGCTAGTAACCATCTGTCACCATGTAAACTTAAAATTTTTTAAAACTCTCAAAATACCAGGTTTTATAGTTGAGTTGTACCAAAGTTATAAGAAACAGATCATTCCCAACTTGTGCAAACTCATCCACCAAACAAAAAATGAAGAAACCCCAACCTATTCTAATAAGGCCACTATAACAAAAAACAGATCAGGACATAAAAGAAGGGAAAAAATTACAAGCCAATCTCAGTCATGAACACTTATCTCAAACAAAATATTGCATCAGAATTCAGTAATATAGAAAAGAAATCAAGAACAAGTTAGAATTAGCTCAAGAAAGGAAAGATGTTTTAGCATTATTATTGGAACTATAGAATTATTAATCACATGAATAGATTAAAAAAGAACATCCTATGAATATGCCCACAGTTGCAGAAAAAAAAGCATGTGATAACATTCACTAACCAGTCATCATTCATAATAAAAACTCTTAGCAAACTAAGAACACAAATAATTCCCTTGAGCTGACAAAGGGTATTTATCTAAGTCCTACTAACCTAAACTCTGTCCTAAACATCTAAGGCAAACTTCAATGTTAATATCAATCTCTTTAAAATCATTGATTAGACAAGTATCTACTGCTTCTTTTCAATACCACACTAGAGTTTTGGCCATTACAATAAGACAAAGAAATGTATTAAGGAAGAAATAAAATTGTCATTATTTAGATATGCCATTACTAGCTACATAGTAAACTCCAAAGAATCTATAAACATCATATTAGAACAAATAAGAAAATGTAGCAAGGTGGCACGATATAAGACAACACTAAAAAACAAACTGTATTTCTAAACACTACAGAAAAAAAATTTTTTTATAACATTTAAACTAATCCATATTGACAGAAATCAGGCCAGTGGTTCTTGGGGATGGGGAGAAGTGAGAGGAAAAAGGTAGAAGGGAAGGGGTGAAAAGGAACACAAGAAAACTTTTGGAGGTGATATGATCACTATCTTGATTGTGGTGACGGCTGTACATAGCTATCAAATTGCAATCGTGGGAGTATACAATTATAAAATGGTTATCAAAATGTGCATTTATTGTATGTTAATTATACCTCAGTGAAGTTTGGTGAAGCTATAGAGAAACGAGAACACTTGTACAATGAGGTGAGTGTAAAATGGCACAATAACTATGAAAAATAATTTGCCATCACTTTGTTATAGTAAATATACATATGCTCTTTATCCCAATAACTGCACTAAGTATGTGTCCAAGAGCAATATTTCTCAAGAAAGGAGGTCAAAATTCCTATAGTAACCAGTTTATTTTTTAGTTTTGTCTTATATCCAGCCACTTTGCTAAATTATAGTAACCTATAGGAATTATGGATTGAGCAGTTCTTCATTGTACATTGTGAAGGACTAATACTTTGCCTGACATTTTACTAAGTCCCTGCCCTGTATGTGCCAATAGAGTACCCTTATAGCTAAGATATTGATATTAACCATATACTCATCTATTTCTCCATTTCCCAGACCTTTGCAATTAAGGTGGAGTCATGTGACTAGTTCTGGCAAATGAGATGTGGACAGAAGTGGCATGTGTCACTTTTGCAGCCAAATATACATGAGCTGGTTAATGACCCTTCAGTTACCCCTTTCCCTGCCTAAGCAACAAAGGAAGGCCTCATGTTCTAAATGTTATAAGAGAGCAGAGCCTCCATCAGGCTGGGTCCCTATACAATTATGTAAAAAAAAAAAGAAATCCCCACCAATCCACAATGGACATATGGTGTGAGTGAGAAATAACTGCTATGATAAGTCACTGAGATGTGGGGGGTTTTGTTACCACCGCATAGCTTAGCTTACATCCTTGATAAGGCTGACTGTTAATCATTTGACAATTAATTAAAACACACGCACATATTACCAAATGTTCCCTTCAAGCACAGTAATCTACTTGGGAACTACTGCCCTAGAAACACTACTTGCATACTAGGAGGCATATAAACATAAGACTATTTCAGCAGCATTATTTATAATAATGAAAAACTAGAAGCAACACAAATGTCCATCAACAGAAAAATTTATTCAGAAATTATGGTAATTTAGAACATTTACAGAGTGGAATATTATACCGAAATAAAAACCACATATAGCAAGCAACATAGACTCTCATTATAAAACTTAATACTGAGTGAAAAAAATTCACTCACAGAAGACACACACAGTACAATGCCATTCTTATTCAGAGCAAAACCTAGCACAACATAGTTATATGATAAAACTTATTTAAGAAAATGATGAATATATATTCTAGGACAGTGGACACCTGTTGTGGAGACAATGGAACAGACGTAAAGAGAAACAAGTAGATGGGATTAGCCAAAGAATATATATGCATAACCCATATAAACAGACAACATAACAGTGTGGTAATGGCCAGAGGAAAATGGGGGGAGGGGTAGAGGGACTGGGTGGAGGTAGGCAAAAGGGGGAAAAATGGGGACATCTGTAATAGTATCCTACCTAATAATAGACAAACATGGTAATTGACCATACCTTCACTATGCCTCCCATGGCTAATCAGCGTGGTATGCAAATTAACCGCCAGAAAAATTGCAGCTAATTTGCATATTGCAGGCAGGGCGGGACAATGCGAGCCGCCAGCGCGAGCCGCCATCCAGGCCCCCATGTGCGACCCCAGAAGCCGCCTCCCTGTCGCCCGTGATCGGATCCGATCCTGGGCTGAAGCCCCAGAAGCCACCTGCCTGCCGCCCATGATCGGATCCGATCCCGGGTCGCTGGCCGGCCCCAGAAGCCCCAGAAGCCACCTGATATAGTAGTAACTCTATCAGTAAGCACTCTGAAAGTCAGTGGCATAAATGCACCAATTAAAAGACAGATTATGAGGGTGAATCAAAAACAAAACCCACTTTAAATATAAAGACACATATAGAT
>NW_005370700.1:592520-593395 GCF_000412655.1 Myotis brandtii
TCAATTAAAAAATATCTTAATTCTAAATGATATAATAGAAAATATATAATAGTGCAGTTATAAGCACTTATCTGAAAATAAAAATTTAAAGAAGTGAATTTAAAGAAGGGATTAGCCAAAGAAAATATATGCACAACCCATGGACACAGACAACAGTATGGTGATGGCCAGAGAGAAGTGGGGGGCAAGAGCTACGTAGAGGGGGCAAAAGGGGGGAAATAGGGACATCCTATATAATAATAATAATAAAAGGCTAATATGCAAATTGACTGAACGGCAAAATGACCGGTTGCTATGATGCACACTGGCCACCAGGGGGCAGACGCTCGATGCAGGAGCTGACCCCTGGTGGTCAGTGCACTTCCACATGGGGAGTGCCACACAGCCAGAAGTTGGCTCATGGCTGGCCAAGGCAGAGGTGGTGGCAGGAGCCTCTCCCACCTCCATGGCAGCACTAAGAATGTCCAACTAATGGTTTAGACCAGATCCCTTGGGGGCCTAAGCCTTTAGTCGGACATCCCCCGAGGGTTCCCTGGCTGCCAGAAGGATATCTGACTGCAAGCTTAGGCCTGATCCCCTGGGAAGTGGGCCTAAGTCGACAGGTGGACATCCTCCAAGGGGTCCTGGACTACAAATGGGCGCAGGCTGGACTGAGGGACCTGCCCCGAGTGCACAAATTTTTGTGCACCAGGCCTCTAGTAAACAATAAAATAAAATCTAGCCCTGCCCAGTGTTGTTCAGTGGTAAGAAGGGTCGTGGATTTGATTCCCTGTCAAGGGCACATACCTCGATTGCATGCTTCACCCCTAGCCCACGTCAGGGTGTGTGTGGGAGGCAACCAATTGATTCTCTCTCTCTCTCTCTCTCTCTCTCTC
>NW_005370700.1:593874-594555 GCF_000412655.1 Myotis brandtii
GCAGGAGGCAACCAATGGATGTGTTTCTCTCACATGGATATTTCTCTCTGTCTTTCCCTCTCTCTTCCATTCTCTCTAAAAATCAATGGAAGAATATCCTTGGGTGAGGGCAAATAAATAAATAAATAAATAATAAAGTTAAAAAAAACGAGAACACAAGTAGAAACACTGGTATTGATTCTGCTACTTTTTGTTAGTAAGTTAACAAGTATTCAATTTATTATCCATCATAATTTAGCAAATATTAAATAAAATGCATATAAAAATCCATTAAATTCCTAAGAACAAATTAAATACAACATAGTTGTTCAATGAATAAAAACTTCTCTACTACACAAATACCCTTTTTCATCAATTAAATTAAGAGAGCTTTAGTTTACTTCACATTTGGAATTCTAATTTAAAATGCAAACAATCATGCTCAAGTGTATGCCAAATTTGATTATTACAACAATTATGTCTAGGTTATGACCAATGTATGTAACACTCATTACAAGCTATCTACACTAATAAAAGAGAAACATGGTAATTGGCGTACGACCGCTACCCTTTTCATTGGCTAATCAGTGAGTATATGCAAATTAACTGACAACCAAGATGGCGGCTAATTTGCATATGTCGGCTCCAAGCCACAGACTGAGGCTTTAGGCCTGGGTCAGGGAGGAGCCAGCCAGCGATCGG
>NW_005370700.1:594735-598104 GCF_000412655.1 Myotis brandtii
TAGGCCTGGGCCAGGGAGGAGCCAGCCAAGGATTGTTGATGGCGGCAGAGGCGGGGAACCAGGGCGGAGCCAGCCAGCAATTGTTGACTTGCAGTGGCTGCAACAGTGTGGTGATGGGGCTGGTGCCTTCCCCTGATCAGCCCGTTCGACTCCCACAAAGGGTGGCCAGACTGTGGCTTAGGCCCACTCCCCAAGGGAGCAGGGAGCAGGTAGTAGGACATCCCCTAGGGCTCCCAGTATGTGATAGGGGGCAAGCTAGGCTGAGGGAACCCCCTCCCCAGTGCACAAATTTTTGTGCACCGGGCCCCTAGTCCTATATAATAAAACCCTAATATGCAAATCAATCGAACAGAGCAATGAACGGCAGAACGACCAGTCACTATGATCCACACTTACCACCAGGGGGCAGACACTCACCACAGTTGCTGCTCCTGAGTTGAGTGTCTGCCCCGCCCCCCCAAGAGGGAGGCGACCGATGGCGGCAATTAGAGGGCAGTCAGCCAGCCAGTGGGGCCAGCAGGGGCCCTCTGATCACCCCGCCCGCCAGTCGCCCCACAGATCGGTCCTGATTGCTGGCCAGGCCTAGGGACCCTACCCTATATATTGGGAACAGTCTCTTAGATTTAAAAATTAAAACCTGACAAGGCTTCTCTAACACTGAAAATACAGGATGATGCAGCGATGACATGCATGGACTCTGGCTTGTAAATTTTATGGTCAGCCCTGATTCTGACACTTATAACTGTGTGACAAAGCCAATTACTTCTCTTTGCTTCAGTTTTTCCACCCATAAGATGGGAGAAATGGTACTACTGCCTCAGAAGGATCATATTATATACTACTTTTTATAATCAGGGCAAGAAAATGTAGCTGCCCATACAATAGCAAGATGCCTTTCACCTGTATGAAAAGTATGGTCACTGGTGCATGCAGCGGCAGTCGGACATCCCCCGAGGGTGCAGGCCAGCTGAAGGACCATCCCCCCCACCCCAATGCACAAATTTCATGCACTGGGTTTCTAGTCTTTATATAAATTTTAAAAATTAAATTAAAAAAACCTTTCCACTTACTCTTTGTTTTTCCTTTAAGAACACAACTGAATAAAAAAAGGAAGAGTGTATTATTTTTCATAACTTGGTCATCGGGTTTTAAAAGACTTAAGTTTTTCAACATACTCAATTATTTTTAAAGGCATAGTGCAAAACAGGTTTTACAAGGTTTGTCTGTGAGAAAAGAAAAGCTATTAACTTTCAATTCACTCAATGGTAGAAGTACATCCAATAACAGGCCTGGGAAACAGGACAAGAGTCTAGCTCTGAATGAAAATGCTAATTATAATTGAATCTTCTGACCTTATCTGAACATTCCACTGCTTTCCTGACTCTGCTTCTCTGAGCACAATAATCTTTATGACCATCTCCTTCATATGTCAATAGATTTTGTTACTCTTCAAGTTCTATCACAATGGCTACCTCCTTCACCACAAAATTCCGATTCCCCACACAAAATGCAGTATTCCTACCACTAATCTTCCACACTACTCTTTTTCGCCTCTCCTAGAGCAGATATTGTTATGTCATCCTCATCTCTGGGGAGTAAACTATAACCTATTCAAAGCAGGGATGGTGACTTATACATCTTGGTATTTCTGGGACACCAATCAAAGTGGCTTCCCTACAGAGCATCTACACTAATAAAAGAGAAACATGCAAATTGGTCATCACTCCACTATGCCCACCAGCCAATCAGGATGAGTATGCAAATTAACCCAACAAAGATGGCGATGCCCATAGCAGCCAGGCGGTGCTTGGGGCTGCTGGGGGGCAGATGGGAGACACAAACACACAGGGAGGCCAGCACCCAGCAGCCCCAAGGCCCGCCACCGCAGTGCTGGGGCTGCTAGGGGCCGGATCAGAGACACAAACCTGCAGGGGAGCCCGGCACCCAGCAGCCCCAAGCCCCGCCACCTCGGTGCTGGGGCTGCTGGGGGCAGGATCAGAGACACAAACCCGCAGGCCCGACACCCAGCAGCCCCAAGGCCAGCCACCGCGGTGCTGGGGCTGCTGGGGGCAGGATCAGAGACACAAACCCGCAGGCCCGACACCCAGCAGCCCCAAGGCCAGCCACCGCGGTGCTGGGGCTGCTGGGGGCAGGATCAGAGACACAAACCCGCAGGCCCGACACCCAGCAGCCCCAAGGCCAGCCACCGCGGTGCTGGGGCTGCTGGGGGCAGGATCAGAGACACAAACCCGCAGGCCCGACACCCAGCAGCCCCAAGGCCAGCCACCGCGGTGCTGGGGCTGCTGGGGGCAGGATCAGAGACACAAACCCGCAGGCCCGACACCCAGCAGCCCCAAGGCCAGCCACCGTGGTGCTGGGGCTGCTGGGGGAATCAGAAACACAAACCCGCAGGACTGGCACCCAGCAGCCCCAAGCCCCTCTGCTGCAGTGCTGGGGCTGCTAGGGGCAGGATCGGAGACACAAACCTGCAGGAGAGCCCGGCACCCAGCAGCCCCAAGCCCCACCACCTCGGTGCTGGGGTTGCTGGGGCTGGATCAGAGACACAAACCCACAGGGGGGCCCCCGATACCTTGGTGCTGGGGTTGCTGGGGGCCGGATCGGAGACACAAACCCACAGGGGTCAGGCAGAGGTGGTTAGAGGCGATCAGGCAGACAGGGGAGAGCAGTTAGGGGGATCAGGCCAGCAGGGGAGAGCAGTTAGGGGGATCAGGCCGGCAGGCAGGTGAGTGGTTAGGAGCCAGAGGTCCTGAGGGGTCCCAGATTGGAGAGGGTGCAGGCCAAGCTGAGGGGACCCCCTTCCCATGCACAAATTTCATGCACCAGGCCTCTAGTATATATAATAAATGAGATCATTGTCATTATTACTGACAATTAAATGAAAACTTATTATAACGTTGTTTGCCACGTATTTGTTTTGACACTGTTCACAACTGACCAGTTAACTCTTTAAAAATTATCTGCTGAGTACACAGTCTAAAGATGGTGGCCCCACAGCCAATAAGGAGGGAATATGCTAATTGACTGCCACACCCTCAAAGATGGCGGTGCCCACCGCCACAAGATGGAGGCGCCCAATCCCCGCAGCCCCACCAGGGCGGCAGCCCCGCTCTGTGTGCCTGCCTCCGGAGTCCCCCAGTTCCTTCAGCCCCCCAGCCACACAGGGCCAGGCCAAGGCACAGGCAAGCCTCGGATGGTGGCTGCCCAGCCGCCCAGGGCCGCCCGAAGCTCAGGTAACCAGGGCCGGCCGAGGCTTGTGCTGCCGGCAGTGGCAGCAGCAGAAGTGTGATGGGGGCATTGCCTTCCCCTGATCGCCAGGTCGCCTCCCACCCCTGAGGGCTCCCAGACTGT
>NW_005370700.1:600727-608527 GCF_000412655.1 Myotis brandtii
GCCTCCTCAGCAGCGCTAAGGATGTCCGACTGCAGTTTAGGCCTGCTCCCCGCTGGCAAGTGGACATCCCCCGAGGGCTGCCGGGCTGCCAGAGGGATGTCTGATTGCCATCTTAGGCCCAATCCTCCGGGGAGCGGGCCTAAGCCAGCAGGTGGTCATCCCCTGAGGGGTCCCAGACTGCGAGAGGGCACAGGCCGGGCTGAGGGACCACCCCCCTCCCCCCAAGTGCACCAAATTTTTGGCACCGGGCCTCTAGTTTAATAAATAATTACATTAAATTTGCCTATACAAATCCTTAACATCATACAGAAGAGACTGTTGACCTAACAGGGTATCAAGCATTAAATATGCATTTTTAATGACGACCTATGGGAGTAATAACATTGACTAAATTTTCAGCAATTCATCCAAAGGACAAAATCTTCAGCAATAAAATATCACTAATTCTTCAATGTTTGGACAAAAGTTAAGAAGCCATGGTTTCAAAATAGATGACTGAAATATACCTTGCAGCCTGGCCAAATTTTATTTTTTTAAATGATCAAGTACTATTAGTCTTCTTAGGACTAGAATGTATAATAGCAGAGGGGGATAAAAACTGACATGGGCTATATACTCATAAAGAAAAACTAGTATAAACTTATTAATGAAAAATTAACTTGCTACATAGCAGAGGAAGAGCAAACCATTTATTACTGCACACATCCAGTTTTACCTGCTTCATTTCTAATCCCTGGAACTAGCAGATCAAATCTGCCAAACAAAAAAAGTTCACTTTGACAAAAGTTGGTTTCTTATTTTTCCTCTATATTCTCCACATCTCGCCTTCTTTCCCATGCTCATTTGGGGTGGGGGGGGGGTGGTAAAGAAAATATTTCTTTAATATGCCCCCAATTTCCAAAAATCCATTTCTTCATCCAAATTTGCCTTCCCATCTACTAACAGATTATCATATCATTTAAAAATCAGGAAATACATAGAATTTGGTAACGATATCCCTACCAACACTTGTAGTTTATAAATAAATCTGGCAAAAAAGAATGTAACATTTCCCCAAGCAATCTAATTATTTTTATTTTACAAAACATATGAATAAAATAGTTAACATACCCAAAGAAAAGCAGCCTGTAAGTGTTAGAAATATTTATCAGCTGTATTACAGGTTTTCTCGAAAATGATTAACATTTCAAGTTCAGAAATATGGCTAGCTATGGTGATAAACTAAAAATCTTAATCCCACTGGTCTCTAAACACGAAGGGTATGGCACAGTGGGATTAAAGATTCCACCTACAGTCTAACCTTCATTAAGCATGGACATAAAGGGTCACTTGTAATATACTACAAAACACATGCTCAAGATATCAAAAGCTGTTTCCTTATAAGTAATAACTTATCATCTACACCCTACACTATATCACTGAAATTCCAGTTTCTCTATTTTCTGTCCTGTAGGTAAGATGCATTACTACTGAAGCGAGGACCCACAGCCTCATTTGAGGTAATGGCTTCGTTATTTTCCGCAACTCCACCAGCCAACAATGCCCACTGATGGAGTACAACAGGAACTGAATAAGACCTTAGATGAGTCAAAAACCACCCACCCATTATTACAGAAATGGCTTAAAGTAAGCTCCTTCATGTCGCTGGGAAACCTGCTAGTTTTCTGTTTGTTTTACACTTACTTTCCCACCAATCAGTGGTAGAACATGCATCTTTCCAGTCAAGCTGTCTTTCACAGATGATACTATTAGGCAGGTCCCACACAGGATGACTTGGCGTCTGGTCCATCGGTTCACTGGCAATTGCATTTTGCCTTTCCGGACATTATACATTCCTGAGAGCTGAATCCGTTCAGAGCTACAGGTGCTGTGAGGTTTTCCTGGAACAAGTGCAAACAAACAGTTTAGTCTTAAAAAAAAAATAAGCCTTCTTCTATTCATAAATTACTTGGACAACATAGAATAATTATAGGGGGGAAACCTAATTTGTAAGTGAGAGAATCTGAAACCTGAAGTTAGGCAATTATGGTAAGAACTACCAATCTCCTCAACATGTACATGGTCAATATTAGGTGAAGAAGAGCTCTTTCCTTAAAAGCCTAGGGAAAGACTCCTCTGTTGTAACCCAAGTTTTATTTTCTTCTATATCCTTCACAGTTTAATTTTACATTAAAAAAAAGGGGGTGACTTCATATTTTTATGAATGGCTAGAGTTAAAATATTACAGGCTGAAGATAGGAAAATAACATTCAAGATCTAGCATTAAATGAACTAATTAGTTTTAATGAAATTAACTTCTGATATTCTTCCTTCTACAATTAATGTATACAGGGTGGGGCAAAAGTAGGTTTACAGTTGTTCTTGTGGAAAATAATAAGTAATAATCTATAATAATAAAAGCATAAGATGCTAATTAGACCAAATGACCTTCAGGACAAAGCCAGGGCTGCGAGGGAAGCCCGGGTCCTGGGTGCCAGAGGGAAGCCGGTGCCAGCAGCTGGGAGAAGGAAGGCCTACTCTTGCATGAATTTCATGCATCGGGCCTCTAGTGAATATATAATGTCTAAGAGTACTGAAACGCATGCTAAGAAATAAACAAGGGCCCTAACCGGTTTGGCTCAGCAGATAGAGCGTCAGCCTGCAGACTCAAGGGTCCCAGGTTCGATTCCGGTCAAGGGCATGTACCTTGGTTGCGGGCACATCCCCAGTAGGGGACGTGCAAGAGGCAGCTGATCGATGTTTCTAACTATCCCTCTCCCCTCCTCTCTGTAAAAAATCAATAAAATATATTAAAAAAAAAAAAAGAAATAAACAAGGGACAAGTGTCCACAATCAGGACCCAAGCCAGAAATGTTATATTTATTTGGAGGTTTGCCTAGTTGCCAAGGGCTAGCAGAAGACACAAATTCAGGAGAAACTGTATTCTTATGAATATTAAAATTAACATAAATACCAAGCATTTTTGATAGATGTCTAATAGCTACTGGAGAAGGAAGCAGGAAGAGCAGCAGCATCAAAAATAGTTATTGAGATGGTCCAAAGAGTAAACCCTCCCAACACATACCTCTGGGCAGATATGTTATTAGCAAATAAAACCAGCAGGTCTGAATTTCGCTTTCACTTTCTCCCAGTATATCAGAATGTCTTATAAAATGAGTATTTCCCACTATATAATTTTGCTGGAGCTAGGCCAGAGTGAAGTATAACAGTGGTCCACCTACTTGAACCTGGTGCCCAGCAACAACCACACAACTAGCACTCTGGTGGACCTGAGAGTTCCTGGGAGTTGTAAGTCCACCAAATGCTAATGCTCCCATAAAGCGGCAGGAAGCCCAGGAGACTTCAAAATAGGTGTTAACTGCCAAAGGCTGCCAGTGAAGGATCAGACCACAGCCACTTGTCCCACTTGCACCCAGAGAGGAAGATGCCCAGGTTCCTATCTAAGGACTCCTTCCTATATGACAGATGCTCTTCCTGTGGGGAAGAAGGGGAGAGAAGAGACTCGGAGGAAAAGTGAAAGGTAAGTGCAAGACTCAAAACAATGGACAATGGGCAACTGGATTTCCAAATTCCAATTTCCATGATTAACATTCTCTAAACAAGGGATCTGATCTAAATTACACACATACACACACACACACATGCAAAACAGCCAGCCATTTTATTTAGCCACATCAAAGAGCAGCTTGTTAAATTGTCACATTGTGTGTGAGTAATTAGAGACTAAAGCAAAAGACAAAAGAAATGTGTAAGGAACAGCCCTTCAATTCTCCAACTCCACAAAAATCCTAGAGAAAGCCCCAAAACAAAACCCCAGATAGAGTGAACTGAGGCTGGAAGGGATATATAAGAGGAAAGTAGAGAGACACCAACAGAGACAGGCTTTTTATTCCCCACTTAGAAAAATTCCCAAGAGGCCTGAATAGTCCTTAAGCCTAATGGTAGGATCAGTCTGTCCTTGGAAAGCCCTAAACATCCCAGTCTGAATCAAATCACTCTGGTTTGCTCTGACTGAATTTCAATATCCTTGTTGTCTGTTGACACTCTGGGTGTTCCAGACAGACACACTCTCAGAACTCTGAGGCTCGGTGTGTAGCAACTGGGCTCTGGGGAACATGGAAATGAATGAGCAATATTTACCTGCGCAGTCACCAAGGTGCACCCTTCTTTGGGTCAGACTTCCTTACTCTATGACATAGGAATTACTTAAGCTCTTTCTGCCAATTCTCAAAGTTCTCAATTCAAAACAATTCCAATTGTCCTATGCTCTCATAAATACTGACGACACCAAAGTGACCAATGCTTGTCAATGTAAAGTTGGATCAGTTGTTGCAACTTGTATTTTAGAAATGTTAACTCTAATTCCCTACAAATTTAAGGCATTTCTTACATGATCCAGGAGCAAAGACAGACAACAAAGGCAAGTATTTCAAACTGAGATAGAGACCTGACCACAACAAAAGGTGATTTAAAACATATACATTCTCTTACTTACTCAGTTGGCACATGGTAATTTGATTAGACTGGACATAGATACCCATAAAACCATTGCCAATAGTTTCCTTGTGCCCATTGTGACTTCTCCTCCCCCTCCATCCCCACTGAGAGTCTCCCATGCTCAGGCAACCACTGATCTGCTTTCTGCTATTTTTGTCCACATTGTTCAGTATACCAGGAGTTCCTTCTTTTTATGTTTATTTTTTGCTGAATAGTATTCCATTATATGAATATACAATTTTGTTTAACTATTCAGCTGCTGATGGACATTTGGAGTGTTTCCTCTTTTTTGGCCATTTTTGACAGAACATTGGTGTACAAGTTCTTGTGTGGGCATATGCTTTTATTTCTCTTGGGTAAACACGAAGGATGGGGATGGCTGGGTTGTACCATTTTACATCCCCATCACTGGGGCAGGAGAGTTCCAGCTGCTCTGACTCCTTGTCAATACTTATAGAGCAACACTTATAGAGTGGTGGTATCTCATTATAGATTTAACTTGCCTTTCCCTAATCACTAATGATGCTGATCATCTTCTCAAAAGCTTATCTGAGACCTATATGCCTTCTTTGCTGAAGTGACTAATTCAAATCTTTTGTCCAGTTTTAATTGGATTGAGTCCCTCATATATTCTGAATACAAGTCTTTTGTCAGATATTTTTCCCAGTCTGGCTTGCTTTTTCGTTTTTTTAACAGTACTTTGAGAAAGCAAAATTTCAATGTAATAAAGTCCATTGATTTACCTTTTATAATTAGTGCTTTTTGTGTTGTATTTAAGAACTCTTTGAAAAACTCAAGGTCACTAAGACTTTCTCCTGTGTTTTCTTCTAGAATTTTAAAGTTTTAATTCTTATATTTAGGTCTATGCTTAATTTTACATTATTTTTATACATAGCAAGAAATAAGTATACTAGTAGGTTCAATTGTCTTTTGTTTGTTTTTTGACAAGAGGCTATCTAAATTTGTTGAAAAAAATCATGATTCCTATTGAAGTGCTTCGGCACCTGTATCAAAACTGTACTGACCACAGTTGGCTGGGTCAAGTTCTTGATTATTTCTGTTCCACTCATCTATTTGTCTCTCTTCACCTAATATTACATTAACTTGATTACTTCATCTTTATAGTCTTGAAATCAAGTGGCATGAGTCCTCCTCTGTGAAGAACGGCTGTTTTACTTCTTCCATTGCAATCTCTGTGTCTTTTATTTCTTTTTCTTGCTTCACTGCACTAGCTAGAACATTCTTTCCATACAATATTGAACAAAAGTAGTGAAAGCAGACATCCTTTCCTTTTTCTAATTGTAATGGGGTAGCATTCAGTTTTTCACCGCAAAAAATTCTATTACCTGTATGTTTTCCATAGGTGCCTTTTATCAAACTGAGGAAGTCCCTTCTATTCCTAATTTGATAAATTATTTTCTTTCTTAATCAGAAAGGGTTGCTGAAATTATTCAAGTGCTACTTCTGCCATCTATTGAAGTGATAGTGATCAACTTAATTGCCTCTTAAATGTTGAATAAGTCTTGCTTTTCTGGGATAAAATGCATTTAGCCATGACATATTATCATTTTTACATATGTTGGATTCAATTTCCTAAAACTTTAAAAATTATTACATTTATGTTCATGACAGATTTCAGATTATACTTTTTTCATGTATTTTTCTGGCTTTGGTGTCAGAGTTAAGTATTCTTTTCTCTTTACTTTTCTGAAAGAGTTTGAATAAAATTAATACTATTTCTTCCTTAAACATAAAGATACATCAGTAAAGCCCTTTGTACCTGGAGTTTTGTTATTGGGAGAGAGAGAGAGAGAGAGAGAGAGAGAGAGAGAGAGAGAGAGAGAGAGGTTTTAACTATAATTTCAATTTCTTTATTAGAGTTAGGGCTATTCCATTATCTATTTCTTCTTGAGAAAGCTTTGGTAGTTTGACTTTCAAGAAGTTTATCTACTTCACTTAAGATGCCACATAGTTGGCATGAAGTTGTTTACAATATTTCCTTATTATCCTTTTCATATCTATAGAATCTATAGTGATGTCACCTCTATCACTCCTGATATTGGTAACCCGATTCTTCTATCTTTTCTTGGTCAGTCTGGTTAGAGCAGCGGTTCTCAACCTGTGGGTCGCGACCCCTTTGGTGGTCGAACGACCCTTTCACAGGGGTCGTCTAAGACCATCCTGCATATCAGATATTCACATTACGATTCATAACAGTAGCAACATTACAGTTATGAAGTAGCAACGAAATTAATTTTATGGTTGGGTCGAAACATGAGGAACTGTATTTAAAGGGCCAGAAGGTTGAGAACCACTGGGTTAGAGGATTACCAATTTTATTAAGCTTCTCAAAAAACCGATTTTTGGTTGCATTCTCTATTGTTTCTCTGTTCATAGTTTCATTTATTTCTGTTCTTATCCTTATTGCTTCTTTGACTAATTTTGGGATTTACGTGTATTTTTTCTAGTTTCTTAAGGTATAAACTGAGGTCACCAATTTGAGGCTTTCCTTTTTTGCTAATATAGGCATTTAAGGGCTATATAAACTTCCTTCTAAGCACTGCTTTAGCTGTATTCCAAAAATTCTGATAAATTGTGGTTTCAGGTTCACTAAACCTTTATTTTGCAGTGTGGAATCTACTGTTAATTCCACCCAGTGTACTTTTCATCTCCACAAGTTCAATTGGGATCTATGTGTGTCATACACATACACTTATATACATACAACAAAATATAATTATAATAGTTATTTACATGTCCTTTGTCAACTAATTCTATCATTGGTATCATTTCTGTGTCAGTTTCATTTCATTGAGTTTTGTCCTCATTATAGGTCCTATTTTCCTGATTCTTTGCACACCTGGTAACTTTTCTTGGATGCCTTTTATCTCGTTTAGTGCTGGCTATTTTTATATTTCTATAAATATTATGGAGTTTTGTTCTGGGACACAGGTTAGTTGGAAATAATTCAGTTCTTACAAGGTTTGCTTTCTAAGACTGGTCATATAAGACCAGAGCAACCTTAATTCTAGAGCTAACAGTCATATTAGCAAGTCCCCTGACACCCTGTAAATCAGGAGTCACCAACTGGTGGTCTGTACACCACTAGTGGTCCATGATGTCCGAAAGGTTGGCGACCGCTGGTTTAAGAAAACCTTTGGAGCAGTAGTCGCCAATTGGTGGTCCATGGACCGCTGCTGTAAATGATATCACTTCCTTCTGCGGCTGGTGGGAACATGAACTATTCCAGGCCCTGAGCTTCAAAGTTTGTCTGCTCTGCTCATTTTCAGTGGTTTTCTTCCT
>NW_005370700.1:608579-613117 GCF_000412655.1 Myotis brandtii
ACACAGACACACACACACACACACACACACACTGATCATGACTCAGCTGGAGGCTCACTGAGGACCCCTTACCCACTCCAGGACCCTGTCTCTGAGCAGGTCTTTCCTCCCTAGCACACTAGTCTGTAAACTCAAGCTGCTTAGCCTCCATGGACTCCAGGCTCTGTCTGCGTTCTCTCATCTGTTAGTTGTTGCTGCCTGATGCCCACAGTCCAAAAGCTATTTCACATGTTTCATCTGATTTTTAATAGTTTCGGGTGAAAGAGTATATGCAGTTCCTGTTCACCATCTTGGATGGCATAAGATGCTATTATCTTTAATTTAACTCAGTTTCTAATACCTACTGTTCATTTATTTTTTTCTTTCAAAGTGCTGAATACCAATACATTACTACATTCGAAAATTCAGAGAAGCTCCATAGGGCCAGTGGACTGGAAGAACTATTAGCCATTGTCCAGAAATGGCTCTAAACTACAGCATTAACATAGTTCTTCTTTTCCAATTATTGACTCTAGTGAGTATATAAGCAACTTCTAATCTGCTGCCTTACTTTACATTCAATCCTGAAATTAGCTCTCTACCCTTTTTCAAAGTAAAGACAGAACTTTGTGGTAAGTCTTTCTCTCTACTCAGAGGTCCTTCTTGACTTCCATATTACAATCTAAATAGTTAAGGCTTCTGAACAAGTCACTTCTGATCAAGTGTCACTGTACCACCTTTCAAAAAAAATGTAAATAGAACAATAGTTCTGAGTTCTTATATCTCTCTACCCTGCCACAAATAGAAGAACTTCATCCTGTATAGACATAACTAAGATAACTGGATTGGGCTACTCTGATGGAAAAATCCTGACTGACAATTCTAAATAAAATAGCCTTCTTTGTCGACTCAAGTGGGAGCAGGGCAGATTATAATAATTATTATAATAATTGCTTCTGACACGGTGGTTCTAAAAGTGTGGTCCTAGGACCACTAGGACCAGAGTTACCTGGAAACTTATTAGAAATGGAAATTCTCAGGCCCCCACCCTAGAACTATTGACTCTGCCTCTCTGGAGGTGCAGCCAGCAATCTGTTTTAACAAGCCCTATATAAACAGGGGTCTGGATCAAAGAACAGAGAGTTCATTGTGAGGCTTAGACAAATTCCTCCATCTTTTAAAATAAGAGCCTGGGTTTTGTTCTTTTCTTTTTTCTTCTCTTTACCTTTCTTCTCTTCTGTGGCTTAAAGTCCTACATTTAACTATCATTCCACAAGATGAGAGAATTTTAACTTCTGAGGGGGGAAAAAGAATATAGTAAAGAAAACCACTAATTTGGATATCACTAACTTAGAATTTTGAACAGAAGCTTTTGGGTTTTGTTTTGTTGTTTGTTTGTTTTAATATATTTTATTGATTCTTTTACAGAGAGGAAGGGAGAGGGATAGAGAGTTAGAAATATCGATGAGAGAGAAACATCGATCAGCTGCCAACTGCACACCTCACACTGGGGATGTGCCCACAACCAAGGTACATGCCCTTGACCAGAATCAAACCTGGGACCCTTCAGTGTGCAGGCCGACGCTCTATCCACTGAGCCAAACCGGCTAGGGCGACCAGAAGCTTTTGAAACTGAAGTCTACTTCTGTCTTATCTATCAGCAGGAAATATTACTAAATAAATTAATAAACATGACTAGAAGAAGTGTTTATTTATGTAAGGGAAACTACAATGTGTTTCATTAACACCAATTAGCTCATATATGATGTACACAGAAGATGATATCAGTATCATATGTCTATTGTGTTGGTTCACAAGTATTGACTGAGGCAAGGGGAGCCAGAATAATGGAAACAGAATGGTAACTTTCAAAAACAAAGGAAATATCACACAATAAATGCACTGTGTCAGTACCCTAAAGCCAGCATTTCCACTCCTCTTTTATTGGACACTTTTAATATTCCCTAAGGCAACTCAACTTCCAGCCACACTGCCTGCCTAGGCTGTCTAAGTGATCTCCTGAGGTGCCCTATTATTTTTGTTAGTACTCTGGTTATACAGATGCATGGAGTTAGAATCCGGCCCTTCCCCAACTCCATTTTCTCATAAACCCTTTTCAGAATTTTCAGCAACATACATACATTAGCAGAAACACCTGTTTTAACTAAAGGACCATTGAAAAAACAAATAAGTACTAATTTGGTTGCTGCCAATTGCATGTCTTTGCTAAATATATCCTAGTGCAGTGATGGCGAACCTATGACACACGTGAACTCATTTTTTTGGTTGATTTTTCTTTGTTAAATGGCATTTAAATATATAAAATAAATACCAAAAATATAAGTCTTTGTTTTACTATGGTTGCAAATATCAAAAAATTTCTATATGTGACACGGCACCAGAGTTAAGTTAGGGTTTTTCAAAATGCTGACACGCCGAGCTCAAAAGGTTCGCCATCACTGTCCTAGTGTCTACTATTGGAGTAGTTTAAAAACAGGTCCACAAGTTTCTTTAAATTCTTCCCTTCAAAAGGTGGACCCTAATGTGACTCCCTGGCATGTGGACTGTACTGAGTGACTTGCTTCTAACAAGCACAATGTGGCAGACTGGAAGGCTGCCTGGGACTTCTGAAGCCAGGTAGGAAAGGGCATATATATAGCTTCCTCTTTGCTCTCTCTAGGATCACTCCCTCTGGGGAAGCCAGCTTCCATGTGATCAGGACATTCTGGGAACCCTAAGAAAAGGCCAACAAGGTGAGGAACTGAATCTGAAAACAGCCAGCAAGGAACTGAGCCCTCTTTTAGCAGCCAAGTGAGCAAGCCATACTAGTATATGATGTAGATCCTCCAGCCCTTGCCAAGCCCAGAGAGCTTAGCTCCCAGGACTTCATGACAGTCTCCAGCCAGAACTACCCAGCTAAGCCTACACCTGAATTCCTGACTTAGAGAAACTATAAGATAATAAATGTGTGGTGTTTTAAGCCACAAAGGTTTGATGAAATAACTAATACAACTTTACTATATTGATTTCACTTAGTTCTACTTATCTGAACATATTAAATATGTCCCTAAAATAATCTATAAAAGTATTCACAAGGCTTTGTATAAACTGGTGAAGGTTTACTGTAATACAAAATAGTCAAAAATATAAACAGCACATTAAGCAATCATAATTTCCAAAACTTTAAAGAATGAAAATATTCATGATATGGCACCAAAAACTAAGAAAGCTCGATCACTACATAAACATTAATGAAAGAATTTACCAGGTCCCTGGAGCTGAAAATTGTCAGGAATGAGTGAAAATACTCAACTCTCACCTCACCTTACCAGCTTAGGCTGATAAAACTCTAAAGCATGTTTCTTATTGCATATAAATCCTTAAATCCTTCTTGACTACCTCCAGTGACAGACTGAATTAAATGACTTGCCGAGGGTCATTTGAAGAGCTGGCAGAGGATTTAAATGGCCCCATAACAAGGTCTACAGACCTGAGCACTGAACTGGCACCTGGGAATCTTGTCTGGGAGCTGAAAGGCTGAATGAGCTCAGCAAGGCGTGCTGGCAGGAGCTTTGAAACAGATTTCAGACTAGTCACTTTTAGCTAATGGAAATGACAGCCAGCTGCTAAATAGATTTGGGGAGGGTTAATTTATGTGTCAGATCAAAAAATATATAGTCAACTGCCCAGTAAATCTTGCTTCTTATTGACAGCTACTCAATTTGATCAGGTTTATTTATATCTCCCAAATTACTGTAGACTCTCAAATTACTGTACGCCTGAGAAATGTCATGCCCTGAACCTTTCTCTAATCTCTAAATTCTTGAATACATACCACTAGAGCTTATAATGTTAATTAAAACAGTACCTGGAAAATGTGAGCTATCCCTTCATGCTCTTACAGATTCTGTAAACACAGGCCAAAGTAATTTAAAAGGGGGGGAAAAATCAACCAAAGCAATATACTATAGTTTTAGCAAGAAAACTATTGCTAATATAACTAATACAAACTACAGTAAAATTAGCCACGAACTCAACAAATCTGAAAAATCACAGTAGTGAAGATGATTACCATGGCTGGACATTGTGTGTTACTACGTAGCAAACCATAATAAATTAAAATGCTTAAGGGAAATGCAGAATGAAGATAAGTTACAGCAGATGGCCTCAAACTTTAGCATGCACCAAAATCACCTAGAAGGCTTGCTAAAGACACACTGCAGGCTCCAATCCCCACTCCCCGCAAAGTTTCTGATTCAGTAATTCTGGGAAGGGGCCTGACATTTTGCTGATGCTGCAGGTCTGAGGAGCACAATTTGATACCCACTCAGTTACAGTATTAGATTAACATGTTTTTTTGACCTGATGGACTAGCAGCATTTGGTTTATTAACCTTGACTAAAGAAGCAAGTGAATCAAGTTGGGGAGAAGATGAGAGAGACAACTGGGAATAAACTTGAGAGCAAGCAGGTGCTACCTTTTTTTTTTTTTCCTTCCTTCCCTTATCCCCTGTCCTCATAAGGAACTAGATTCACTTCTCAGACATCTTTAAAGATCCA
>NW_005370700.1:613127-637841 GCF_000412655.1 Myotis brandtii
CACACACACTCCATCTTCAAAGTAAGTTTTTAGTTGTCTATCTGGTGCTCACATCTCTTCTTGGGATGTGTATTTAGAGAAGCTATTTTTTTCGAATGTGGGATTCATTATAATTTTGCATTCATGGACACCATAACCTCTCTGCTTTATGAGATCCTTCAGGTCAGCTCTAGGAGCAATATATAGTTAGCTGGTGTGGCCTCCCCTTCTTAACTTCATATTTGGTAACGAAAACACACTTGAAAAATTTCATCAAGTCCTTCACTGGTCAGTTCACTGTTTTCGTCATCTGTGATATCCCAGAAATGATAGTCTTGTTTCTCCTGTGCATAACTTCAGACCATACTTTAAGAGTAATTTCACCATCCTCTTGAATTTTCTTTCTCATTTGATGAGCAAATATTTCCTTGGCTAGAAAAATCACTGAAAGAGTTTCACTAATTTTTTGTTGTCATTTCTGTTATAATGGATGGTAGACTTCTTCAGATCCATATGTTTGTTAAACTTCTGCCTTATTCAACATTCTTAAATTACCTACAACTTCTATTTTCTGGCTAAAAACCATCACTTTGGTGGACTTCAGAATTTTCAACACCTGCTTGCCCAACTGGCTTTATTTTGTGGCACTTCTCCACAAAGAATACTGTTAAAGGCACAAGCATTAAAGCGCACAACACCAGGAATGAGAGGTAAATAGCTGAACTTTGCTGAAATAATGACGCTGGGCCGCAGGCCTCAGGAATGACTGACAAAATCTTAAATCTGAGAATGCCTAAGGTCCAGTGTACCCCTATTTACTCTGACTGCTCTCAAAATAACATAAGCAATACCTCCTATAGATGAAAATTGTGACTTGTGTCAGAGGTGATGCATACCGCTGTGGGTATGGAAATCAGGATGATGAAACTAGACAGCTCCAAAGCTCCAGCTGGGTCAAGTTTTCACTGGGAGATGCTTTCATTAGGAGTATTGTGATTTCCAGCCAGGTACACACACCATCATAAATAGCAAAATTAAAATTCTAAAGTCAAGCAGAATGAATTTTGGATAATTCACAACATTATCTCTCTATTCCTAAGACATAGTAAAACAAACAAATAAAAACAAAACAACAGACAACTACATTTCATTTTCCTTTGCTGTGAAGAACACTTCAGCCAAGATGACTTGAAAAGGTGACAATGTCCACACAATTACACAGGACACAATCTGATTCAAACTTCTTTTCCACTGTAGTTCTCCCTTTAAGACAGGGCTAGAGTTTACTTACCCCTTTAGAATACATACCGATAATGTTTAAGCTTGACTTTTACAAAACAAGAACAAAGATTTCAAGAGCAAAACTATTTCCTAAAAACATTATTTTCCTCTTGTCTCTACTGCATTAGATAATATTCCATTGACAACCCTGCTCCCTATGAGGCTGATTCCATTAAGAAGGGTTGAGTCGAGATTCAAAATTCTAGAACTGACCTAAAGAACTATCTTGTACAACCATCACCTCAGAAACGTCTACAATTCACCCATTCCAAATGGATGCTATCTCTCAATTTATTAGGAATCTCTAAAACATTACAAAATCTCCCATTATTAACACATTCTTATGATGTACCTATAGGAAACTTCAGGATCTTCATTTCAAACCTTCTCAGAAGCACACACAAAATCCTTAAATTATTTTCAATTATTTAAAATAATAATTATTATTCAAAGATTAAAGGGAAAAGGAATAAACAACAAAATAACCATAAACCTGCTTTTTTGGTAGTATTATACACATTTTGATGAATTTTTTCAATTTACAAATAATTTACATGTTGTAATCATAACACGCACACCATTTTATATCCTGCTTTATCCTCTCCAAATTACATCATACACATTTTTCCAAGCTGTCAGTCTGTTAAGCTTAAAGATTTGGAAAATACTACATAAGTTATCATTTGTTTATCCATTTCCTCACTATTGACAATTATTTCTGAATTCTCATTCTATAAATTGTTAAACCAAAGTGCATGACTTTTTTTTAACAACTCCTAATCCCTTTAATATCATCAATTCTTTCTAGTAGTTCTAAATCAGCTATAAATTAAAATAAGCCAAAATAAGCATGCTTCTACTACTGAATATTTTCCCCAGAATAAAAGAGTAACATTTCCAGACATCCTAAGAACATATGTGTGCAGAGTGGCTACAGTGTTTGGACAGGTTCAAGCCTCGGACCAATGAGAGGGCACAGTCCTCTCACTGCCACGTGCAAGTCCCAGCTTGGAGGGCAGAGCCCTCCCAGCACAATTATAGTCAACAGTTATAGTTGTAAGCTTGAACCTATGGTCCAAACACGTGGCCCCACATGTCTGAGTGATGTGGGCTTGATCGAGTTCAGGTACATGTAATTGAGTAGAATCAAAACCCACGAGAATGTTGTAAACATCTTGACCACACCCTTACTTTGCCTCATGGAATCTGACTATAAAATAAAGACACGGCTTGTAGTCCATGGCGCTGTCTCTCCATCACAGAGGGCAGCGTCCCACCCAGCCTCAGCTTTATTCTCTTGTCTGTCTTTTCTAATCCTTCACCGCCCCCACTCAGGTTCACCCTTGGCTGTGTTGGCGCAGCACACATATGAAAGAAGAAAATAGCACAATAAGCTATATTAGTAATAAAAATTAACCCACATCCTCAACCCATGATGAAAATAGGTTTCATATTGTTGATACCAGTATGTGTTTGAATAAGATGTGTGAAATCACTACTTTTTGAAGACTGATTAAAAGAAAATAGACTAAAAAAGTAAAAGAGGGAAAAAAAACTATAATTTTTCTGGTGAAAACCTTTGTATTAGTGCACAGATTACTGCACATTCTAATTTTATCCAGTATTCTATAGTTTTTCCTCTCTGCTCCCCCTCAAAAAAAAAAAAAAAAGGATCATTACTCCCTAACTGATTGTAACTATAAGGAGTAGCAAAACACTTAGCAATGGATTTTTTAAAAAATTCTAGAACCCGCCCTAACTGGTTTGGCTCAGTGGAGAGAGCGTGGGCCTGCGAACTCAAGGGTCCCAGGTTTGATTCCGGTCAAGGGCATGTACCTTGGTTGCGGGCACATCCCCAGTGGGGAGTGTGCCGGAGGCAACTGATCGATGTTTTTCTCTCATCTATGTTTCTGACTCTCTCTATCCCTCTCCCTTTCTCTCTGTAAAAAAATCAATAAACTATATTAAAATATAAAAAAAAATTCCAGAACCCCCTTCCATGCACAATTTTCGTGCACCAGGCCTCTAGTAAAAACATACTTAATTAGTCTTTTAGATCTAGGATACTGATTTAAGTCCTTGGTGACCTGATGCTAGAGCATTTCTAACAGATACCATACTGGCAGCCAGTTCTCAAGAAGACCGATTCTGAGCAGGAGCTGGAAAAGCAGAGTGGCTCTGAGAGTAGCATATGATCCATCTTTTACTGAAAATTAGTCTTAGAATCCTAAACTATCTGTATTAGCTGCCTATGTCTGCCAAACTACCCCAAATTGGATAGCTTAACGCAACAGAAATTTATTTGCTCACAGTTCTGGAGTGTAGAAGTCTGAAATCAAGGTGTCAGTAAGCTGGTTCCTTCTGGAGGTTCTGAGGAGAGGCACACTGTCCCAGGCCTCTCTCCTAGCTTTTGGTGGTTGTAGGCAATCCTTCATACTCCCTGGCTTGTGGCAGCATGCTGAGAATCTTTGCCTGTCTTCACTTTGCCTTCTTCTCTATGTGTATCTCTTTGTATCTTATAAGGATCTGATCTTAACTAATTACATCTGCAAAGACCCTAAGTTCACATTCTGAGGTTCTAGGTGGACAAGAATTTTGGGACGACACCTACCACACTATTAATCTCTGATCTAAACAAATCTAACTTTATTTTATTTAATAATTAAATATTTCTAGTACTACCTTTCTTCAGTATTGTCATAATGTATGTTCAATACAATGCACTGAGTATATTAAGTTTACAATAAAAGTTACTAGTACTTAATCATGAAATATCACTATAACAAGATCAAGCAATTATTGCTAGCACAGCTCTACAAAGATTGCTAGGTACAATACGACATTTTGACTTTTAAATGTTAAAGGCCAATGCCCTGGCAGACAAAAGTATCATGTCTCCAAGCACTATATCTGACAATTCAAACTACTAAATATACATGAAGCATTCTGTGATTTTTGTTGGTAGTAGGGTGATGACTTGGCTCAAATCCAATGATTGGAATATTAGTAGACTAACCCAGTATTAGCACTTCACTTCTAAGTTAAACAAACCTCAGTGTTTACTTAACTGTCTTCAAGAGAAGCTCTTAACACTTGAAGAGGACTGAAAAACAATGAAGATTAACCCTGCAGACTATCACAGTATTACATATTTTTCTAGACAATTTTACATATTTTTCCTACCTACTTACAACTCCAAATAAAGCTAGCATCCATCTTTTAAATAAACCAGTGGATGAAGAATCAAAATACCAACACATGTACAAACAATTTGAACAATATTTGTAAAACACTAAATAGAACATACTTATTTAGCATACAGATAAACTAGTATTAACCTTTCCGTCTTTTTTAGTTCAAAAATCATGCCATTCTTCTTCATATTCTCAGAGGATCTAGACCAATGACAAACACACAGCAGGCATTCAATAAAGTCTAAACAAATTAACTGAAATAACTGGAGATAAGAAAATATAAACTACTTGCAGGGATGAGAAAATTTCAATTTATATATGGCATTTTCTAATAATAAGCTGGATATTTTTAAAACGTCCTCAATAACCAAAGATAAAAAGGCAATATAACCTGAAGAAGAACAGTTTAGCTAATAGACTTTTTAGAAATAAGTATGGATGTACAATCAAATATATTACATAACTTGTCATCATACACACAAAATATTAAATTTAAAACTTTTTGTATTTTTAGGAGCACAGAAAAACTAGTTATGAATTCAAATTATATACTACAGTGGTCAAAGACAAGCATAAAACTTTCTAAGAGACTACAAATAAACAAAATCCATCCATTTCTCTTTTTTTCCCATCACTTTCTTATGATACCATAAACCTTTCATTCTCTACATTTTTCACTATTAATGATGACTAACTCCTTTAGGAAGGCATTCTTAACTTTTTCGTTCACTCAGCTCCTGTTTATCAGCCTCTGTTTATCTGCATCTGGGCTTGCAGGTTAAACTGGAGAGGAGACTTCTCCAGCACTGACCAGAGGACAAAATGTTGCTCACCTCTGAAAGTGAATGCCCGCTGGAGCCGTCCTAGAGCATTACCTCACACATGGGACTCTCTCTTCCTCCCACAGAGCAGAAGTAGAATTCTGGAGTACACTGCTGAATCAATGATTTCTAAATGCTCACCTCAGAATAATCCACAGATACAAATGTCTTAATCCTATTTTAGTTTATAAACTATGTGGGTACAACCATGGCATCTTCTTGTTTATGCTTCTACCCCAGAAATCACAAGCCTTACAACAAAAGCTTAATACATACAACTGATATTGACTTAAAATTTTAACCTTATCCCTTAATTTTATGTCCTCGAGTTTTAGAGTAAATAGAATAATCAGTGGGAAATATAATTTCCTAGACAAACTAAGATTGATTATAATTAATAAGGACATTCCTTGACCATCACTATCTCTTATATTTTGCCAATTACTGTTACATAGATTTCCTTTTCATATGATAAAGAAAATAATTTTGTGGTTGCATACTATAATAATTCCTAAAGATTATTAGCTTGAAGAATACCTGATTAATATACTCATCTTGCACTAAACCAGAAGATTTCATTATGAAAGGACAATTTTATTATGAAAAAAGGACTTTAAACTAAAAGCTAATAACTTCTGGGTAAATAACATACTGATTTAAACTAATTCCTGATGAAATGAGTGTTCACGTCAAGGTTTTTATTACTTGGAGTTTCCTCATAGAGCTTCTATCTTTGTCTTATCTCCTGTAGACAACACTTCAGCTCACATAATCCCAAACAAATTTATAGGGAAAATAAAACTATACTTAAGAGCTTTAGAGTTAAAGAACATAATCTCATACTAAGATCTGAGGGCAAAGCTCTGTTTAGATAAATAAGAAATTATAAATTTCAAAACAGATGTTAAGCTAATCCTCATAGATATCATTTCAACATTACAAACAACATTTAGATAGTCCAGCTACAGACAGAAGTAGTAAATACACAATACACTGACAAATACTTATCTTTTTAATGCCCTACAAAATATCTGCCTTGGAAATATCTATCTTTTGGAAGAAAGGAGTTTTCTCAATATTATACGACCAATACAAATGACCCCTTCCCCCAAAGAATCAACTAACCAAATTAAGAGGCTATTCTGAAAGTATAATATATTTTCACCAGTCCCACTGCTAAAACCAGTCCCACTGCTAAAACCATTTTTATACCTTACAAGAGGCCCGGCGATCAGGGCTGATCTGTGGCGCGACCAGCGGGGCGATCAGGGGGGTTCCCCTGCTGGCACCCATCTTGGCCAGCCTGGTGCTGCCTGCTTGCCGGCCCCGCCCCCCACCACTGCTGCTGGTCTCCTCCCTCAGTCGCCTTCCTCTGTGAGGCGACGAGAGGGGCAATTGGGGGGCCCCAGCTGGCACCCGCCTTGAATGGCCTGGGACCTGCAGGCGGAGGGCAGCTCCTGCATTGAGCGTCTACCCCCTGGTGGTCAGTGCACATCATAGCGATTGGCCGTTCGGTCAATTTGCATATTAGGCTTTTATTATATAGGATGCCTAAAAATGGGGAAAGCAGGAAAAATGAAAAAAAGTATCTATAGTAATAAAAGGGTAACATGCTAATTAGACCGGATGTCATTCCTGACAAATTCTGTTTGTCCTTCCCGAGGGAAGCCAGTCCGGATCCTGGATGCCTGCGGGCAGCCCGAGGGAAGCCAGCCTGGGTCCCGGGTGCCTGCCGGCAGCCAAAGGAAAGAAACAACCTGGGTCCTGGGTGCTGGAGGGAAGCCGGAGCCAGCAGCCGGAGGGAAGGAAAGGCTACTCTTGCACGAATTTTCATGCATCAGGCCTCCAGTAAATAATAATACTAGAAAGAAATAACATAGAAGGAATAACTTTCTTTCTGAGTCTATCAATAAATCCTGTTTGGAATCACTATGAGAAACCAGTCTAAAAGGAAGAAATAGGAAGGAGTCAGGTAATAGAAATTACTGCTTTTCCTGATAGACTTAAGTAAATTTTATCTACCAATTCTCCATTCTTCCAAGCATGCATAATCAGACTCAAGGATGACCTCAAAGGTTGAGGATATTTTTTGTGTTTAACAAAAAGACATGACTACTGAGAGGAAAGACACTATGTGAAACTCTTCAGCTTAAGTTTGTGTATTGTTTTCTCTACAGATGCATGAAGAGAACAGGATGGGCAAGCAGAAAAACCAGTTTGTTGGCAATTTAGGATACTATAAACTAGCAGAAATAGAACAATCAGTATTTCTATTAAGAAAGACTTTAAAGTCATTATTTGCAGGAGAGACTGAAGTAGATAAAACTTTTTTAAAAAAGCAATTCTGGCTATACATATGAATGGAGGAGGGAGAAGGAATTTTAACCTCTACTTTGCACCATAAGTAGACATTAACATTGGAGAATATCTCTATGACCTTAACACAAGCAAAGATTTCTTACATAGGACAAAAAGGAGTCATCATAAGAAAAAGGTGGACATATTAAAATGCATCCAAACTCAGAATGTCTGCCATCAAAAGACACCATTAAGAAAGTGAAAAAAGCACCCCTGGCCAGTGTGGTTGTGATTAGAGTGTCAGCCCATGCACCAATGGTTTGAGGGTTCGATTCCAGATCAAGGGAATACACCTGGGTTGCAGGTTCTATCCCCAGCCTCGTTCGGGATAAATAAGGGAGGCACCAATAGATGTGTTGCTCTCACACTGATGTTTCTTTCTCTCTCCTTTCCCCTCACTCCCTTCCACTCTCTCCAGAAATCAATAGAAACTATATCCTCTGGTGAGGATTAACAAAAGAAAAAGAAGAGAGAGAGAAAGAAAAGCAAAACACAGAATGATAAAAAAACACACTGTAACATATCTAACTAAGGGTTTATATTCAGAATACATAAAAGGGACTTTTATAAATTACTAAAATATTTTTTTAAAAGACAACCAAATAAATAAAATGACACCCCCCCACCTTCCTCTCTCATACACACAAATATCTTCTGAGCCAATCAACATTTGAAAAGTGCTCAACCTTAGTTCTTGGGAAATACAAATTAAAATCACAATGAGATCACACAGTGATGGCGAACCTATGACACGCGTGTCAGAGGTGACACGCGAACTCATTTTTTTGGTTGATTTTTCTTTGTTAAATGGCATTTAAATATATAAAATAAATATCAAAAATATAAGTCTTTGTTTTACTATGGTTGCAAATATCAAAAAATTTCTATATGTGACATGGCACCAGAGTTAAGTTAGGGTTTTTCAAAATGCTGACATGCCAAGCTCAAAAGGTTCGCCATCACTGCACTATACACTAACCAGAATGGCTGAACTTAAGACCAATAACAAGAGTTGGCAAAGATGTGGAACAACACAAACTCTTTTACATTGATAGTAGAAATATAAACTGGAACAGCCTCTATGAAACTGTTGGCAAGATCTACTAAAGTTGAAATATGAATACACTAGGACTCACCCATTCCATTCCTTGAGATTTACCCAATAAAAATATACATGGAAATGCACTAAAAGATGCACAAAAACGTTCATAGCGGCATTAACTGTAATTAGAAGAAAATGGAAACAACACAACTTGATTTAGAAAACTAGTGAGGAGCAAATTTTTAAATGAAAATTTCTAGTATACAAAGTGTTAACAGCAATATGAATCCTTAGTATATCCAGAGAGCATAATCTTCCAGATGGAAACATTTTGACAATATTTTAAATCATTTTAGAGAGTTTTAAAGCATAAAATAAATCAATAAAAAATTATAAGTGTTTAAGGCACAGGCAGTATGCATTCTCCGTTCTCCAGCCTATTCTGCAAATTCATCTTCTGCCACTCACCTTGTATCCAATCCTCACTGCGCTTCTCCACACTTAGATCCTTTCCACGCTTGCCCTACCTTCAATCCCTGCCTGAAATGGCTTTTCAGAACTCCTATTACAATCCAGTTTTTCACTTGGATTCTACAGAACTGAACTCTCCCTGACCCAAAAGGCATAATTAGTAGGTTTCCGCATAGTTCATACTCCTTAAACAACTTGAGAAGTTCTCATTTGTCTGCCTAAGTTCCCCCTACAGAGGGCATTGTCTCAGATATTCATTTATACATTCCCATGCAATGGCACACACTAGCAAGGTGGGTGAAAACATTCACATGTGTATCTTTTTTAAAGTTACAGAACGAGACCAAATTACTTTCAATTAAACCAGCATTTCAGTACTAATTTTATCCAAGATATTGAACCCTAATTAGAACATTAAAAATAGTTACTTGAATTCAGCTGCATTTTGTAATCCATGTTTTGCTACTCTCGCCACCTATTTAAGTCAGCTGTATTATGTTCTAGAGCAGTGGTTCTCAACCTTGGCTGCACATTAGAATCACCTGGGAATCTTTTTAAAATCCTGATTTCTGGGCCTCATCCTCCAGAAATTCTGTTTCTTTGTAATGGGGTGGGGCCACAACATTAGTAACAAAGAAACAGAATTTCCGCAGGATGAGGCCCAGAAATCAGGATTTTAAAAAGATTCCCAGGTGATTCTAATGTGCAGCCAAGGTTGAGAACCACTGTTCTAGAGCCATAAATACTGTAACTGCAATGCTAAGAACAGTTTCAATCACCCAAATTAGTAAAGGCCAATCCTATTTGGGAGCCAGTTAATTCCCACTTGCTCAGGCTCCACTCTTGCCTTCTATGTGATTTAACCTGCCCCCTCCCCCAATGTGCCCGTCCAAGGGGACTTGGGGTCTGCTTTCATTTGCTTTCTGGGTGAGCTCAGCTGCAATCCAGCTGCTGAGATTCAGCTCCACAGTCCAGCAGACCCACCACTCTCAGTCTCTGGGCACGAAGTCCACCCCACCCTCCCCTAGCCAGTAGTGAGTTTGCTATACTTTTCTCTGGGCCTCTCTTCTCATCAACAACTGGAGGAACAGGTAGCCCACATCCTTGCCTCCTGCTCAATCCCCCAGCCCTTCCTTGCCTCTAAATGCTAGCCCCCACTCCGGCAAGAAAGGAAGGGGAATGAAGGAAAGGGAAGGTGAAAAGGAAAAGAAGGGAAGGAGGGAGAGAGAGGAAATAAAAATATAAAGAGCACAAACATAAAGCAAAACAACACACAAAATAGTGTTCCTGGGGACTAGGAATGATAGCCTCAGTATACATGAATGTGAGTGTGAAAGGTAAATAGAAAAGAAGGAATATGGGAAAAGTCAAGAAATAGGTGTTAAAATGCTGAAAGAAGGTAAATGCCTAAAACTTGGTAAGAAAGAATGGAAAATATAGACATAAAAATGAAGAGAATAACCCCATAGCTTAGTGGTGAAGAATGTGGGCTGTGGGGTCAAGACTGTCAAATCTCGGCTCTGTCCTTAGGAACTGTGCAACTCTGAGCAGGTTCCTCCACAAGTCTCTACCAATAGAATTTTTATTGTTCTGCTTTGTTTTAATGTTTTTTTTGTCAATGATGTATTCATGGCACCTAAACCAATGGCTGGCACATACTATTAACTCAAAACTGCATAAAATGAATGCAGTTTATTTACCTCTCTAGGACTCAATTTCCTTAACTATAAAAGGAAGATTACATCAAACCAGATTGTTGTGAGAATGAAGTGGAACACATGTAAAGCATTTAGAACAATGTCGGGCAGCCCAGAAAACATTTGATAAAGTGAGCTTTTTATTAGACAGCAAACTACAGTCAAACCTTGTTTCTCAAACATCTCCCATTTCGAACAATTCGGTTCTCAACCAAGTTGTTCACAGACAAAAATGTCTCCGTTGTCAACCAAAACTTCAGTTTTTGACCCGACAACCCTTTCATGCTGAGTTATCAAAAAGCTTCTCGCAGGCAACAAACAAAAAAGAGAATGCTTTTGTTGCTCGTGATTAGCACAATTTTAAAACATAAAGAGGTCATTAAGAGTGCTAATGTTGCAAAGGGTGTGAAAGTGCTCACAAAACAGCAATCACAGACAACTGAATAGGTAGAGAAACTGTTGATGATTGGATAAAGGTAAAGGAGTTAGCCAGTGATAGCATATCAGAGGCAGTGATATATGAAAAATTCCTTCAAGGCTAGTAGGGGGTGGTTCAATAAATTCAAGAAAATAAGTGTTTATTTATAAATTAAACAGTACATTAGACATGTACAGCATATAAGAAAGGTTGAAATCATTTGGGGGTCTGGGATGGATTAATTCAATTTACACTATATCTAATGGGAAAAAATGATTCAGTTTTCAAACATATTGCTTCTCGAACAGTCTTCTGGAATGAATTAAGTTCCAGAAATGAGGTTCCCCAAAATTTTTAACTAATTTATTTTTAAGGTATAGTGCTATCAATTTTTAAAATCAGGATATAAAACTTATATAACTATTTTGATCACCATTGATACAAACAGTAGAACTTCATTTCACTAATTGTTTTTAAAAAAATAAGAACTTAGGCTCATTCAGCAGTTTTACAACAGACTGCACAAGTCAGCTGACTCCAGAGACCTGGGATCCCATTTTTACAATAAACATTGGCACACTCACCCAAGTAGTTGATCCCAAATACTAACTTATCCAAGTACTATATAATTACTTTTTGACACATCTGTCTCACTTGTCCAAATGAGTAATTTTGGTAGTGAAACTATATGCTATATAAAAACAGTTTTTGTTCGATGCATCTCTTTGGCTCCAAACCAAACCAACCATGTAAAACATGTCACATTGGCAAACCTACAGCTAAGATTAATTGCTCTGGATAATTATATTAGAAATCAGCTTTAATTCAACTCTCTTTAATTCAGCTTACTGTGCACAAATACCAAGAAGGGAAATTTTTGGTTAAGTAAGAATAGACAATAAAAATACTTTACAAAATAAACACCCACTGAATTTCTTCTCTCTGTTATACATCTACTACCACCAGCGACGAACGTTATTAGTGTTTACAAAGACTCACTACTAAGTTAGGCAAAGAATGCAGCTAGAGAAAACAGCTCAGTACCCAATACCTTCAAGACACTCTAGAAAATAAGGCCCTATATCTCAATACATTATTATTAAGATCATAAGGAAATAAGACAAATTCTCTAAACAATAAAAGAAATAACTGGAAGAAAGACAAATATCAAAAAAGAGAGAGGGTTTTTCCCAACAGAGATCTTTCCCTCTTTTTATAGGCTTCTCTGAAGGAATGCCTCATTCTTCAGTCACCCTCACTTCACTTCCCTCATGAGAATAACTTTAACTGCATATAATGAAAGATGATATAATGAAAGATGTGAGAATTTGCATGCACTACATGTGATCAGTCTAGAGGCAAAACATCAAGGCCACTACTGTACAGTTATCTAATATTTATACCTTTAGAGCAAGTTTTGAAACATGAAAACTGCACTTGCTAAAAATAATCAAAGCACAAAAACTATAGCGTTGGCCCAAATAAATTATATTTATGCAACACAAACTCTAAAGCCTTAATTTATCTGCTCTGATTGTGGTGGCAGAGAGTGGGTAGAAGAGGATACTTCAAAATTCTACAATGCATGCTAAATAAGCTATCGCAGACTATAACTGGGAAAGTCAAATGGGGATGCAGATTAATCATGGTCTATCTACAAGATGGAGAGTGGTAATAAAAGAATAGGAGGTGACAAGCATTACAGTTAATTAGCCACTTGGTTTCTTTCCTCCATCCCCTCAGGTCTTTGCTCAAATCTGGAAGGAGGCCTGCCCTGACCACCCTATTGTAATACCACTTCCTGTCTTCTCCCGATGTGTTGCCACCCCTCATCTTATCCTACTTTTTCTTTTTTCCATAGCACCTATTGCTTATTATAGTATACTAAAGGCCCGATGCACAAAGTTCATACAAGGGGCTCAGCCCCCACTGCCACGGCGGCTGCCTCTGCCTCGGCAGCCGCCTCTGCCTCGGGCCTCATAGCCCCAGCTCATCCAGAAGGTCGTCCGGAAGGATGTCTGGTCTAATTAGCATATTATGCTTTTATTATATAGGATTGTAATACTTCTGTATTGGGCTTATTATCTCTCCGCCCACAGGAATATAAACTTTATGGGGACACAGACCTTTGTTTTGTCCTTGGCTGTATCCTGAGCACCTACAATACTGTCTGCCGCAGAGAAATTCAATACCTGACACATGGTGGCCTCAAGAAAAAAGTCATACAATGAATGGCTGGGTAAACTTGAAGATAGGTTTTATTATAATGAAAGTGTTTCAGTTACACAAAAATAATCTATTAACCAAACAGGTTGGAAAGTAAGAATTGCATTTATTAGCTTTCTTTACTTTGTGTTGCAGGATTTAACTGAAACAAATGGGTGAAGATCAAAGTTAACTACTGTTCAATATGACCTGTATGCCACTTGGTCAAAATTCACAGGTCACTTGCCTATATAAAGAATTCTAAGAAATGGCTATTTGAGTTTGGATTAGAAAAGAATCTGAAAACAGAATTTTTCTTCCCGAGCAAATAACAATCTAGATGACAATGTGCAATCCATAAACAAACAGTAATCGACAGTTTTCTGTCAATTCTTAACAAGTTCATTTCTATCTTCCAGCAGATGGCTGACCAAAACAGGGCTTTGTTGGTGTTTTAAACAAATTTTCACAATGACTAATCATGTTCAAATGCTTTCTCTTCTCCTTGCTTATGATAGAGTCCCTTGGCACATTCTACCCAAAGGCACCCGATTGTGCTCCAAAAAAAAGAGCTGTACTTTTTCTGTTCTGATAACCTTCAACTCTTCCCTACTTCAAACATTCAAATACTTCCATCTATAAAGTTCAGCCAAGTTCACAAACTATCTGGCAAAACATCAAAATTCAAAGAGACCTGGGACCTTGCCAGGGGAAGGAATGAAGGTTAAAGTTATGTTTGAATGATTCCTTCCTTTTCTCTACTAGATTCAAAGTCTTGCTTTTAACTGTTATTCAGTGTGGAAGCAATATAGCACAATGGTTCAAAAACATGGATTCTGGAGCCAGGCAGCCCAGGTTTAAACCCTAACTGCCACTCACTTTCTCTACTGACATCTCAGTCTTAGTGTCCTCCCTGTAAAATGGTGAAAACAGTACCTTCCATAATAGTGTGTTGTGAGGGCAAGGAGGCTGATATATTTGTAAAGCACAGTGATTGACACTTTGCATTTACCATTATTATCAGGGTCTCTGAATATTTTACAAACTTCAAGTGTACTTTTAACAATGTACTTTAATAAAATCCATTATGACCAAGAATTTTAGGTTTGTCACAAAAGTAATTACAAGCTATATTCTGCTTTATAAACTGTGGGTGGGGTACTGGGGCAGGGAACCAAGTTGATAAATGAGAGTCTCTCCTTCCCTTCAGAGTCACATACTGGCCCCCACTATTCCAAAACAGGCTCACTCTTGAACCACTCTCCCAGCTCCACCCAACCCCATTCCAATTTTCTGTAACATTCCTCTGGTTTTCTTCTACTTCTCCAGACTCTTTTCATTCTTCTTTATGGGATCCCTTCTTGTGGAAGCCCCCATCATCAAGTTCTGTAAAAATGGCAGGGGGCAGGGGGCGGGGGGCTCCAGGTCTGGCTTCTCAGGCTCCTCTGTTATCTCAGCTACTCACTTCCGTGAATTCACTTGTAGCTTCCATAACTCACGATCAACCCAGATCTCTCCTGAACCATAAACCAGTACCCAACAGGCCTCTGAATCTCTCTACTGCAAAGACACACTGGGAAGACACACAAGCACATGAAATCCAAATTAAACTCACCATCGTCTCACCTCCTAAAAGTTGCTGCTCCTCATGTTTTCTCTCTGGCTTCCACATTTGTTACGAAGATCTAAAGCCTATAGTTATCTGAACACTTTGGTTTTTCCATATCAAATTAATCACCTGCTAAATGTGTATTCTCAATCTCTCTAATCCATCCTTTTCTCCCTCTACTCCCCCTGCAACTGCTTTAGTGAATCCCTCAATTTGTCTTACCTAAATGACTACTGCAGTAATGTGCTTGTCCATCCCACTTAATCTAGTATGTCTCATCCCTCCACCCTGCTTGCTAGAAAATTTTCTAAAATGCTAATGTCATCCATTATTCTCCTAATACCCTTTAATGACTGCCCCACAGCCTTCAGAGCAGTAATAATTACATCACCACCAACAGTAATAGGAACTAACATTTATTGGGCACTCATTCTCAGGTGTTGATCTAATTTAATCATTATAACATTTCTATGAGGTAGGTACAATTATTAGCTACGATTTATTGATGAGGTAACAGAGAGTCATCCCAGGCACAGAGCAAGTCAGGAGCACAGACAAAGCCAGGATCCAACCCAGAGCCATGCTCTCAACCATGGGCCAAAACTGCCTTACCTAAACTCCCAGCACAGCATAGGAAGTTCTTCAGGACCCTATCCCTGCTGACCTTTACAGTCTCATCTTTCTGCATATTCTATTTTATCTTTCCACCCCTCTAGTCACACTGGACCCATTTTCAGGACTCCAAACATACCAATATGCTCTCATGTCTCACTGATGTCCCCTGTTTGGAATGTTCTTCCTTACCTCCTTCCCCAGGTTAACTACCTTTCTCATCAGCCGGGTCATATGCTTGAGATGCTCTCTAGGGCACTGTACTTAGTAAACAAATGTGATTTACTATCAACGCTGTACCATAGGCAGATGCTAAAATTTCCATGTTACAGAGGAAAAATTTTAAAGTGTATCTAGTTCATTGCATGTATTAATTACTGTTATTAAGTCCCTTCAAAGTATCTGAAAGCATAATTCTTAGTATGCAAAATCTCATCCAATTAGTTTCTCATTAAATAACTTTTCAGAACCTATTTTTCTATACAAAAATCTACCTTTCAGGTCATGGCAGTACCCCTTGCAATCTACAGCTTTTCTAATGGAACTATGCTCTCATCTAAGTTAGAACTGAGAAGAGAGCAAAAGCAAGTCACTTAGAAAAGGGTAGCAAACTGGAATTTAGTTTCCCCAAGGAAAAAAAAAGTGATGTGATCTGAAAAAATCATGAAAAATCACTTATACTAAAAGAACATCAGCAATAAAATCAACTGTTTCACATCAGTGTCCATGGAGCACAAATGCAATAGTAAATTACAGTTTTACTCTAGAAAATAATCATTAAAGATGCAAGTTACGCCTGAGAAAATACTTCTTTTCTAAACTGCCTTCAGGCTCCAGCACTTTGAAAGATGGGAAACTCTCCAATTCTAGAAAGAAAGCTTAGCCAGGACTGTACACTCCCCTTGAGTTTAGTTTCCTGTTTCTGCAGCATTCACTGGAAATAAGGTTGCAGCATAGAAAGACGGGTCTGATTTAATCACTCTGATTACAAAAACGTATGCTTAAGTTTATAATAACAAAATCTTCCCCTTGACTATAGGAATCCAAGCTGATTATATCCAGACTGGCGGGGGGGGGGGGGGGTTATTTTTATAATTTCTTTACCTAGAAAGAAAATGTCTCACTCTGGGTGCTCATTAATTAGCAGGGTAGTAATTTCTTTTTCACTGTTGACAGTATTACAGATGCCCCCCATTTCAAGTCACCTAATGTTTGACTTCCCTTACATCCACCAATTTAACCATTTGGACTCTTAAACTTTAAATGACAGCATCTGCAATTATTCATTAGCCCTTTCAATAAAAAGCACCATTTTCTATAAAAACAGAAGTCCTAACCTGTCACTTCAGACATTCCCTTTTACCCTATTGCAAATCTAGCCACGGAACTGTTCCATTAATATGAGCTGTACTATCTTGCTTTCCTAAGATCATTTCATAATGCCCTGATAATTTAGATTTGACTAAAGATCATGAAAATAGCAGCAAGAACATTCAATGATGTACCAAAAGAGCTGTCATATTGCTGGCAGGAAATGAGATTTCCCTTTGCAGCTCCAAATCAGGAGCAAAGCATACCTACACAGAACCAAGAAGAGCCGAGCAAAAACACAAGACAAACACAGTAGGAACCTCTTCATTTTGGATTGATGGCAAGCATTAATAGTTTTAAAAACTATATTAAAATAAACATCATGGAGTAGAATAGAGATTTTACATGGCATTTCAAGAGAAAACATGAGATTTTACAGTGATGTCAGGCTAGCATGCCTGCCTCGGCTTCTGTTCCCACTCTCCAAGTGCATAAGCAGGTCTAATTACTGACTTTTTACTTTTAAGTAAAAACTATGTATCTGGAAATTCCAGTAAAAATTCAGTCTTTTATAAAATCTGAGATGTACTTATGTGTTTGTGTCTTCAAAAACAAAGGCACTGTATTTGCTTTCACTCAAAAACAACTAATTTATTATTTGATCAATAGAGAGACAGACAGATACACACATACACACACCCATGTCAGCCTTTTCAAGCAATGATTCTCTTAGGACAGCAAGGCTACCTACTAATATAGAACTGTTCACTGCTGTCTGTTTCTGTAAAAACAAATAACAAAGAGTCTTACATATGTTCACTAATGCTCAAGGAAAATTATATAGCATAGCTCAGACTCCTAACGTATTTTAGTTACTCCTCCTCTCCCACAGGACCACGTGTGCTCATCTGACACACATCCCAGCAGCCCTCCTGGCTGGTTTATGGCCCTGACACAGCCTTGATGTGGCCTTGTTTAATTTAGCTTTATGGGCTTCCCTGCTACAACATCCACCTTTCAGTGATGGGAAATAAAGCCAGCCATCTCCAAGCAAGTTAAAGTAGGTTCTGTGCTCTCTCCATAATTGCTACCACCAAGATGGAAGGGCCTGGAAGAACTGGTTCCCTCCGCACAATACAAAAAAAGACATAAAAATACAGGAAGAAAAAAGTAAGGTGAGATACAAAAAGTTTCTGCATACAATCAATCAAACATGCTAACAGAAGGAAAGAATGGTATGTAAAATTTCGGACAGTCCAAGAAAATTACTTTTTAATGCACTGTGATTTTTCTGAAGCTCCAGCCAAATTTAATATTAGTTTGCACTTCATGAACATACATAATATCTAATGACTACAAGAGGAAAGAGTGTGTGGGAGGAAAGGAGGGCTGCCCAAAATATTCTGGAAGTTTCTACTTGCCTAATATTCTATATAAAGATAACTGGAATTAACCATATTCAAAAATTAAGAGCAACTTGCTAAGCAAAAACAAAAACAGATAGAGAATGAAAGAGAAAGGGGAGGAAGAAAAGGGGGGGAGGAGAGGGGAAAAGAGGGGAGGGGAGGGGAGGGCAGGAGAGGAGGCATCTTGAGTAAACCATCTTTTCTCTGGAATCCAGATTACTCTTTTCACATAAATATTTTAGGTTTATGCATCTTGTATCAAAAACAGAAGCTATGCCTTATCAAAGCTTGGCATGGTAATTTTAAACTCAAGACTGATGTTTTTAAACACATAAGATGTAACATAAGTTTTAATTACAATTTATGGGGACATACCACAGTTGACTGAGCAAGAACAGCCCCTAGGTTAAAAAAAATAAAAAACAAAACCACCTCTTACTACTACCCATCTATTTTTGAAGACTCACTGGAATCACATAAAATGATGCTCTGTTATAAATAGCATGCAAAAGGAAAAAGCTTTTACCTTTTGCCAGGAGGCACAATTCCAATATAAAGTGAGAAGGGGAGGGGTTGGTTTCGTGTTAGGCTAGCTGAGGTAATTACAGTGGGATTACACACCCGCTGCGGGTCCTGTCTAGTCCTGGCCGTCTCTGTCAACAGTCATCTCTCCCTCTTTCCACTTTTCCTGTTCCTGCTTTACCACCTCGCTTCCTGCACTCCCAGTAAGTATCCAGCTCACCCAGAAAAATACAAGTATGCCAACTACACAGCACGGACCAGTGAAAGACAATCCATCTCCCAGGGATGCAGCCCAGAGTTCTTGGTAACAGCCCATTCAAATGAAGGAATTTAAAAGAAAACATAAAAGGGCCTCTCAGCTGACCTCAGGAGAAAATGCTACTAGCATAACTTCTTCATTGACAAATTACTGAAAAATATTAAATAACATAAAACAGAACAAATGTTTGTCACAGGAGGTGCTGAATGAATACTAAACCACTGAGGTTTAATAAAACCAGAAACAGTCTCCCAAAGGCAGGAGATTTGATAAAGAATGAACAAAGAAAACACTCTTTACCAACTTTCAATTAACTAAGCCACCAAATTAACCACATATCTCGATTCCTTCAGTAAAATACACCAGTGACACCCAGGGCACTGTGAGGTCCCCACCAGTATCACAGCACATCTCTCACTCCACCTGCTGAGAGCTGGGTTCAAATCATAATTAAACATTACAACAGTAATGCCAACTCTATTTGTTGAAATTATATTACCTTTTATATAGACAAGGAAATCTGAACGCAAAAAGTTACTCCTGTGAAAATGAAACTGAATACTCAAGAAGTGAATAAAGTAAATATTAAAACAGGTTTGTGTAAAAACTTTAAAGGGGGAGAGGAACACGGATAAAAATCTAGTAACCTGGTTCTGAGACAAGTACTACAGTAACTGCTATTTGTGACTTAATCGGCCTCGGAATATTACACTAGAAACTGCTGCCCTTTGCTCCTCTCAGATCCTTTCTTTGAAATGATGGTTGCCTAGTACCCTACCTCCCTCCCTCTATGCAAAGTCCAAAATGAGGAAAGCATTAAAAATTACCTTAAAACATTGTATGCTTTGCTTTAACAAACTTTTTCAATTAACTGACCAAATGCTAGTTCCCATTCTGTAAAATAAGAGGTTTTATAATAAGTAACCTTAACACAAACCATCCAACGGCACAAAGACAAATGTATTACTGGTTTGACACAGTCGGCAGCTGTGGAAATTTCAGAGGAAGCTGTTCAGAGGGAAAAAGTCAGTGTAGACTGTAAATGGAAAGGCCACCAGCATCATTTTTCCAAATTATTTCTTCCCAATGTGGCTACTATTAAGGGCAACAACAGTTTCAGACATTCTTTAAGTGTGGATGTGGGAGAAGTCAACACGTTATTCCTCGGCCTTGTAATAACATTCTTAAATTACAAAGTACTTTTTTTTCCTTAATATTGATCAAGAAAATTATAGGTCTAAATGAAAAGTTTGAGGCAAAAAAAGAAGACAGTAAAGCTTATGGAAACAGTTACTCTTTTTAATTGCAGAAAAATAACCAAATTTACCATGTTGGCCATTTTTAAGTGTACTGCTCTGCGGCATTGAGCAACCATCACCACCACTCATCTGCAAAACTTTATTCATTCCAAACTAAAAACTCTGTACCTGTTAAATACTAACTCCCCATTCTCTCCTCCTCCAGCCCCCTAGAATCACCATTCTACTTTCTGTTTTTATGAGTTTGACTACTCTGGGTACTTCATACAAATGGAATCATACAGCATCTGTCCTTTCATAACTGGCTTATTTCATTAAGCATAATGTCCTTAAGGTTCATCCATATTGTAGCATGTGCCAGAATTTCCTTCTTTTTTAAGGCTGAATAACATTCTGTTGTATATATGTATGACATGTTTATCTATTCATCTTTTGACAGACATTGCTTCCACCTTTTGGCTATTATGAATAATGCTGCTATGAACATGGGTATACAACTATCTCTTTGAGACCCTGCTTTGAATTTTTTGAGGTACATACCCAGAAGTGAAATGCTAGGTCATATGGTAATTTTATTTAAAATTTTTTGAGTAACTGCCATTTTGCATTCCTACCAACATTGCACATGGGTTTCAATTTTTCCCACATCCTTGTTAACAGTTTTTAGAATAGCCATCCTAATGACTGTGAGGTAGTATCTTATTGTGTCTTGATTTTCATTTCCCTAGTGATTAGTGATACTGCACATCTTTGTGTGATTATTGGCCATTTGTATATCTTCTTTGGATAAATGTATATTCAAGTCCTTTGCGCATTTTTAATTGAGTTTATTTTTATTTGTTTAATAACTCTGAATTTTAAGCTTCCAAGCATTTCCCTCTTCTTTTTCCAAAAAAGAGACAGCTTCACCTATAGCAGGTGCTTGTTCTTCTCCTCATGGCACATACCTGGATGTTTACCAGGCAAGCCAGTACACCCACTACACAATGCACAGCCCCAGCACAGACAGCACCTGTGACCAGAACCCCAAAGGACTGTGCAGTGTACAGTGGGCATGTCACCTGTATGCAGTGGCCCTGCTTTCTCCATTCCTGGCCTAAGTTGTAAATCCATGCTTTTGGATTTACTACCCCCCTGGTAGTGGGGGCTCACCACTACCAGGCACTCAGTGGACACAAATGCTAACTTCTCTTCATCTTATCTCTCAGTGTATCAATAACTTCCTTTTTTTAACATCTGCTCCTTCAAACAAAATTCAAGTTTATAGACTAAAACAGATCCTTCTACACTTCTTTGGAATTTTTCTATAACTAAGACTCAGTTATGGAGTTACAGACATGAGGAGTAACAGCCCTTGTCATTAGAATTCCTAAGTGCCACAGGTACAGAATAACGTAAAAAAGAGGCCTGCTCTGGAATCCTCCAGACTTGGGATGAAATCCCAGCTCTGCTATTTACTATACATAAATGGAGTAACATCTGGGAACCTTAGTTTCCTCATCCATATAATGTGAGTACTACTATTTAAATTACAACACGAAGAGTAATTTACATAAAGTATATAGCCCATTGTGCTTTAGATTTCGTTCTGCTATATTGGTATTCAGTTTCTTTCTCTCTGTGTCTCTGTTTCTCTTGGTCTTTGTCTCTCCCTCTCAAATTGATGATGTGAGCTAAGGTGGAGGCAGAAAGCCAGAGAAAAGAGGGTGACAAAAGAGATACCTAGGAAGTAGAAGTCTCCCTATACAACTACTTATCCATTATTATGTATAAACTAGGAGCCCAGCGTGCGAAATTGTGCGGCGCTGCCCACCCACCTGCAGCCCTGCCTTGACATCCGAACCTGTCCAGGCAGAGCTCCAGCGCGCCTGGCCCAGCCCCCAAACCCTCTGGCCTTCTCTGGCCACTTCAAGCCCTGCCCTCAGTCCCGAGTCACCTCGGGCTGGTCCCCCCTTCTCTGGGTATCTCCCCGCTTGCGCCCCGTCTCCAGAGCAACGCAGCAGCTCCGCCCCATCATGGTGCAGGAGGAGAGTGTGGAAGTCTCCCGCCTGCTGCGCTGTGCTCCTTCCCCTGGCAGGTGGGCCACCACGGGACACTCAGAGTGCGAGGGGTGGGTGGCGAAAGACTTGTGAGGGAGGCGCTAAGGGTTCTCACCCCTGCCCTCCCCGGCACGGGATGGCCCCACCTCCTCCGGGTGCCTCCCTGCTACCACCCCGTCTCCGGAGCAACGCCCCAGCTAATATGCTAATGATCTGGTCATTACCTGTTACGGCATCCTGACCATTAGCATATTAGCTCTTTATTAGTATAGATTATTATAGTCACTGAGTTAAGCACTTACAGATCAGACCCTAAACTATGGACTGAAAATATGGAGATAAAATTCAAGGATTAACTTCCCCAGTTCTCCACTCATTTCACTCACTACCCTTTCCTCTACACTGCCTGCTCCTGCTATGCCAAATGACAGCATGGTTTCCTCCTCTCTAAAACATAAGTGTTAGACAGCATACTCCCTTCTAACGTCAGCTCCAAATCCAGCACAAGTGGTAAAAAACCAGGAAAAAGACATGCCAAAGTCTTGGCAAAACAGCACAGTGCACAGCTGATGAAGGCCTTTGGCATTTGGAAAATTAGTTATAAGTTAGGTTCTTCCTTCCTGTAAGGTGTCTTTTTCTTTTTCACACAATAAGTCTATTGTCATTCTCCTCTCCCCAAAGAGATGTTACTTATCTATAAACAGTATTAAAATTTACAGTCTAGGTAGGTCAATCCTGCCCAACACCACCATCTCTAATGGCCACATTACCAAGTTAAAAACCAACACTGTTTTCTCTATCTCGTTCCCAAAGTACTGCTTTGAGTTTCTGCTTCTGCTTAAACAAACAGAGCTTTGCTCCCTATAAACAGTACTCGTTCTTTTCCTGGATAATCTTATCTAATAAAAGAGAAAGATGCAAATTGACCGTGGCCCCGAACACTTCCCATTGGCTAATCAGGGAGATATGCAAATTAACCGCCAACCAAGATGGCGGCCGGCAGCCAGGCACTGAAGCGAACAGGAGGCTTGCTTGCTCCAGTGACGGAGGAAGCCAAGGTTCCCCGCCTGCTGCTGCTGGCCTCTGAGCTGCAGTCTAAGAAACATTGTTGCAAATATAGAAGGTAAACATTCCCCGGAAACCTGCTTTCAGCCAGCCAGGCTTCAGCCAGCAGGATCGCAACAGTGTTACAAGTATAGAACCCAAACAAACCCAGATCCCTGCTTTCAGCAGCGGAGGTCTCATAGCTGGAGCCGAGCCTCAGAGCTAAAACCGGCTCTCAGCTCCAGTGACAGCCATATCCAGGCTGGCCAGGCACCCCAGTGGGGACCCCCACCCTGAAGGGGGTGTGACCAGCTGCAAACAGCCATCCTCATCCCCTCCAGACTGGCCAGGCACCCCAGTGGGGACCCCCACCCTGAAGCAACAAGATGGCGGCTAATTTGCATACTGAAGGCGGGCGGCAGCGGGCAAGGCTGTCCGCGGTCCGGGACCCGGATCTGTGACCCTCCTGGGCGGTGGGCAGTGCTTGAGGCTGTCCGCAGTCCCGGACCCGGATCCGTGACCTGGCGGGCAGGGGGCAGTGCTTGAGGCTGTCGGTGGTCTGGGACCCGGATCCGTGACCTGGCGGGCGGGGGGGCAGTGCTTGAGGCTGTCCACGGGACCAAGACACGAATCTGTGACCCTGCCGGGCGGGGGGCAGCGCTTGAGGCTGTCCGCGGTCTGGGACCCGGATCCGTGACCTGGCGGGCGGGGGGGCAGTGCTTGAGGCTGTCCACGGGACCAAGACACGAATCTGTGACCCTGCCGGGCGGGGGGCAGTGCTTGAGGCTGTCCGCGGTCCCGGGACCCGGATCTGTGACCCTGCCGGGCGGGGGGGCAGTGCTTGAGGCTGTCCACGGGACCAAGACACGAATCTGTGACCCTGCCGGGCGGGGGGCAGTGCTTGAGGCTGTCCGCGGTCCCGGGACCCGGATCTGTGACCCTGCCGGGCGGGGGGGCAGTGCTTGAGGCTGTCCACGGTCCGGACCTGGATTCGTGACCTGGCGGGCGGGGGGAGCGCTTGAGGCTGTCGGCGGTCTAAGACCCGGATCCATGTCCTGGAGGGTGGGGGGCAGCGCTTGAGGCTGTCCATGGTCCCGGGACCCAGATCTGTGACCCTGCCGGATCGGCCAGGGTTGGGCAGGGCAGGATGCCTGGCTTCCGCCCAGCCCCAGTCACTCTGGGCAGGT
>NW_005370700.1:638849-657173 GCF_000412655.1 Myotis brandtii
TTTTAAGCATAAGAAAGAAACAACAATGGAGCTGTTATCTGTTAAAAGTGCGGGCACAAACAGGTAGTTGGGCATTCCCTGAGGGGTCTCAGATTGGAGAGGGTGAAGGCCAGACTGAGGGGCCCCTTTCCTCCCCCACCTACCCCAGTGCACGAATTTCGTGTACCGGGCTACTAGTGCTAAATATAAAAGTAAATAAATGTTGAGATTATTATTTAAGCAACAAAACAGAGGAACACCATAAGAATCTTAATACTGCTTCAGATTTTGTACAAATTCTCTCTGTCCTTCTAATGGTAGTTATAAAGAGTCTTAGATGGCTCTTTATCTGCTGAGTGTGACATCACCGTTGGCAACCGCTACACTGTAATTGTTTCGGGGAGAAGCATTGCACATCTCTAAGCTGTTATCACATGCATTCTCTACTCCCTCCCTATCATTCCAAAGACTGTATTTAGTGAGCGATATAAACAATGCATCAATTAAAGTCCTTTAAAATTGAGAGTCAAATGGGAAAACATACCAATTATATGGTTTTCTATGTTTCACAACAACACAATTTTGGAACTATGATTAATTTGCCTCAAGTTATAAATAATGAGTTTTCAAATTATTCTCCCCTCCTCTAGTGCTTATGTCATATTAATCTTTTTCCACAAATATCTATATATTTTCTGACTTCATGATTCATTTTGCCCTGAACAAGCCATGCTTTAATTTCTCGATTAGGGCAACTACGTCAAAAAAGAAACCACAATTACTAAATTCTAAAAAAAGATCCCTATAATCTTCTGTTGATTTAAATGTCAGTGAAAGTAGATCTGTGCTCTGTTCCAGCTCACCCTGAGAAAGTCAAATTAAGACTGCATGAAAGACAGTCAAGTGTAGGTCCAATAACGTGCCACATACTGAATCAGGCTATATACCATTTTGTAAACCAAATGGGGTTATTTGGTGACAATTCCCTCATTTCTTGAGCACACAGACAAATTTGTGGCTTTAGTTGTCTCTGAATCTGCATCACTCACTTAAATGCTAGATGACCTGAACTGGAACTAACTTAGCCCATAAACTTCACTTCTTTCTAAAGGACTTGTGTTTGAGGCCACAAAACCTATGTCATGACTTACCATAGTATGCCAATTTCTATTACACTCATTCTAAGGCAGGAGCTAAAACTGGAATTCTGTGCCTGCTTTCTTTCCTAGAACTATCCTTCAGGGTGAGTATATCACTGTAGAAACCTTCCTCACTGGGAGATAATGCTTTAGCAGTAGGTTTCTCCGCCATGAAACTACATTATTGACATTCTGGGCTAGAAAATTCTTTATGGAGATGCAGTTCTGTGTACAGTAGGATGTTTTGCTGTCCACTGACAATAGATGCCAGGAGCAATCCCTCTGGTGTGACAACCAAAAATGTCTCCAGATGTTACCATATGTCCCCTGGAAGGCAACACTGCCCCAAATGAGAACCACTGCGTTAGAGATATCCCACTGTTGTCTGCTTCTATATAAAGTCTAGGATAAGGAAATACAAACAAAGAATGGGAATAACTTCAAGATTCTTCCCAAAATCTCACATTTTAAAATTTAAAAATATTGAAAACCATGAACCTGGCCCTGGAGTTACTAGTACACCCATTGCTCAGGCTAACTAGCAGGCAGACAGGAGGCCCCTCCTCACTGTGGCCATCTTTCATCTTATTCTCAGGACCTTGAATGAGAGGTCACACCTAAATTTTGAGAAGTATGAGTTTCCTAAAAGACAAATATAAATATTCGCTTTTTCTTTCTAGGCCTATAGTCACTCATTTCACCCTATGTGAAAGACAATTTACAATTTAATTAGGTTAAGACAATCTATTAGGCTGTATTCTAAAACACAAATTGGTAGTTGCTCTAAGAGAAAAAAAATGCATCAAGAAGAAAGGACTAAAGAGAAGCTTTTCAAGGCTTCAAGTATCCCCTTGATAATAGTAGTATTCATGGATCAGAAAAGATATTATTCATTTCATGAGTGCAGCATAATAGCTTCTTTTTGCAATAACCATTACAATATAGCACTTACCTAAAGGGTTGTAGGGAGTAGTATCAAAATATAGTAACTACAGATGACTCACCTTACCTTTATTTTTTATTTCAACTCTTAAAACAAATATTCTAACTCATCAAGTTTTAGCATGAATCATTGATAGGTACTATTGCCATACCATTTCCAACCTCTGGCAAGAATAATGTTTTATTGGTCCCTAAACTATTTAAGAGATTCTCATAAACTTTCACCAAAGGTACTATATATGAAAGCTAAAACCACCCAAACCATGTAAGTGTTCAATATGTTATAAAAGCAAATAAATTCATGTTTCTCCAGTACAGATGTCAAAAAGCATACCACTGGAAGTCAAAAAACAAATAGCACTTTGCTCCCAAAACATCTGATTTTCATCTCTCAAAAATCCACTACCTTCCTCTTTGCTATACCATCTTTAACGTCACAAAGTCTTTATCCCTGTTACTTCTACTCTCAATTGCATCTTAGACAAGGATCGATATTAAAGTCAGTGAAGAACAGGATAAATATCACATATTATGCAAGTTGTCCTTGTAAATTCTTTCATTTGTAAATTCTTTGGCATATGCAACATTTATAGTGTATACAAAAGATAGAGAGCATAGAGCTGAGTCCATGTAAATTAAATTGCATATATGTCTGTACTATAACAAAAGTTTTAAGCAACAATATATAAATGGCAGAGAGAGCTCCATTATGTATTATTCAATCCTTCATGCTAAGTCATATTGTTTAGGCAATAATATTGTGTGCCCACCCTGAATTAATCTACCAGTATTTAAATGTCCTAAGTCAATCAAGTAAAACAACTACATCTCGTTCCTTACATCTATCGTATGGTTTTCATGATTCCGTGAATACATGGTAGAATATCTCTGGTTCTCTGTGAGTCTCACTTGGACCAGTGCATGAGATTGTCACATGCTTGCAAATGCAAGCAAAAATCATGCTTGGGAGACAACTGCTCAGTCAGACTCATATGTATTGCTGAGACAATCCTCACCACCCACATGCACAACTGAGCCACATGAGAATCGGTACATTGAAAAGGAAATAGGAAGCAAAGTGTTTGTATAAACATGTAACGAAGACAAACCTCTTCTGTTTCTGAAAAGCATGAAATCATAAATGTGGCTGAAAATACGTCGTTACAATAGGCCTCAGGACAACAGAGAATTCATAGTCATATCCAGAAAACGGATGTAAAACAACAATGAAAAGTCATTGAATCCACCAACACTGACACCAGGCATAATCTGTGATGGGAGCAACTGGCACTTTCTCACAAAACACTTGTCAGTAGCCAAAATAGTTTCTTAGAGGATCTCCATTTAATGGCAAAATTCATAGTTGAAAATTTCCCAAATGTATTCCAGGCTAATTAAAATCTGATGAATATAGGTACTTTTTAAGAGGATACAAAGTAAATCAAAGTTATTTTCATTGGGCTATGTATCTAATAAACATCCAGTATGAAAAGTAGAGCTTAAAGGGCACATGAAAAGTTTCTTCTTTAAATTTAATAAAATTAAAATCACACACATTTGAAAAGCATTTAAAGATTAGAATCGTTAATATTGTGACCAAAAAAATCATCCTATTCCAGCTGGGAGATGGGGCTACATGCCTCTAAATACATTGGTTTTCATGTGGAGCCAGAAAAAGGAGCATAAATCACCCCAGAATATAATGAGAATTAGAGTCAGAGAAACAGGCTGCAACAGGTTCAAGCAGGAAGGGCCTGCTACAGGCACCAGAAGCCAGAGCTAAGTGCCCAGGGATACAGAGCCAGGTTAGACAGGGACAAGATAGCATTTCCAAACAAAAGAAGTGGGATCTGTGTATACACAGCAGACAACTAACTGCCTACTGCCCATGGCTAGGCTCCTGCAAGCAGATTTGACTGACATGACCTTTTACAAAACCACTAGCTACTGAGTACCTACGAAGTACTTTAGGCACCTAACCTAATTTGATTAGGTCCTCACAATAGTCCTATGAGGCAGATATTATTCATCCCATTTTAGAAATAAGGAAACTAAGATTCAGAAAAATTACAAATTTTCCCAAACTCAAAATAGCCAATAAGTGGTGGAGCTAACCTCTGAGCCAAAATCTTACTAATTCTAAAGCCGGTGTTGTCAAACTGACAAGAATAAATTGCCCATCACCTCTAACTGCATGATTTTCCCATTTAAACAAAATCCAAAAGGTTAAGTTATTGTCAGCATGCTGTGGCTAAGGGTTCCAGCGGAATTTAACTACTATGTTTCACACATACCGGGAGGCTGGAAAGGATTTAAGATACATGTAATACCAGGAAACCCAATGATCACACGGTAAAGAGCAGGAAGGGCCTGGTACTGCTGAGATGCATCACATTACAATAAGGAGGGTTCTAGAATGCTCTGGATCAAGATGTTACCAGCAAGTACAAATAAAAAACTTGACAAACTACAGCAATGGTTCTCAAAGTGGGGGTCTCAGACCAGCAGCAGCAGCATCACCTGGGAACTTGTTAGAAATGCAAGTTCTCAGGCCCAATCCCAGACCTGCTGAATCAGAAACTTGAGATGGGGCAGCAATCTGCGTTTTAACACATCCTAGAAGCAATTTTGATGCCCATGCTAAAGTTTGAGGTGCAGTGAAGTACAGATACAGAGTGGGTGAGATATACAGTATTCTACGGTATTTCTCAAAATCAATGTGTCTCTAATGTCAATGAAGACTTATATGAACTCTAGGTACAACTGATATGCTAAGTAAAACACATGAAGCCAAGTCAATTACAAAATTCTTAAATGATTTTCAAATAAGAGAAAGACTGGCCGAAACCGGTTTGGCTCAGTGGATAGAGCGTCGGCCTGCGGACTGAAAGGTCCCAGGTTCGATTCCGGTCAAAGGCATGTTCTTGGGTTGCGGGCACATCCCCAGTAGGAGATGTGCAGGAGGCGGCTGATCGATGTTTCTCTCTCATCGATGTTTCTAGCTCTCTATCTCTCTCCCTTTCTCTCTGTAAAAAATCAATAAAATATATTTTAAAAAAAAAATAAATAAGAGAAAGACTGGGATCCTTGAAACAGTGATAAGGCCAAAATTAGTATCCTGTGATAAACCTTTATTATCCACTTAAATAATACCGTCAATTTAAAAATCAATGCCTCCAATGTACAATATCTTACCACAGCCAATACCAAAAAACAATCCAAGTGAAACAAATCAGACCACTTCTGAATCTTTCAGATGTTTTAATGTGCCACTAAATTAAACAAATTTGACTTTCTATTCTTGCAAAAACTTGATACCTAGACAACTATAGTGTATCACATACCTACCAATACTACCTATAAAAACTCCCAGAAGTGAAAAAATGGCTGGTTCATGCCTGGGATTACATAATTATACACTGTTAAAAGAGGATAGTCATTTAAGATCATTTCATTCAACCCTATTATTTTATAAGTTAGGGAACTGAGGGCCAAAAGACTAATGTGGATAGCTGGCTACTGGCAGAAACTAAAACCAGAGCCTGGCCTCCTGACCTCCAGTCCAGAATGCTCTCAGTCTACCACCCTGCCTGTCATGTAATAAAAAAACAGAACACATGATCTAAAGACATTTCAGCAATTTCCAAAAAGCCTCTAAAATATAAATTTAAAAATAGGAAATTATTATTCAGCTATCTCTCTGAAAGAACTGAAAAAAAAAAACCATGACCTGACAAATTAAAGATAGGATCTTGTATCTGCATACCAGCCACAGCCACAAGAGACAGTATCTGTTTCTACCATAATTGAATTCTGTACTATGTAATGAAAAGATCAATTACTGAGTAAACAATCATAGGAATTAGTACCTGTTTAGTCACATGTTATTTTTTACTTATCACTTTATTTTGGTGAGGATGATTATAAGGATTACATTTATCCCTCTGAACACTTACAAAGCACCTGCTACCTGTCTCTATGCACAGGGTTACAGCAGCTAATGAACCAAACAGCTAAACCAGGCTCTCCTGAGGATTACTGACCAATTAGAGGGAAGGTGATGAGTATTACGAAGACAATAAGAATAGTGGAATCCAATATGGTGACTGGGGAGGAGGAGACAAGTAAAGACCTCTCTGAGGGATGACATTTGATCTGAGACCTGAAAAAGGCATTTGGAAGTCCAAAGGAAGAAGATTACAGACAGGGGTGACTCTGAGTACAAAGGCCAGAGGAGGAAATGAACTTGCATGCTCAGAGGGCATAGCACTGAAGTCAGTCTAATGAGGTGATGAGGGATAGAAGATAAGGCTGGAAGGCAAGCAGGAGCCTGTGGGCCTGGTAGGGTGTTTGGATCTCATTCTGGAGTGCAATGGGAAACTCCTGGAAGGTTTTTAATAGGAGCACAACAGGAGCTGATTACTCATAAACAGAACAGAACCATTACAAATTCTAAACACGCCTTTGAGTTTAACACCCCCAGCAACTCTCATTCTCTGAACTAAAAATGTATAAACCCACAACTACCTCATGGGACTATAAGAGTCAGAAGGTTTCATTTAAAATACAGTGCAAACTTGGTTCTCGAACTTAATTCCAGAAGATTGTTCGAAAACTGAATCATTATTTCCCATTAGAAATAATGTAAATTCTAATAATGTAATTAGAATTAATCAGTTCCAGACCCCCAAATGATTCCGTTTCAACCTTTCTTATATACAGTACATGTCTAATGTACTGTTTAATCTATAAATAACACTTTAAAAACAAAAGGACTTGAAAATTTAATAAAAGCAAATAAAATATACAGTAAAAATATGAAAATTTATTAATAATAAGCAACAACAAAAGAAAAAAAACATGAAAATATTCACAGCACACTTTCTTGGGATGTTAACAATGCAATGCTTAGTGGTAAACTGACTTATACTCTCGAATTCTCTCCTTTGTTTGTCTCCCGAGAGACCAATGACTGATCACACAGGTATCAGAATGAAAGGGTTGTTGGGTTAGGAGGCGAATTATTCGATATGGGAGACGTTCCAGAACCGAGGTTTGACTGTATTTCCAAAACAGTTTGAACAAACTTGCTAAGAAGTGACTCAAAATCTATACCATATCATAAAGCTCTAAACATTAAGTTGATACACTAACACATAGTTATTCCGCACGGGCAAATTATTCTATCGCCTGGATACTTAGCCAGTGTATATCTAGAATAGCAGTCATAAAATAATTTTATGAGATGCCTTTTAGGACTCTAATGCTACCTACATTAAAAAAAAAATCCTCCCAAGGACAACTCAATTTGAACATATGCTTCTATATCTCTAAAAATATGTAATCTTGCTGTTTCGAAATCTATTTCTAAAACCAAAACAGTAAGGCCCTAATAGAATAGCCATGGTATAAAATATGTCAAAGAAAATGAAGAATGATACTCATCATTCTCTTCTCTTCAACACATCTTCACTGCCAATTCAATAAAAGTTACTGCCCAATTAAACTGAAGGCTATATTTAGTCTTCCAGATTATTCTCTTTAAATTAGGGCCTCTAAATGTAAAACTACAAGATTTTTAAAAAATAATATAGCATCCAAAAATTACTGGCTGCCTATACTTCTCTTCCATCACTGTTTTTTCTAATTATATCCTTAAAAAAAAAAGGTATGAAAATCTTTCATGTCACATTAGTCTGTGTTAAGTGTTAGGGAGAACATCAAAGGCAATGTATTAAAAAGTTTAGTCTAATAAAAAAATAATAACAGAATGTGATAAATTAGTAACAAAAATCATGCCTACATCCTCCACGTCCAAACTCCTTTACATAGAAAGATGACTGATTCGCCATATTCTCTAACATGGAACATCAGATGACATCAGCTAGACTTATTCTGGGGAAATGGATAGTTCTTGAGGATTTTCAGCAGAGAGGAACATGAACAGATTTAGAGTAATAACTTGTGGCATTATATAACTGGATTGGATAAGAAAGATACCATATACAGGACATCAATGAGAAGGAAAATTTAAAGTGAAGGTCAAAGACAAGGAAGGCTTAAACACAGACAAATGAATTTTAAAAAGAAAGAGTCCTTCCTCCAAGGGGGAGGAGAAATACTGAAGCAGAGATTTATAACACACGATATCTAATTACGAAGAGTTTAAGATCATAAGAACAAAAACTGAGGTTTCCCAGAGAAGAAGGAATTCTGCCTAAAGACTGCAATACAGAAATCCTGCCTGAATTTCCAGCCTGCCTGCAGATTTTAGACTCAAGACTATAATATCAACTCCTGAATTTCCAGCCTGCCCTACAGACTTCAAACTCAAGACTGCAACGTCAACTCTACTATGACGTTGTTTCCAGCCTGCCAGCCTGCCCTAAAAATTTTGGACTTGACAGCCAATCTTACCTAATAATAGACAAACATGTAAATTGACCGTACCTTCGCTGCGCTAACCAATCAGGAGAGTATGCAAATTAACCCAACAAACATGGCAGTTAATTTGCATACGTCGGCTCCAAGCGGCGGAGCGAAGCCTGACAGCCCCGGGGCCGGAGCAGCGAAGCCTGACGGCTCCGGGGCCGGCTCCATCCGGAGCCCAGCCAGAGCGAAGGCCTGGGTCCCGGGCCAGAGGCAAACCAGTGCCAGCAGCCAAGGGAAGGGAAGACCTATTGCACGAATCTCTTCGTGCAACAGGCCTCTAGTTCTTTAAAATAAATATCTTTATATAGCTATAGATATATATAGCATATACATATATATATATAGCACTAGTTCTCTTTCTCTGGAGAACCCTGAATGATACAGCTCATGAATCCATTTATAGAAAAATACAGAAAATGCAAACCAATCTATAGTGACTGAAAGTAGTCCACTGGTTCCCTAGGGCCAAGGATAGAGAGGAAGGATGAATTGACTGCCAAGTGCTGTGGGAAAACTTTTCAGGGTGATGGAAATGTCTTGGATCTTGCCTATGGTGATGGTTTCATAGTTGTGTATATGTGAAGATAGGTTATATACTTTAAATGGGTATAGTTTACTTAAATCATACCTCAATAAAGTGTACCTCAACTGGGCAACTGGGTGAATGTAAGTGCCATTAGCTGAGATCAAGACTATAAGAAGTACATGCTGAAGTGGATTTAGCTATAATCATGTTAAGCTATGGTTCTGCTGGGATGTTCTGTGGTCATGCAAAAAAAAAAAAGCCAATGAATATGAGTTTAGGCTTCTCAAGATAAATCTGAGCTGAATACAGTTGTGGGAATTATCTGCACAAAAGCAATAAGAATGACTAGGGATAGACTGGAGAACAAGATAGCAGTGAAGAAAAAGAATGCCTCATAGTGTCCAGTCAAATATGCTACTGGGTGTTTTCTGACCTTAGTTAGGGAGAACAATTTCAATAGAGTAGTAGAGAGAAAGTTGAATTAAGTCAGTTTTGGAAAGGAAAGGAAAAATGTTTAAGTGACACTATTACTATGAGTTATTTTATCAAGAAGCTACCTCTAAAAATAAAAAAATTAAATTAAAAAAAAAAAAAGAATTTGGGAAGCTTAAGCCCATGGCCTGACAACCCCAACCCCACTGAACCCTCATCACAGTAGCAACAGCTTTCACAATTGAGAACACGTGATCCAGGTAGCCTGGCACAGCTTCTCCACTCCCTCCATCTATCTGGGTTTAGGTTCTAGGGCAGCCGTGGGCAAACTACGGCCCGCGGGCCGGATCCAGCCCGTTTGAAATGAATAAAACTAAAAAAACAAAAAGCCCGTACCCTTTTATGTAATGATGTTTACTTTGAATTTATATTAGTTCACACAAACACTCCATCCATGCTGTTGTGCCGGCCCTCCAGTCCAGTTTAAGAACCCACTGTGGCCCTCGAGTCAAAAAGTTTGCCCACCCCTGTTCTAGGGGGAGCTGAGAGCTTTGAGTACAGGTCTGTCGCCGTGCCCACCTCACCCTGCGCAGGTCATCTACTCCCTCACAGGGCAGAGGGTCCCGTGGTGAGGGAGCCCTGCCCTTTTCATTGTCGGACTACATGTGATGACCAGACATGAAGGCCCTGACTTTTTGCAGGACAGGGCCTTGATGTCTTGGTCATAGGCTCCCTCCCTCCCAGCTCATTGTAGAAATCTGTCCCTCCTCCCAGAGTGATTTGTCTGTGTCCCCAACAGATAGTCTCCATATGGACATCTCTTGCTGTGCTGAATTTCTGGGCCATTTCTTTTTAAATAGAAGGTATTAAATTTTTAAAAACAAGGGGGGGGAAAAAAGGAAAAAAAAAAAAGAAGCTACCTCTATTTTTTTTAAAGAGGTTGATAAATAGGTTTAATTATTCTGAGGAGGTATTTTTACTTTGTTTGAATTTTCCTTTGCTACTCCTTTGAACTGACATACTACTTTGTTTTGCTTGTACACAGAAAAACAACTTGAATGCTTTTATAGTCTGAATTAGCCCACAATGTACGCAGATTGGTGACACAAAAGAGAAAGGCAAAGTTTCTAAATGAGAGATCAACAAAGGGGAAATGTTACCTTAAATAATCATCTTAAGGGGGACCACACATTCTCAAGACAACTTTCAAATTTACTGCAATTTTTAGTAAGTAAGTAACTGTGTGTGTGTGTGTGTGTGTGTGTGTGTGCTTTGCCTCTTAAAAGAAGCGATAGGGATCATTATGACATGAGCTCAGTCAAGCTAAGGGAAGAGAGAATTTATTAAGTGACCTTTATGTCAAAGGCTTTCAGATTTATTGGCATGTAAATATCACAACTTTGCAATCCATTTATAGATGAATGAAAGACTCAGAGGAGTCAACTGACTTACCCAAGGTAAAATAATCTAGATGGCAGCAGGGTAAGGTTCAAAATGAAGTTGCTCTGACTCCAATCCCCTTGCATTTCCCCATGTCATGCTATGTGCCTAATAATGTGGAAGTATCATAGGAACAAGACCTGTTGATTCAGCTGCAGTGAATATGTAGGAAGAGATCAAGAATATAAGAAGTACATGCTGAAGAGGGAAAAGATTGCTGGAACCACACCTTATAAGACCTGGAATCTAGCCAACCTAATCAGATTTTGGACAATAGGCAGAACCAGCCAATGAATTAACACAGATTTTACAAGAAGGCTATGACATTTTCTACCAAATTCACAGCAGCCTCAGTAAGACTTTTCATTACTTTGAGCTTCCTTAAAGTTAAAATACTCTAAATTTTGGTTAAGAACAAGCAAATAGAGAGAAACCAAGATGGCGGCATAGGTAAACACCAGAGATTGCTGCCTTGCACAACCACTTCAAAAATACAACTAAAAGACATAACGGACATCATCCAGAACCACAGGAAGGCTGGCTGAGTGGAATTTCTACAACCAGAAGGAAAGAGAAAAGCATACCGAGACCCAGAGGAGGTGCGGTGCCGAAGTAAAATACAAAGGTGCGGAGGTGCATGCGGAGAGGGCTGGCGGCTGAGGACACGATTGTCTTTTTCAAGCGGGAGGGAGTCTCAGGCTCTGAGCTCCAGTTCCAGGCGAGTCTCTGGGGACCCAGACTCACACGGGAGAAACGGGACTGTCTGGCATTGGTCGGATCTCGAGGGCAGCTTTCTCTCGGAGGCACTCGCAGCGATAGCCAGGCCCTCCCTCGGAAGGCAGGACTGAGAGCAGCCATACTGCTCGCTCCGCCCGCCCTGTTGATTCCCTGGGACCCGCCCCACCCAAGCCGGGCACGGAGGCTTTTGCATATGAAAGGCCCGGCCCTTTGTAATCTGAAAATAACTTAACAAACTGCAGCTGCCCCAAGGCCCCAGGGCAACTTGCATTGCTTCACAGCTGGCTTCTGCTGGGTAGCCGCAGGCAGAGACTAGATTAGCACCTCCTTAGATCCAAGAACCAGTGTACCCAGTGGTCAGAGTGGGACTTTCCAATTACAACTCCTCAGATCCATAAGGGACACACTCAGGGGGCAGACTCAGTGAGCACCAAAGCCCCACTGAAGCAAGTCTTGCCCCATAAGGGTGTCTTCAGCACAGAAGTTCTCCCACCATAACCACAGCTGATTCTCACAATTCAAATCCTCCCAGTTTTACCTACAACAATCAAGAATTAACTACAACAAGACTGTACACAAAGCCCACAAGGGGGTGCACCAAGAGTGCCTACCTCAGGTAATTGGGACACTTAGCACAGAAAGCCACTCTATCGACACAGCGAAGCATAAAAAATGCCGAGACAAAGAAACAGGACACAAATGACAGAAATGGAGGAAAGCAAACTACTGGATATAGAGTTCAAAACCACACTTATAAGGTTTTTCAAGAATTTTCTAGAAACCGCCCATAAATGTAGTGAGATCCTCAAGAAACCTAATGGGACCCTCGATGTTGTGATAAAGAACCAACTAGAAATTAAGCATACATTGACTGAAATAAAGAATATTATACAGACTCCCAACAGCAGACCAGAGGATCGCAAGAATCAAGTCAAAGATTTGAAATACGAAGAAGCAAAAAACACCCAACCAGAAAAATATAAAGAAAAAAGAATCCAAAAATATGAAGATAGTGTAAAGAGCCTCTGGGACAACTTCAAGCGTACCAAAATCCGAATTATAAAGGTGCCAGAAGAAGAGAGAGAGCAAGATATTGAAAACCTATTTGAAGAAATAATGACAGAAAACTTCCCCCACCTGGTGAAAGAAATCAGAAGGGAGTGGCAAGAAATATTCAAAGTGATGAATAGCAAGAACCTACAACCAAGATTACTTTATCCAGCAAAGCTATCATTCAGAATTGAAGGTCAGATAAAGAGCTTCACAGATAAGGAAAAGCTAAAGGAGTTCATCACCACCAAACCAGTATTATATGAAATGCTGAAAGGTATCCTTTAAGAAGAGGAAGAAGAAGAAAAAGGTAAAGATACAAATTATGAACAACAAATACACATCTATCAACAAGTGAATCTAAAAATCAAGTGAATAAATAATCTGATGAACAGAATAAACTGGTGATTATAATAGAATCAGGGGCATTGAAAGGGAGTGGACTGACTATTCTTAAGGGGAAAAGGAGTGTGGGGGATGGGGGAAGAGACTGGACAAAAATCGTGCACCTATGAATGAGGACAGTGGGTGGGGAGTGAGGGCAGAGGGTGGAGTGGGAACTGGGTGGAGGGGAGTTATGGTGGGAAAAAAGAGGAACCAATGTAATAATCTGAACAATAAAGATTTAATTTAAAAAAAATAAAAATAAAAATAAATAAATTGTTTTCCAGATGGATGGGCAATTCATGTTAAAAAAAAAAAAAAGAACAAGCAATAGAAGACCCACATCGTCCCCAAATATGGCAATTTGTAGTGATAAAAGAGTATAAATAAAGAGGACACACAAACTAACAACAAGGAAACTTTACATATAGCCAAGTTCTTACCAACACTGGTCTCTGAAATTTATTTTACCATAGAAAGACAATAAAGGCAGAGGGAAACACACACACACACACACACACACACACACCCACCACCACAACAACAACAAAAAACCAATTTGCTGATGTACAAAGCTCCAGGTCTGGAAGGGCTCTGACAATGTCCCACCTTGTACCTAACTCTGAGGCTTGGACTAAGCTAACACATATGTTCCATTGTATTTCCTGAAGTTTCCCAGCAGTTCAAACCTCTGACACATATATAAAAGTGGGATGGGGTATCTTAAGAGCAAATCCCATTCAGCAAACAGTACCACAGAAACTAAAACTGAAAAGGTACTCTCAAAACCCAAGTGCCCAAATCCAGGCCTTTCTAGCTTGTGTACTTTCCAGCATCCATCCCTTCTTTTCTACTTCCATAAAACATCGCACACTTACCATCTCCATTGGCCCTTGTCATACCATCAGGGTACACTGTACCCAATTTTAGTTTTTAAGTTTCTTTTTCAAGCAGTTCTAACTATTTGTAAGTACTATATTTCTGATTTATTCTTTCTAAGAGGTATTCTGAAGAACAAAGAAAAACTCTACTTATTATAATAATAATTATTATTATTAATCCTCACCCTAGGATATTCTCCATTGATTTTAGAGAGAAGAAAGGGGAGAGAGGGAAAGAGAGAGGGAGACATCGATGTGCAAGAGAATCATCGATCAGCTGCCTCCCATACACACACCAAGCAGGGATGAAACTACCAACCTCGAATTAAACCCGCAGCCTTTTTTGGTGTATGGGTCAATGGTCAACCACTGAGCCACACCAGCTGGCCTTATTATTTTTAAAAACAGAATAAAATTCCTTGTATCTCGCAATTACAAAATGGGTCCAATGGACCATTTTGTAAATCTGAGGTACATTATGGGATCTTAATGATCTTACTTTTCCTGTATCTTGAAACACATTGCTATTTGTAAGGTGTTTCACCCTTACAAATCACCCTAAGATTATTTTATTAATAGTAGTAAATTATTCCCAACTGTGCTTTTAAAAAATACTAAAATAAGAAAGAAGAATGGTGGCATCACCTAGAGCAGCGGTTCTCAACCTGTGGGTCGCGACCCCTTTGGCGGTCGAACGACCCTTTCACAGGGGTCGCCTAAGACCATCCTGAATATCAGATATTTACATTGCGATTCATAACAGTAGCAACATTACAGTTATGAAGTAGCAGCGAAAATAATTTTATGGTTGGGTCACAACATGAGGAACTGTATTTAAAGGGCCAGAAGGTTGAGAACCACTGCCCTAGAGAAAGGTGAAACAATAATTAAATAGATTGTTATTATTGTATCATCCTTCAGTTTTCTCATTGCATTGCCAAAGTATTACATCATCTTTCCAGAAAGTTTTAGACTGAAGACACCAACTTTGCCTACTTTTAGCACTTATAGAACACAGTTAGAGAATTCAGAATTTTTCAATTTCTGCCCACAATGGCAAAGAGAAGAAAGCTGACAAATGAAGATATGTCACTTTACATAAATCAGATGAATGCAAAGAAACAGATGACAGCACTCTAGACTCTAGTGATGATGAAATTATATAAGCAAAATCTCAGGCTATGAGTCTTCAAATTAAGAAAGCCTAGATGGATTTTTCTCAAATTCAAGAATTGATGCATAAACAATACATTGCTAAGTACAAAAAGTATGTTCTTCTCACCCAATAAGCCATTCAACAGGAAGGACTACATCATGCAATATTATCCGGCAAAAATGTGCACCACACCATTATGCTAAAAGAGCCTGTGACAGTATTCATTCATCTATTATGATGTGTGTCAAAATACACTTCATATGATTCATTAGTAGACTACAAATTGACATGCTGAATACAGGGTAATGAAAGGATATACATGATACGGAAATGAAAAATATTAATTAGAGTGACCATGCTAACTGTCACACACAAACCCAGAAATAAAAATGTCTTGTAATTATGGGGCAAAGATGATGGCCTTCTTCTCTTCAATGGAACTATGAAGTGTCCAAGATTTTAACAATTCTTCGAGCATGACATGTGATGATGCCAGGGCAAGAAGAGTAATGATAAGCTATTAGATATATATTTGAAACCTGGATATTTCCAGACTCATGCATATCAGGTGATGAGCAATATACTCAGAGAATGTTGCCCCTTTGGGATGTACATACCTTAAAAACCTACAACACATGGAATAAGAATTTGGATCTACTATTTTAAATTCTTCTTAAAAAGTCCTAATAAAGCTATTTCTCACTAACCCTTAGTGTTCTGCAAATTATTTGTAAACTGACTTAAAAGCACACAAAAAAATGTTTAAGGAGCCATTGAACCCAGATAGTAAAAGATAAATTGATTAAACATTTCTATGAAAGTTTAGAAGATGCTTTTTGGAAAGACAAAATACATACTTTTGAATCCTGGCATGATTAAACAAGAGTTTGTTAGTTTAAAACTATGGTTGTTGATCCTCTCTTCCCACAGCAATCAGATAATTACTCTGCTCATTTTATAATCAGAAATCATTTTTTTCAACGCATTAATAATTTTTACCTTTAACATGATGGGTTTTCAAAACTGAAAAATAAAACAGCTTGGCAGGAACCAGGGATTAGCTGAAATCCTGGTTAAGCCCTTCCTACCCTTACACTTCTGATGCCAAAATACTAAAAATTGTAGTCAAGATTTATATCCAACAATCCATTAAAATGTATTTCTAATCTACAACTTCAAATCACACTTGACTACTTTGTTTCTTTCAGTTAAATAATCATCTCTGTATATAGAACGCTAAGTGAATGAGCAGTTCTTAATTTTCTACACATCAGTTATCCTTTTAAGGACTCAGTCTTTATCATTATCCTATTAGCAATCGTTTTATCCATGATGCATTAAACGTTCAAAAGTTTTTCTCCTATTCAGCCCTGATGATGAATGACTGTATCAAACATCACTGACAGTCATCTTCCCCTGACAACCCAACTAGAGAAGCCAGGATATAAACCGTTGTCTTGATGTCTATAAAAAAACTTAATTGTAATTCTAATCCCTAAAGGCTTATTAGATATAAATTGTTTGCTTTTATCCTAATTAGAACACAGCTGAGATTTTAAATCCTTGTATTCACTTTCTATAATTTTTACTTTTTCATCTCCTTTTTCATTGTTAATCATATAATTTTTTATCTCCACCCACATACTTGCTTGATACTGTCACTGTGATTGCCTATAGCAACCTCCTTCCCAATTGCATATTTCTAATATAACCACATAACCAAGCCTAGCAGAATCGTATTTCAATACAATGAAACCTGAGCCAGGAACGGTTTAATGACATCAATTTGGGATATTCAGAAAATTTTTCTGCCTATTTTCTTATTTTTCCCTGTATTCCAGATAGAAGAGGGTATTACAGAGCCTTTAGTTGTTGTGCTGTCTCTGTTGTTTACAGAGCAATGTAATTATTAAACTCATATTCCAAAGAGCTGTAAAATAACCTCCTCCATCCCCAGTCAATGATAGCATTGTTGAGCTTGTTTTCAACAGAGGCTTTGGCTGTACTTCCTGCCTTACAGGTGAGTCTGGCTCAGCTTTCAGACTTTACCATTGTATTCCATCTCTTTGGTTCTCAAGGTGCCTACTCAGAGATTTGAGGCGTAAGGCACAGGAGATAATGTTTTGTTTGTTTTTGTAATATCTTTTCATTTTTGCTTTTCTTGAATCACAGAAGCTGAATTTTTTTCATCCAAGTTGTGGTTTCTTTACTACTATAATGTAAATTTTTAACTTCTGTAGATAATTTATTTCTAAAATAGAAATTAAATAAACCTACAAAACAGGGCTTCCCAGCAACACTCCTTTTCCCAGATACAGAGGTACTAATGAGTTCTCCTCCCTCTCCTGGACCCCTAAGATGACTTGGACTTCACATCACCTCTCTTTCTACTTTCTATGTGGTTAACTAGTGCTAATCAAATATGCACCTTAGCATCTTTCCTTCTAAACCACGTTGTGAGAGGGCGGATTAAATGGATCACTCCCTGAACTGATTAGTTTTTTGCTACTGTATTTCATTAAACCAGATTGGGGGAGGGGGCTCAATTTGTCTAACATAAAAGCAGTACACTCTATCTTCTCTTCCATACCCACAAACATGTGCTACCACAAGATTCAAGCAGCTGTTACCTACTTAACTACTTAGAAATGCAATTAAATATAAACATTTTCAGAGAATGAAGTTCCTAAGTTCTAAAACTCAGTGGCAGCAGCAAATCTCATGAGTCATTATTTAGGATTTCATGCCTATGCCACAGGTATGACTCACCTGTGCTCCAAACCATTAAATCACTTCAATTAAAACTCTCAAAACTGAATTGGGTTTTGCCATGTATGGGCTGTATTTTTCATATATGGAGGAAAGGATCAAACCCAACAAAAACCTGCAAATAATTGTTTCTAGTTTTATATAGTATAAAGGATGTATACTCCCAAATTCTAGGACTTTCTCGATTGAGAGTAGAAACTGGTTTTGCTCTCATAATCCAACGCAAGCACATTTCCCACAGTTCATTAACTTTAGGGCCAAATAGCATGATGGTAATTTTGAAAAGCTGAGGCTAGTGCCCTCCTTTTAAATTAACTCTCCCCATTCCTATTGGAAAATTAAATCTCTTGTTCTGATATGTCCTCATTCCCATACACTTGATATCATAATATTATCATTTAGAGCCTGATACCCAGGTTACATTCAAAGTGAGATCTTTTTCATTTGCTATTTTGA
>NW_005370700.1:657187-671505 GCF_000412655.1 Myotis brandtii
CCAGGAAATCAAGGATTTGGCAGGGAGTGGCTGGCAGGAGCTAGGATTTAATCTCTGGATGGCAGTTAATTATAAAAGTAACAGGTTCCAGCTTATTTCTACTTTTCACTCCCAAGAATAGTTATAAATCTATACATTTATAGACAGTTTATTTTTCAAATACTTCATGCTATATATTTTATCCTCATATAACAACACTCAAAGTTAGTGATTAGTAACTTGATTTCAGAGATGGAGGTTTTGGTGTTGAGGTGGAAAAGATTCAGTACATCCCTATTCCCACCCCTCAGCTTTAGAACCAGTGAGAGACACACAGGGAAACCAGACAGATGGAGATAAAATATCAGTTTTATTACTAATAAAGCCTAAGTTAGAAAAGAGATCTTAAGTCAGTTAGCCAAGTGGTTTTGCTAACACAGGTACAGCTCCAACAGCCACAGGCCTTCCAGCAGAGGCTGACCTATGAAACTTACAGGGTGAATGGGCAGGACAGAACGCAGGCTCTCCACAGGAAATAGTGAACGGAACTAGACATGCCCAATTCCTTTTTCCAAACTCCAGAATGATGAGTCATTTCTCCTGCCCTAGGAAAGAGTAAATGAAGGTTCCTAGAGACGAGGAGAACCTTAATAAATACCCATACCATATAAGCAAACTTGAAACCAGAAGAAAGGAGATTCTCACCCAACATGCAGTACCAAAGGGACCTCAAGCTGCCTCCAAATCCAGAGGATATTCCCAAATTCTCACACATTGTTCTAACACCTTTCCTCTTCCCCTATCTAAATCCTATTCATCTTGCATTATGAATACTGTCTTCAATCTCCTTTTGTGCAGGAAACTTTATAAGTCATTTATCCATTTTGAGAACGTTTTGCTTATTAAAAACTAAGTGGTATGCTCTATAAATTCCCCTCAGCAGATACATGTAAACTGTGATAGATCACAATATGCTGAAAAGCAACAAGCAACGAAGAAGCTGTTAACCCATCTTGCATTCTTTCCCTGGGATATTTCAAGGTATATGGTCAAATGATTTCTAGATCAAGGATGGTATCAATGCACACCTCAAATATCAGTAAAGCTTAATTTAAGCATAAATACGAGTTTTCATATTTTCTCCCCACATCCAAATGTATCTAAAGGCATACTCTCTATGATACAAGCACCCCTCTTTGGAGACCAGCACTTCAAGCCAGGGGAGTGATCACCACTTCAAGCCAGAGCTGAGCTTTAAGAACAGTAACTCTTGGGAAAAGTTGAAAGACCCGAGACCTAAAATAGGACATGATAATAAACATGACAAGACTATGCATGCAATGACAGACGTGCAACAATCAGCAGGATTTGGAGAAAAGTTAGATTTGGGGACAGTCTGTAGAAAGGACGTGAAGGAGAAAACAAAATTTTAGAAGAATCCTATATAATAAGAGGCTAATATGCAAATCGACCCAACAGCGGAACGACCGGTTGCTATGACGTGCACTGACCACCAGAGGGCAGACGCTCAATGCAGGTGCTGTCCCCTGGTGGTCAGTGCACTCTCATAGGGGGAGCGCCGCTCAGCCAGAAGCCAGGCTCATGGCTGGCGAGCGTAGCAGCGGTGGCAGGGGCCTCTCCCACCTCCACAGCAGCGCTAAGGATATCTGACTGACAGCTTAGGCCCGCTCCCCCTGAGCAGGCCTAAGCTGTCAGTAGGACATCCCCCGAGGGCTCCCGGACTGCAAGAGGGTGCAGGCCGGGCTGAGGGACCCTGCCCCACTGAGTGCACAAATTTCATGCACCGGGCCTCTGATTTCAAAATAAAAATACTGAAAGACTCAAAGAATGTAAGAGCATTAACAAAAAACAAAAACAAAACACAAACAGCAATTTGAGGGAAGGACACTTAAATGATTGAGAGATCCTTGAGAAATAGTTATTTTTTAAAAATATATTTCTTTATTAATTTCAGAGAGGAAGGGAGAGTGAGAGAGAAATAGAAACATCGATGATGAGAATCATTGATCAGCTGCCTCCTGCATGCCCCCCACTAGGGATCAAGCCTGCAACCTGGGCATGTGCCCTTGGCCAGAATCAAACTCGGGACCCTTCAGTCGGCAGCCCGATGTTCTATCCACTGAGCCAAACCAGCAAGGGAGAGAAATATTTACATTTAAAGGACAAATAGAATAGAAACTAATGAAGGAGCAAAAATGATCAATGCCACTGGAAAGGAACAAGGACAGTAGTGTGTCATAGCAGCCAAGGGAAGGGAGAAGCTTTTTAAAAGGATGAGATGATCTGTGTCAAACACCATCACTAGTTAAAGGAGACCAGGGACAAAGACAAAAGTAGATGTGGCAAATAATAGTAATGAAAGCTAACACCTCCTGAGTGCTTACCACGTGCCAGGCACACCGCTCCAAGAGCTTTACAAGTGTTCACTCATTTCATCCCTCCCATCTTATAAGGTAAGTATTATTACCATCTCATTTTGTTGATCATTAAGAAATTACTTCCATAATAAGGTATAGGCAAAACTCAGATTGGATGGAGTTGAGAACAAATGAGAGTTAAGAAAGAAAAGTTTTAAAAAAAAAAGATTTGCTTGTAAAAGGACACTGGGATAAAGACAGAACAGTAGGTGGGTGTGAAAGTATTTGTTTGGGGCTTTTTTTAAAAAACATCTATTTCTTTTTTTTGCTTATTTATACATTCATTGGTTGATTTTTATATGTGCCCCGACTGGGAATCAAACCCACAACTTTGGTATATTGGGATGATGCTCTAACCAACATAGCTACCCAGCCAGGGCTGCTTGGGGCTTTTTTAAAATTTATAAGATGTAAGCTATTTGAATCTTTAAATGTTTATCAACTGAAGAGAGAGAAGTTAGGCCTGCCCAATGGGAAAAATATCCTAGTGCCACTGGGAAAATCACAGTAGAGAGGACAGTGGCATGCTACCAAGAGTCCATGTGGCAGGTAGGAAAGGACACAGTAGAGAATGCACAGCACTACCAAACAACAGTGCCGCAGTGCCATTGACTGGCTGACTCTGCAAACAGAGAAACCAAAAAGAAAAGACTGAGAAACAATAAGATCTGAGAGGGGATGGGACAGAAATGGCAGTTATGTGGTAGGTAGTCTGTCTTCCATGTGATGTGTGTACTCAACCACAGGACAGAAACCGGGCTGAGGACAGTAGTTTGTGTCCAGGAAGGGCCCTACTTATAACCTACATGGAAATCACTCTTGATCTTCCTCCTCTCTTTGATAGCACCTGCTTCCTCCTGAACTCCAGGAAAGATCAGAGAGCATGGTTACAGGCTATAAAACCCTAAGCGACCAGTCAACCATTTGACCGGTCGACCGTTTGACAGGTCGCTATATGAGCACTGACCACCAGGGGGCAGATGCTCAATGTAGGAGTTGCCCCCTGTTGGTCAGTGCACTGCCACAGCGGGAGTGCTGCTCAGTGAGCTTACCGAGCGGCTGCGGTGGCAGGCTCAGTGGGGCCGGGATAAGCAGGAGCAGCGCAGTGCCCGTGCCCGGCCTGGGCTCAGGCTCCTCCCTGGCCACCTGCCGCTTTGCATACTACTCCATCCCCCAAGGGGTTCTGGATTGCGAGAGGACGCAGGCCAAGCTGAGGGACCCCACCAGTGCACAAATCTGTGCATTGGGGCTCTGGTACACTATAATTATTTAAGAAGCAAGAGTTACAGAGAGAAAAGAACACTCAGAGCACAGAGGGTGGCAAACAAGTTACTGCAACCACTTTAGTAAAACAGTTTGGCTACACCATCCAGCACTTCCATAAGTAGCTGGGAGCTCATGCAAATCCTGGAGGCGGGGATTATACTCATTACACACAGGAGCGATCTGGAGCTCAGGGAGGTGATGAAAAACTGGTCCAAAGACACCCAGCTAAGTAAATGGTAAAAGTTGGATTCAAAACCTGGCTCCCAAAATCATTTTTTTTTCCACCAGTTCACAAGCCACAGTAAGCACAAAATAAGCAGCAATCAAGGTAGAAAACTCAATGCCATAAAAATGGGGATGCACCTGTAGTTAAAATTCTTCTGGAGTGGGACCACAAGCTGAAAATGCCTGGAATTCAATGGAATTGGGGAATAGGAGACTATGTGCATCATTTCAAGAAAGTTACTTCAGCCCACCTGGCATGGCTCAGTGGTTGAGTGTCAACCTATGAACCAGGAGGTCATGGTTTGATTCCTGGTCAGGGCACATGCCCGGGTTGGGGGATCGATCCCCTGTGTGGGGCGTGCAGGAAGCAGCCAATCAATGATTCTCTCTCATCATTGATGTTTCTGTTTTTCTCTCCCTCTCCCTTCCTCTCTGAAATCAATAAAAATATATATATTTTTAAAAGTTACTTCATGCACAGGCGTTGCCAGACTTTCTGCTTCTTTCTGAGAGACAGTGGAAATAATCTCATTAAAAAAAAAAAAATACTGACAACTAATTTTTAAAAATTAAATACTATACTGCTCAAACAATATAAATCTGTGGACCACTAGCATCCAGCCCCTGGAACTGCCAGATTGCAACTACTATCTGGAGGTGTTACTATCGTTTCTAATAGAAGTAAAAATAGACTATATGGAACCCAACGGGCAAAGAGGCACAGGTCTCAGAACAGCTGCAAGACTATAATGTTAGTTGGATTACTGCATCTGTTTCATCTAAGCTGAAATGTATTAGCAATATGTTCCATTCTCAATATTTTGGCTTTCAATTTCCCACCGTTAAAGAAAGAGAGCAGAAAAAGGGGGGGGAGGAGAACAGACTAACTATTCAGTAATGATTTTAATGCCCAGGCAAAACCTACTCTTAAATGAGTCCATTAAGCCACCTGCTTTGACACTCAATAATATCACCAATTCTGACTCAGTTAAGATTAATTTCAGTAGCAATTGGCAATTCCAGACTCAATATTGCCTTCTCAATAAGTTTCTAATATGTTTCAGAATTACACTGACATTCCTGAAAAAATACATACAAATATATACACAATATATCTGAAGCTACAACAAAGATGGTAAAGTAAGATAAAGATGAAATATCCAGCCCTGACTGGTTTGGCTCAGTGGATGGAGCGTCGGCCTGTAGACTGAAGGATCCCGGGTTCGATTCCGGTCAAGGGCATGTACCTTGGTTGCGGGCACATCCCCAGTAGGGGGTGTGCAGGAGGCGGCTGATATATGTCTCTCTCATCGATGTTTCTAACTCTCTATCCCCCTCCCTTCCTCTCTGTAAAAAAATCAATAAAAATATATATTTAAAAAAAAGATGAAATATCCAATATGGGGAAATTTTTATTTTATAATTTACATTTAGATATTGGGGAGGCTAAAATACTGATAGCCTAAATAAATAAACTAGCAAGATAGAAACATCAAAAGGGTAGAGAAAATTTTAACAATTAAATTTATGTATTTCCCAATTGTTTCACTAGTTTGAAGGCTGTTCACTTTGAACACATGTATCTGAAGTGGTTCATTTTTTAAAACCATAATGGGAAAAATCACTAGACTCAACCCATCCTTCCTGTAGACCCCAAACGGACACGTGTAGCTAAAATTCACTCCGGGGTTTATAACAAATTAAGAGAGCAAAAGACCCCATAACCAAACCAACAATTACAGTGGGGTCTACACATAAGGATAAAAGAAACTGATCTCCAAAACCAGTACACTACAGTATATTATGGCTTTGCCAACCAAGTGCAGAATTAGTCATTTTTGACCAGTTCTTGATCTTAGCTGACGAAGCCTAGCCAAGGAAAGTAAGCACATCAGTGTGTTACATTTCAAGCAAGATCTTGACATTAAAACAGAACTTTTCATATGCTCAAGAGATTTTAACAAATATTAAGACAAAGATAAAAATGAGAATATACCCAGTATAGCTAACTCTTCTTCCCATCTCTCCATGTATTCTCAATCTATTGCATCTTCAAATAAATATGTTTGTGAATAAATTAAAAACATTCTAGTAGCAAACACAACAGAATCTCAGAAAGTAGGAAGTGGCTTAAGAGTGAAAAGTGTTTTCATTTTGACAGGTGAATGGCGATTTTTTTAAGCTTTCAAAGAAAACATTTTTTCAGACTTTATTTGTGGTCTCAAGACAATTCTTTTTACCTGTGCTTCTATGGCAATCCTCTCTCATTGAACCACATGGCCACCTGGCATACTCCACACCACCACAAGCACTCAGACTCTTGATGTGGGTAGGCCCTACCACATTTACTAAATCACTTTCTACTAAATCATTTTCTAACCTATTTATGTGATTATTTTTAAAAGTAGCTCTAAGTTATTTTAAGGACTGTTCTCTCCCTCTATTTCCCCCAAAGTAGACTCACAAATTTAATCAGTAAGCATTTCCATATAAATCCTGTTTTTAATTCACAAACATCATAGTTCTATAAACACTACATAGGTATCAAACACAAAATTTCCCCTTTTTCTTGGGTTAGAAAAATTTGGATTCAACGAGAGCCTCCATTCTGCATCAGGACTTCAACTTACAATCCTCCCATCACTGAAAGCAGCATGTGAAAAGACATTCATTTACATGTGGTTTCATGTAAAACTAGTAAGTTTTCTTTATCCTTAATAGGCAAGGATTTTCAGAGATGGAGAGATCTTATTTTTAAGAAACTCTTAAGAATTAGTTACTGGGCTTTTACATGCAAAATGCAAGTGTGGTCATTAACCTTAATTTTATTTTCTGCATTGGGTTTACTGAGGAAAATAATAAACTTAGCAAGATGTTTCATGTCTGTCTTATACCAAGTCACTAAATAATACCTGGAAAGTCAAGATGGCAAAGGCTCCTTACCTCAGCAAAAAGAAACTAGATGTTTTTTCTTTGTTTGGTAATTATGGATTTCTATAAATACCCCAAAATACACTGTGGCATAAAGGTTTTGCTTTTATTTTATCTTTTTTTCAACAAGTTCTAATGGTCAGTCACTAGCCTAAAAGAATAAAAATGTGGAATATATAGTTCTGACCTTCCTTTCACTTTTTAAAACAAGATATAAACTAGATCAAAAGAACAAAAACAACAACAATAAAAGAAAAGGTAAAGGAAAAGATGGGGAAAACAATGTCTACAGCAGGGTTGTGCACAGAGGTGCATAACCTTGATCGAGTTACATCACCTCCCTGTGCCCATTTCCTCACCTTTCAGATCTCAGTTTACTGGCCCTAAATAAGGCCTTCCATTTTGTCTTTTTTTTTTTTAAGCTATGTTATTAATTCCCAGATGCCAAGAGTATGATTTACTTTGGTAAACATTCCCTAATAGGTAAAAAACAAACAAAAGTTCACCACTATAATCAAGTAATTTTACCATCGATAGCATAATACATTTTCTGTGAATAAAGGGGAAAGGTTTCTAATTTTCTGATAATAACAACAGACTTTTACCTAAATTTGTAGAATATTTTTCAAACACTTGAAGAAAAAGGTATTTTACACATATGGAAACCATCTCAGGGGGTTGAAATGTGAGCTGTCTCTACCATTCTGTAATCTATGAGGTTTTATTTAGAAGTGTCCATAACCTGAAACTTTCACAGATGAAAATTAATTGAACAAATTTCTTTCATACCCTAAACACACAAATGAAAAAGGCCTTGCTCATGAAAACAAATACCTTAGAGCCAAATAGGCAAGATGAAAAGGTTTCTGCAGGAAGTACTCAGGCTGATCTGCTCCTACAGGTCTGTAAGCAGGTGAAAGAGCAAGCCAGTGAGGAGGGCTGAAAGCTAACAGGCAATGCTGGGACCCAGGGCAAGGGCTAAGGCAGCCGTGGGCAAACTACAGCCCGCGGGCCGGATCCGGCCCGTTTGAAATGAATAAAACTAAAAAAAAAAAGACCGTACCCTTTTATGTAATGATGTTTACTTTGATTTTATATTAGTTCACACAAACACTCCATCCATGCTTTTGTTCCGGCCCTCCGGTCCAGTTTAAGAACCCATTGTGGCCCTCGAGTCAAAAAGTTTGCCCACCCCTGGCTAAGGCAATAGGTATTCTCTGCCAGGAGTCCTGCTAAAGAATTAGAAAGAAAAACAAAAAACGTTAAACTATAGGCCAGCCAGTGTGGCTCAGTGGTCGACCTATGAACCAGGAGGTCACTTGCCCCAGTGAGGGGGTGCAGGAGGCAGCTGATTGATGATTCTCTCTCATCATTGATGTTTCTATCTCTCCCGCTTCCTTCCTCTCTAAGTTTAAAACATTTTTTTAAAAAGGGGTAAAGCTATAAAGAGAGAAAGTATATCTCAATCAGCACACTGCCAGTTCTAGGGATCAGTACCTTTCCCGGGTACCTCTGGATAGAAGATGAAGCTCAGCTCTGTGATAACAGAAGTGAAAATGGGGCCACTCCGTACAAATGGATAGACATATCACCAGTCTAGCCTGCACCAGAGAGATAAGGAGAAAGTGGAGCATACCTTTCTAAAAACCTCAGAGACACACCAAGCTGGATTTGAAACACATCACTACAACATTACTAATGCATCTGTAATAGCAAGAAATGAAATAAAAACTAAATTCACACCAGATTTTTTTTTCTCATCCAAGCAAAAACTGAACTGTTTCAGAGATACTAGAAGCAATAGCCTATTTCTATTGCTTCAGCTAGGTTTCTGTTTGTTTAGGCAGGAGTCCTATAAACTGATGACTGATGACACATTCAGGCCTGGCCTCTCCTCTAAAGCAAGAGGACCTGGCACCTATGGCAGTGCTGTGTGCACAATGTTGACTTCTGTAACCACAATCATATTCTCTATCTGCTGAACTATCTGAAAAAGAGGTTTTAAAGTTAGGGTTACCCCTTGTCCATTCAAGTCTCCTTTTTATATACCATCTTACACCATAAGAAATGAATCTCTCTCATCACCGCCAGAGACAAAAGCTTGGCCATATGTGTACATGCTGCAAAGTGTGTGGCAGACGCTTGCAGGAGGCTCATCCTACATTCACACTTTTAATTTTTTAAAAGATTTTTTTAATTAATTTTTTTCAGAGAGAAAGAGAGAGGAGAGAGAAACATCGATGCAAGAGGGAAACACCGCATGCCACCCCTACCAGGGATCGAGTCCCCAACCCAGACATCTGCCCTGACCTGGAATCAAACTGGCAACCCTTTAGTGCAGCGGTCGCCAACCTTTCAGACCTCACAGACACCAGTGGTCCATGGACCACCGGTTGGCGACCGGTGCTTTAGTGCACGGGACGATGCCCAACCAACTGAGGCACTCCATCCAGGGCCCCTGTCTTAATTTTAAGTACCCACCCTTCCTGCCTACAGCCATGTGCTTCAAGGGGAGGTAGACCCTGCTCCTCGCTCCAACAAGCAAACTGTGGTCTCTAAACCAATAGTGGTGACTGATTTAGAATAGACATGTGACAATTCTTCCCGAGAAATCTATTGGGGTCTTCTGAAAAAGATTTCCTAAGAAAAAGTACCAGTTTCTTCTTGTGACCTTTTGTTCTACAGAACTTCCATCACTTCTGGAAGTGCTACCTGGACCTGCTAAAGTACCTTCTAAGTAGAGGAGAGGCTGCTCGATGCTTCTCTGCCTCTGTATCTATCTTTTTGTTCATTAGGTTATAATGTTCTTTATTATCCATAAATGAGTGAGATCATGTGGTATTTTTCTATCACTGTCTGGCTTATTTCACTTAACATAGAACAGACAGTCAAATTACAGCGGGAAGGTTGGGGAGTGGGGGGCGGGGGCGGGGTTAAGAGAGCAATTGAAGGACTTATATGCATGCATATAAGCATAACCAATGGACATAAGGCACTGGGGGTGGGGGGGTAAGGGCATGTGCCAAGGGGTGGGGGAGGCCAGGGGGAAGGTCAATGGGGAAAAAAAAGGAGACATATGTACTACTATTTGTAATACTTTAAACAAGAAAATAAAATTTAAAAAAAAAAAAAAGGCTGCATGAGAGCAAAGTTCCCGGTAAAGGAGGGCAGGGCTGATAGTCAGAAAGGGCTCCCTTGTGGTCGGGTGGGATCACGTCACTTCAGCCATGTGAGCTAAAGCCCTCTCGATCACTCTCTATCCCTTTGACATGGCAACTAGCAACGTTCCAGACAGTGTTTGCTCCATCAGCCTTGATCCCTCAGAATTAACGGTGTTTGGATCACCCCACATTTTATTTAAAAATAAACAAAAACAAATGAAAAAAAAACTATGAGTTTCTAGTTAGCACAAATCAAAGGAAAAAATATTCTCAAAAATCATATTTCTGTTTGTCCTATTCAGATGTAAATAAATGGGGGAGGGGAGAATTTGCTAAGGAAAAATAAGAAAAAATTGTACCACAAGAAAGAATACCTTCTGTGAAACCCCCAGCAGTAAATGTCCAGTTCAAGCAAACAAAAGTAGCTACAAACTATCTTACTAGCACAATGCAAAGCAATTTTCTATCTAAATGTTTCCCTCTTCATCCCCATAGGAGTCGTTAGAGGGAAAGGAGTTATTTATGAAGAAGACTGGTACTGTAAGAACACAAAGGAAAAGAATGAGCCCATGGGCTGACAGCATTACTGTTTTGGATTTTGGACGTTCTGGCTAGTGATGAAGTGAAATGCTTTTCAAATTTTTCATCTCCATACAGAATCAAAGGGTTACAATGATGATTCTCTATCTAGAGGGCAACAAAAAACTGTCTAAACATCTCCTGCAGCCTGCAAAATATAATGACTAGCTCACTTGACTCCATCAGCTATTCCACAATGCTGCTACGGTACATTGCATATGTCATTAAGTTATCCTTACAACAAATTAGAGGGGAAATGGCAAGTTCCCTTACCCTTTTTGACACAATAGTGGAGCAGCCCTGCCTTCTGACATTTGTCAGGAGGGCCTACTTTGACACTGTCCATCCTAACCTAGACAAAGGTTTCTCAGACACCTTTTAGTCCATTCCACCATTACCCTCCTGAAGCACCATACCTCTCTCTCAACATAACTGTAAAACTCAAATCAACTCATCCCTCTTCCCAGAAATCCTTCTTTGACAGCCATTGTATTATACTGACTCCTTGGCATAAAAACAGTCTGGAAAGAACAGTATGGAGGCAGCAGCCTCCATACTTCTAGGAGTGGCCAAACTTGCAGACAGGACCGTGCATACAGGACCATGCACAGACACACCCCTGTTGCTACCCCAACATCTAGACCCAATGACAACCACCGGGCCCTGGCCCAAGCACGGTCTGCCAGAGCGATGGAGAATGCCTGTTGCACAGGGATGAAAGGAATTCCACAGCAGAGCAGGAACAGCTGAGCAAGCAACTTGTGCACAAGTGAGAGGCCGTATCCAAGGCACAGCACAATGGGCACACTCTCCCCTGGAGAAGGTAAAAAGAGCAGCTGCAGAGGTCAGGGCAGGAGGGGTGGAACCCACAGACCGAAGGGCTAGTTGTATGACTAACAAAAAGCTTCTACCACACAGCCCTCACTGGGAATCAGGAATAGGTGAGAGCTCACAGAAATTCGCCCAACTCCAAAAGAGCTGACTTCAAGAAAAAGAAAAAGCCTCAATCCCACAGGATCAAAAATCACCACGGTATCTCTTACTTTGGGCCATTTTTACAAAACAGTCAATTTCTCTATGCAAAGTTGCAGAGAGAAAAAAGTAAGCCAAACTTTTAAAGTCATTATATTGAGGAAACTCCTCTTTTATTTATCTAACTAGGGGCCTAGTGCACGAATCCATGCACCTTGAAAGGAACTGTGGGCCACACGCTGCAGTAGGGACAGGAGTGCGTCTTGGCCCCTCCCACCACGGACCAGTCCCCTGTCTTCCGGCAGTCCCGCTCCCACCGCCACAGCTCCCATGCACTGATGGCACCAGCCCCGCTCACACCCACTGATGGCACGGAGCGACTAGGACTGGCGCCAGCAGTGGGTGGGAGTGGGGCTAGGGATAGTCAATGGGTGTGAGTGGCAGCTGCTGCCCCGATTGCCCCTTAGGAGCAGGGAGAGGTGGAGAAGCCCTCAGGGGCGATCAGGGCCAGCAGCCGCTGCTCGTACCTGCTGATGGCGCCGAGTGATTGGGACCAGAGCCGGGCACCGGCAGCGGGTTCGAGTGGTGGCTCCGGTGCCAGCTGTGGGTGCAAGCACCGGGCAGGACCGCGGTGCAAGGGAGCAAAGAATTTTCAGTAACCACCAGAGGCTTGCCCTGATGAGAGCAACCAGCCTGCCTTGGTCAGGCGCCCCCACTCACCTGCTCCACCATCCCACCATGGCCAACACCTGCCATGTTCCACACACGCCCCCTGGTGGTCAGCACACGTCATAGCGACCAGTTGTTCGGTTGTTCCGCCATCCGGTCTATTTGCATATTAGCCTTTTATTATATAGGATTGTTTGGAAGGTATATAAACAACTGGCACACCATGTCATATCGTGAGAAAGGTGGTGTTCACTCAGAGGCTATAACATGGATATGACAGATCCCATTTCAATTTTTAAAAATGCTGCAATCAATAACCTCACAGGGCACTTGAGTGAAGTTACACACATTTCCTGATATAGAACCAATCCAATTGTTAGTGGCAGTGAACAGAAAACTCAGACATCTGTCAGGGAACAGGACCAGACACAAACAATGCATGCCAAGTGCCTATGCGGCCTATAGGACACTGCATGGGTTCAATAAACAATAGTTACTATGATTACTATTATTTGAACAAGCCCTCTGTTATTTTCCTCTAATCAAATGCTCCATAAATACCATATTGTAAAAATCTTCTTCTATGACTTATGTAGACTTAGTTGATTAATAATCGGGGGGGAAAGTCTATTAAAATAATAAAACGTTTAGAATAATGTGAACATAAATACCTTAAACAATTGCATTTTAGCATAAAACATAAATGTGTATTCATTTATCAATCTTTTGATGCAGAGCCAAGTATGAACTCATGGTTCTTGCATAAACCACACTTATAATGCATTCTCTAAAACATCCAGTTTCTGTTTCTTTAAAATGGGAGCTGTTCATTTGTTCAACAAATGTTGAGTGCCCACTACAAGCCAAGCACTGTTCTAGGAATTAGTAAGCACTCTGGCTTTTACTCAGAGGCAGATACCACTGAAGGGGTTTGGAAGAGTGACATGATCTGACTTTAATTCTATCAGGATCCTTCTGGTTGGGAGAGTGGAAGCAGGGGGAGAGGATGTTAAGAGACTATTATAATAATAAACCCAGGAGAGAGATGATGTGACTTGAACTGAGGAGGCGGCAATGGAGATAAGCCAAATCCTGGACATATAGGGTGTCCCAAAATTCACGCAAGAAGTAATTTTGATAGAAAACACAGGTTTATAATTAAAAATTGTAAATTTTTTTATTGATTCATAAAGTATACAGTATAGGGTTATGTATGGAATAGCACATCCGGTAAATGGCTTCCACAGCTTTGCTGGCACATACGCAAAGCCATGGTCTTCTTTGGTCTTCATTGTCCCTGCTCCTGGGCCATAATTGGTACTTGGTAATGCTTATCAAACTGAAGGGATTGAAATCAAAGGGCAACAGATATTAAAATTTGATTCAATAAACCAAGTAAAATTAGGCTTTTATTTTTTGTTGTTGTTGTTGTTAATGCTCACGCAAAATTCAAATCTTGCGTGAATTTTGGGACACCCTATATTTTGAAGATGAAGCCAATATAATATGCAACTCAACTGGTAGGGGAGGACTGTACAGGCATACCAGAAAACAGCCTCCCCACCTCGAGTATTCTCCAGGACCAGTTAAAATGATAGAATACTCTCAAGGACCAGTTAAAATGATAAAATAGTAGTGGAGTCCCTAACTATGTATTTTCTCTTCTTCTGTAAGAGAGCAACTCCAAATATACTACTGTGGTCAACAAGCTCAACATATCCAAAAACGGAGCTCATTGACTCCTAAGATCTCAGTTTCTTCAAAATAAGTATACCCATCTGAACATGATATTGTAAAGGATTAAATTAAAGTGCATTTCACTGTGATTTTATTGAAAGCACCTATACCTCTTCTGTTTCAGGCCTAAGGAGGCAGCATTGTGGAACACTAACTCTAGACTTTACCTCCTCACCCATGTGACTGGCGGCCCTGCAGTTGAGCAGTGCACTGCCCATCAGGACATACTCAGCAGAACCTTTTGAGAAAAGACCAGTGTTGCATTTCTACCCTGCCACAAACCTACCTGCATGATGTTAAATAAGATTCTTGACCTTTCTGGGCTTCAGCTATAAGTGGAAACAGATATCTTAAACCAGGC
>NW_005370700.1:671533-673173 GCF_000412655.1 Myotis brandtii
CCCCCCCCCCCCCCCCGCCACACACACACACACACACACACACACACACACACACACACACACACACACAAAGCACTGCTTCTTTTATATTCTTCATTTCCACAGGAACTAGCATCCAATTTCAAATTTTTTTTGTCTTTTCTCTTAAGTTCTCATCCTATCTTCACCAATACTTGTAAGTTCTTTCTCTAAGCAGCTGTGAACTTTGTCACCTTTATCTCCTTTTTCTATCCCCAATGCCTCCTCTCTCCAATGAACTTCAACAGCTAGCCTTCTAACGGGTTGGTCCCCTTGCTTCTGTCCTAAAGTAATCTTTCACTGCCCTAATCTTTCATAAATAAATACCCACCTACAAGGTTTCCCCATGCCTACAAAATAAAGTCCACACTCTCCACAGCATGGCAGACAGGGTCCTTCATATCCTACTTTTACCAAACCGACTCTAACCTCATGCCATTCCCTCCAGTACAATCTTCATTCCAGTCACACAAAACTTAAGCACCTTTCCCAAAATCTACATACTCTTTCAATGCCTCAGAACCTCTGTATGAGTTTTCTCCTCCACCCAAAATGATGCTGATATCCACATCCCCCTCATCTGGCAAAATCCCACTATTTTCAAGACATCCTCTTGAAGTTTAATTCTGCATCTTTCACTTAGTTTAATTTCATCCCAGACTGGGTAATTCAGCCCTCCCTGTGCTCCCACAGCATCTGGTACATAGGTCTATAACAGCACCTGCATGATGCACTGTCAGTGGGAGATTCTGAGCAGGATGCCTGTATCTGCTCCGCAGTGCCTGACAATGCCTGGAACATCATGGAAAGTAAATACATGTATGAGTAATGAAGAAAAACAGGCTCCAACTCTGCAAGTTGTTTAGCTTAATACAAGTACCTCACATGGCACTATTTAAAAAAAAATGTTTCAAGTCTTGAGAATCTCAGTTTTCTTCTCATAAGAGTCTCTTTCTTTAAAATTCTTAGCAGGCAGGTATATTCTATGGGATTAAATCAAAGACCTTCATTTTCACTACTTAGGCCTTTTCTAGATCAGGGCTTTTGAACTTCAGCACTATTGATATAGTAGAGCCAGATAATCTCTTCTTGTGTGGGCTGTCCTGTGCATTATGGGATGTTTGGGAGCATGCCCAGCCTCTACATCTAGATGCCAGTAGCCACCACCCCCACCCCACCTCCACCCACCAAGTAGTGGCAACCAATACATCTCCAGACATTGCCAAATGTCCCCTGGGAGTCCAACTATACTCAGGTTGAGGGCCACTATTCAAATGTTTTACATTTGAAATTGAATAATTTAATTCATTGTGATGAAAGTTACAACTTCAATGACACTTTTTTTTTTAATCCTGGCATTAATATATAAACATTTCACTCAAAATGATAGAAGCCGTTTTCTTTCTCACTTCTATTTCTCCAAGTGCCTGGTTCACAGGTGCTTAATAATTTAAACTGAATTATATAGATATCTTTAAAAGCAACGGTTTCATGAAAAATCTTTTAGCAAGACAACTTCAGTTTAAAGATTAAAGAAATTTTTAATTATTGCCCAGCCAGCATAGTTCAGTGGTTGAGCATTGACCTATGAACCAGGAGGTCAGGGCACATGCCCAGGTTGT
>NW_005370700.1:673187-697122 GCF_000412655.1 Myotis brandtii
ATCACTGATGTTTCTATTTCTCTCTCCCTCTCCCTTCCTCTCTGAAATCAATAAAAATATATTTAAAATTTTTAAAAATTTTTTAAATTATTACCATTAAGTCTTAGTTTAATTTCACTAAATTTAAAGCAAAGGGTGAGTAAAAATGAGTAAAAGAACATCATCACCATTCCTTTGTATGGAGTGCCCATGCCAGGCATTGAGGATACAAGAGTGGAAAGGAAGGCAGAGTTTCTGGCCCATGGCCCTTCCATCTCATCAGACTGGAAATTCAACAGAAAGTGTTAGTAGTCCAGTGCCCACTCTATCAGGAAAACCATACTTTATGAGGGTGAAATCTGAAACATAAGCACTGTCTTTCATACCAGCACATATCCTACAAGAAAAACATCACGCCATGAAGAGCTATAAAGGATATACATATTAGCTGAGATCTAGTTTCTCCTTAATCATAACATTTATTTGCAAATATAACTAATGATAAAGAAAAAGAACATTCAAAAAGTGGGAAACTAACTTAAATATTTTGGTTTTATCTCAGAAATTATTTTCCCAAGGCATGAAAACAAAAATGCTTGGGAATATGAAAATATGACCTGTTTCTCTTTCTCAAATTGTTTTAATACTGATTCACTAATATGCTGGACAATCCCTGGAACAACATTTATTTCAAATTTAACTAGAAATATTTTTGTTATCAGCTTCCCATAGTGGAAAGGACTTTACCTAATATATGCTTAAATGTAATCAGAGGTTACAGCCCTGCAAGTGTGGCTGGGTGGTTGAGCATCAACCCATGAACCAGGAGGTCATGGTTCAACTCTTGGTCTGGGCACATGCCAGATTGCAATTGCAGGTTCGATCCCCAGGCGGCAGCCAATTGATGTTACCCTCACACATAGCTTCCTCTCTCTCTAAAATCAACAATAAAAATATTTTTTAAAAAATAAAAGATTACAACACATTATCATTCCTACCTCATCAAAACCAAAACCAAAATTCTGCTTATTTCTCTCCATGAAAACTATTGAACATTCAGTTGTCTTCATCCCATTCTATTACTTGGTTTCCTATGCATCCAGTCAAGGACTCCACATTTGCAATGACAGAAATTCTTCCTGTCATATTCCTTAAGTAGCTAGTTTTTCTGTAATAATAATTTTTGAAAATTTATTTCACAGTACAACTACACTTTCCTTTAGTTTTTATCCAATTATTCATTCCATTCATTTCTACTGAAAATTTTACAGAGATGAGGGGTTGTCTGATTTTATCTGGTTTTTTAACTGCATGGCCAGCTTCAAAAATTGACTGAGGCAATAAGAAATCAGAAAATTAAGATACCACATACCCCAAAGTCCTGAAAGAAACACTAAATATATTACAAGAATTGACTCAAACCTTGACCACCCCCTGATAACTTCTCCATTTCACGTACCAAGATTCCTAGGCAAGCAAAATTCAACAAGGTCAAACTTCCCTGGGGTTACAGAACTATCATTAACCAGAATAAAATCCTGGCAATTCAAAACTGGTGCACTATTTATTTATTTTCCTGAGTCCACCTATATTCATCATTCCTTTTTTTTTTTTTTTAACCACCACCACCAGCCTCTCAAAACAAAACAAAACTCAGACCATTCTTCTTCCCTTCTTTATGGGCATACCTATAAAAAAAGTTGGAAACATAAGCAACAATTCATCTACTGGTAAAAAAAAGTCACACATTCGAAATCTGACCTAAAATAATAAAAACTCTGTGAAAGGAGAAGATAAGCATTCCTTGCTTGCCCTCTCTACACTCCCCATTTAGATTTTAAGATGTTCACTTGAACTCCTGCTTCTCTGTGTCAACTCCCAACCTGACTGCTACTACACAACTGGAAGGACTATTCTTAACCTCCCCCACAACCCCCAAATGAGTCCTTTAAAATACATTCTGTTAAAAGAAATAAGTCCTTTGGCACACATTACCATCTATTCTTGCAATGCCTCCTAGCCTCATCTGACCTGAACTGCTTTTTCTATGTGTTTTAGTCATATTTGAAATTAGATACCAGAGGCAGACACAACTTTTCTGTGATTTTCCAGGAGTTAGCAATCCACTGAGTCACTTGAGAATTTCCTTTATAGTTATCTTCTTGAGTTTGCATTTTGTTTGGGGTTTTGTCTTTAAGGAGCAGAGCAGGAAATGGGCTGGGGGTGGGGGGTGTCACATAGTCCTTCTCCCCACCCCACCCCAGCTTTCCCCTCCCCGCTTCACCCACCCCTAAATGAATGTGAGAACTTCCTGCAGGGAGAACGCCATGAATAGGGCCTGGCATCTAGACAGGAAAGATAGCACAGGACTGTGAATGTTCTGAATAAAGCTTCTATGCAGCCACTAAATTAAAGGAATTCAGGAGCTACACAAAGGGCCTGGCTACTTAATATATTCAGTCTTTTATTTGACAGTATAATTAGGCAGCATACAAATGAAAGCCTTTCCCAAGGAGCTGGACTGCACTAACAAGGCCAGACGACTCTCCCCTGCAGGCTCCCCATTTCTCTTTCTGCTTGTGTTGATGTTGTTCTTACTCTTAGAAAAACATTTCAGAAGGAAGTTGGCTAGATATAATAATTTAATCCACCCTTCTTAAGAAGTACAAATTATTTCTACGTAGAGGTCAAATTCTGAGGGACCTTCAAATTGTATTCCTCGATAGATTTCCATTGAAATGTGCTGAATAAATCTTATGATAGAGATATAAAGCCCAGGAACATCAGCTGGCACTCTGACCTTTATATGAATAAACATCAATTGTTAGACAGTAAAACAGCCCAAACACCAGCTCGGAGCAAAACATGTAGCAAAAAATGAGAAGTAAACTATCATGCATAAAATTTAAGTGACTCCACACAGATAAAAGTAATTTTTGTTGCTCTAAGTCAGGGCTCAAAAATCCACCATCCCTTTGAGATCAGGCAGAAAACCCACATGAGTGAAGCGTTGGGGTAACTTGAAGAGGATAGGCACTGCTCATCAGGTAAGCCTGCGGGCATCAGCACAGAAACCCAGTATGCCCAGATCTTCTGGTTTAAAAAAAAGAAAAAGGAACAGAAATCTTGATTTTTATTGGAAACTTTACAATACTTAACTGATGGCAATTAATTTTAAAACATGTGGTCTGTGAGCCACGTGTGGCACCTGGGCACTAGTTTTAGACCTCTGTTCTAAGTCCTCCAAAAGATGGCCCAATTTAACTCTCTTGCTTGATCAAGATAGTGAAAGTTAAACAAAACTCCAAAGAAAAAGAAATTCCAAAAGTATATACCCAAACTTTCAATGTACTGTTAACTCCACAGGGATATAGTCACAAAAAATCCAGACTGTGGGAAACCCTACAGAACAAAATAATCTGTTTTAGTCAACAAATAAACTGCCAGGGAAAGAGAGGGGAAGGGTGAGAGTAGAAGTGAAAAGGGGAGGGAAAGAGGGGAAGAGAAGGGGAAACCTAAAACTAAAAGAAATTTAAAAGACAGAAAAACCAATCACAAGGTATGGACCACATCTGCATCACAATTCAAACTAAAAATTTAAGACAATTGGAAATTTGAACAGTGACTAGATATTTGTTGAAAAATATGAATTAGTGGGGGGTTTTTAACAAAATAATAATGTCATGATGGTTTTTTTTTTGAAAAAAAGAATGCTTATGTTTTAGAGATACTTAAGTTTAGAGAAATTTATAGATGAAATGCTATGTTGTCTAGGGTGTGCTTCAAAATAATCTAGGCAGAAGTGGCTCGAGATAAAACAAGATGGGCCATGAGCAGGTAATTGTTGATGCAGGGCAATGAGTACACATAAGTTCATGACACTATTTTGTGTACTTTTTAAAATGTTTTTGAATTTTCCATTTTTTAAAACCTAAAATAAACTCTTTTTATCTCTTTCCTATTTACTATCACTTGATCTCATCAAAAGTACAAAAATGATTCAAAAATAAAGACCAAGAAGGGGAGAAGGGAGAACAGAGAGTGATCACCTCAATAATAACTATAAAGAAACTAATTAAACTGCCCTTAATTGAAAAATTGACTTTGTGTACATATAACCCAGAGACCACTCTTGTTTATGGATAAAAAGTGTACAAAAGAAGAAATCCTAAGCAGGTATAATCTCATTGAATGCCTCCCTAACAGGGCATAAAATTGTGATGCTGCATTCCAACTTCATTAAAATGGAAATCGGTTGCTGAAGTGCCAAGAGAACACACTAAATTGGTATTTTTTTTAATTTCCTCAATCTAACATGCTTTATGTTCAACACTGCTTATTATTGCTGGGGTGAGATAGGGAGAGCTGGGGTGTCCAACAGAGAATGTTTATACACTCATTTAACAAGAGGTACTATTTTTTCTTTTCTAAGAAAGGAAACATGAGTGGACTGGGATGGGGCAAAAGAGGGTAAAATAAAGCTTTCTGTAGAAATTAATGTGAGGTCATTTAAAAGGCTGTGCCTTTATTATCCAACCATGGCCCGTGTAATTTGGGAGCATCTTGGGTTCTCAGTGCAGAGTGGATGTGGCTGGGTAAGGATCTAGGTGGCTAGGAAAAGCTAGAAAGATGAAGAAGGTACCCACAGGGCGTGTATACAGGAAGGACAGAAAAGTGGCTGTTCTTACTGTGTCTAGAATAGAAGGCTTAGCAAATATAGAAAAGACAAGTTACTTTTATCCCTCTGTATCCCTCCTACTGATAAGATAGAAGGAAGTTACAAAACGACAGTCATGGCACGCGGCCTTGAAAGAGACAAATCTAAATGACAATTCATCACAGACAACAGGGGGGTGAGGGCATGAATGGGAGGGTTGGGGGGGTAATAAGGGGATAAGGACACATATGTAATACCTTAATCAATAAAGAAATTATAAAAAAACTCAATGGAATGGTTTCCTATTATTTATTTTTTTTTTTGGTTTCCTATTATTCTTAAAATCATTTTAAGAATGCCAAGACCCTAACAGTGGCATATAAGGCCCTTGCAGCCAGACATAACCTAAAGTGCATATCCACCCATTTTGCATGTAATTTAAGGGAGGAAAAAAACAATGATGACCAAAGCACTCTGAACATACTAGAACGTGGCCTAAGACCATGCACACCCACGACTCCTTCGCCAACCTAGCCTCATGATGCTCTCAGTTTCATTCACTGCACTGCACTCACAGTGGTGCCCTCCCTTAGGTCCATAAACTTGCTGGGCTCCTCACCTCAGGATCTTCGCACATACTACCTCTGCAACTCAAGCACTCTCTCACGTACTCTACACCCCAAGCTCTCCAAACTCACTATTCATCCCTCAGGTCTGTTTAAATTACAAGAATTCAGTTACTAATATATAGATAGAGATAGAGGTATAGAGCATTTTTCTTAGGGGCACACATCACAATTACAATTAAGTGATTAGTTATATGTGTTTAACAAGTCTTCTCTTTCCTGCTGTGAAGTCATGAGGGACCGCATCTGTCTTGTTAAAGACTGGCACGTAGTAGGTACAAGGTGTAAGAACGCTGAGAAAAAGCAGGGAGAACTCTACCTGTACTATTTGCTCTGCTCTGTTCTCTGATCATCTGTGTCCTTCTGCAATTTGGCTTAAGGTTCTGAAAAGGCAGAAGATCTGTCTGACTCATCTTTTCCCCTAACCTTCAAAGCACCTTACATCTTGGGCAGCATGCACTCCACAACTGTTTGAACTGATTCAGTAGATGAGGGGATAAAAAAGACAGTAATCCCATATAAAAACAGTTTCTGTTACAATAATCAGTGACTTTTGAACATAAACAAAATTTTGTGCCAACAACTACCAGCCCAATAAATATGAAGTTCCTAAGCAAGTAAAGCAACAACAAAAACATAAAAACTCTACTGCCATCCCACCAGTCTCCAAATCAAAAGCAACAGTCCTGCCCCTCCCACCCCCCACATATTACTGCTGTTTGGTAACTCACCACATTTGATACTAAGAGTTACTAATTATGGCTCTTTCTCAAGAGTTTCTACCCTATTCCCCAAAACATCTTTATTAAAAATTTGCAGAAACAACTTTGCAACTGGAACATAAAATAACAAGATAATCTAGATACCTCAGTAAATATTTGGGTAACTATAGTCTTAAGAACAACCTAACTGCTAGTTTTTCATTTGTTTCCATGACCACAATTTAGACCACTCAGCATTTTCATTTGTTTCCATGACCACTCAGCATCTAACCCAGGATTGAGCACAAAACAGAAATTCAATGCTTACTACAATTAACAAGAGAAAGAATGATAGGTTCAACATGGTTTCTTAACAGTATTTATTATTTAACAATAAATTGTCCCCTATACAATCTGGTTTATATCTATCTAAACTTATAATGTATCATGCCTTTACACTCACTTTAAAAACAGATTCAAGCGACAAGTCACTTTGACAATCTAGGAATGAAAATCTATTCTTCAGAACTAGCTTTTATCTCTACAAGTATAATCAATAGATCATGAGGGGGAAAAATCAAACTATCTCAGAAGTTTTATTATCCCATAAGTGATTTTATAAACAGACAAGAAACAGAATATAATGGAAGGTAAAATCCCAGCTTTGCCATTTACTAGTTGCAACTTTTCCAAAGTTTTCCCCACCTACTGCCCCTCCCAACCCCCCAAAAAACCCAGGCACTTAGAGATTGGGAGGAGGGAACCCAAATCGTGCTATCAAAACTATGCAAAACATGCCCTGCCAGTTGCTCAGTTGGTTCAGTGTCCTCCTGTGCACCAAAAGGTTGTCAGTTCAATTCCTAGTCAAGGCACATACCTAGGTTGCGGGTTTGATCCCTGGTTGGGATACATACAGAAGCAACCCATCCATGTTTCTCTCTCACATCAATATTTCTCTCTATATCTATCTATCTATCTATCTATCTATCTATCTATCTATCTATCTATCTATCTATCTCTACCACGTCCTTGGGTGAGGGTAAAAAAAAAAAAGCCTGTGAGAAACAAACCTGCCCAATGCAAGCGTTAACAAACCTGTAAAACAGAGTTTGGCAATCATTTCTCCACCTCCAGTTTACTATCTACCCTTCTCTTCCCGTGCAGTAAGGGTTTTAAAATAGTCCAAGAAAGGATCACCTTACAGAAAATTCAGGATAGGTTGAAATCACAGTCATAAATTCCCCAAAGAGGATATAACCTAGGATTAGTTAGTTGGTTCACTCAAGAAAATGCACATTACAAACAATATTGAGACTTGGCTTTTCCTTATCTCCTAATTCACTAAGAAAATTAAGACTCGACTTCATGAACTGTCACTTAAATGAATCTTTATCTTTATCCATCCTTCCTAACAGCCTCAAAGAAATAGATGCCCCTCTTCCCATCCACAGAACACTCCTTCATGGATGTTCATGATTTCATCTTCTCTTATTTCTTTCAGAACTTTCCCTTGTTAAGTTTTCCCTCTCTGTTCATCCGTCATCCTTAACCTCTGTCTTTCCCTTCAGGACAGAAACAATGTTTAAGGTTCTTTAGGGCCACTTCCCTTCTTTCTACAGAGGTATAACTTACAACTAGTAAAACACACAAACCATAAGGGTACATGCAAAGTTTTCATATACTAGTATGTATATACCCAAGAAACTGAGACCCAGAAAATACAAAGAACATTATCAATAACAGATGGCTCAAGCCCCTCCTTATCTTCTGAAAGGTAACAACTATTATGATCACCAAAAAATTAGTTTTGCCTGTTAATTGACCTTCATATGAATAGACTCTTTTATATATGACTTATATCTAACTTCTTTCAATCATCATAATCTACCTATTACCACTTTCTAAATACAGGCATTCCTCAGAGCCCTCTCTTTACCCTACCCACTCTAGCAATTTCATTTCATCAAAAGACCTCAACTACTACCTAAACCTAGATGATTCCCGAGCTCTTTAGACATACCTGGTGTCCTTCAGGCACCTTAAATTTAACACATTCACCATCTCTCCCCTCCACTCCTAAATCCAGTTCCTGCTACTATATTCTGCCTGTTGGTTAATGGGTTAACAGTCAACCAAACTAGAAACCTCCAAGTCATCCTGACATACAAAATCCTGTCAGTCTTGTTCACACTACATCTAACATGGAATATAGCAACACACTTTCTGATGGGGAAGACATACTCAAATTAGCTCAGGAATGAAAAATAAACCCCGAACTACTCCTTCTCTCCCAACATGTCATTATTCAATAAGACCCAGGCACTTTACATTCTAAACAACTCCCATTTGTCCCCAGTTCTTCATCTGCACTGATCTAGATCTTCCTCATCTAGTCCCTAGGGGTACCCTTGGTCCCCCTGCCAAGAATGCCCTAAACCACCTACTCCTACTTCTGGTCTACTTTTTCAAATAATCAAAACCATCTCCCATCTACCCCAAGTGGAGCAGAGTTAATTAAATCCCTATTTGGTACAACAAGCACAATGTACAAACCTCAAAAGCAGTGTACTCTGTATTGCAATTATTTTTATTTCTGCTACTAGGCTGAAATTGGTGGAGGCAAGGCCATTCTTTCTTTGGAAGTCCAGCTCCTAACATAGTGCTATAAATATTTACTAAAGGCCCTGCTAGGGCAGTCTCCAAATCTCTAGTAGCTCCCTCCCTCTCCAATCCATCCTCCAGCTGGCTGCCAAAAATCTAACATGTCACTCCCCACTTTAAAATGCTCAGTAGCTCCCACTGCTTATCAAATCAAGTCCCTATCATGTAAGGTCTTTCATCAGCTGGACCCAACTTCCTTTTTAGTCTCATCTCCTGACACTTCACCACTACAGCTACTCACCATCCCCTACATACAGCATGCCCTTTCATTCATGCTTTAGTTCCTGACTTGCCCATTCATGCAACACTAGTCCCCAATTCACATAGGGAATCCTTCCCAGGAAGCCTTTCCAAAGCATTCCACTTCCAGGGAAAGTCAGTTTGTTGGGCTTCTGGGTTCCCTTGTCACTCTGTAAATGCCTTCATTAAGGCACTGCAGAGGAGACCAAGATGGCGGCATAGGTAAACACCGCAGACTGCTGCCGCAAACAACCACTTCAAAAATACAACTAAAAGACGGAACGGACATCACCCAGAACCGCAGGAAGGCTGGCTGAGGAGAGACTCTTCAACTAGAAGGAAAAATAACAGCACACCGAGGCTCAGAGGAGGCGCAGTGTGGAAAATACTCAGGTGCGGAGGTGCGCGCGCAAAGCGGGCTGGTGGCTGAGAGCGCGGTTGTCGTTTTCGGTCAGGGGGGAGTCTCAGACTCTGAGCTCCAGATACGGGCGAATCGCTGGGGACTCGGAGTTTTATCATAATTGTTAATGTAAATTTCCCCCCCACACATACCAGATAGGAAAGCCTTGACATTCAGAAGGCATTCATCCTGAGAGCTTCGTAAATTTAATATAAACATTCTTTTCAGACCTCTTCACTTCTGTCCATGGCCACAGCCAGCATTAGCATTTATTCTGAGTGTGGGGGAAAAAGGCTCTTATAAGAAAACCAAGTAAATAAATAATGTTTATATCACCTTCCTGAGAGTAACCGCACATATGGTGAGCAGTAGAAAGCAAAAAGGCCCACTGCGATCTGGAAGCGGGATGGTAAGCCAGTCCATTTACCAGTTAATGAATAGCTACACTCAGCTTAACATGCATTACCATTTCAAATTCATCCTCAGAAAACCCATCCTCTACTGCTAAATAACTGTAAATATCAAGAGCGGGAGTCATGCCTTCACTGATTCTAGTATCATCAACTCCTAAGTAGTATAGTGCCTGTTCCTCAAGCTTTACTGAATTAATTGATATCCCCTGTATAACCTCTTGCTTCCTACTTTCATGAATTCTCTCATCTCTCAAACTGTAAATTTGCCATCTTTGAGCTTCTATCGCCGAAACAGCCAATTAGCTACTGAGTCCTAGGATGATGTCTAATCTCTCCTTTCCTCCCTCCACTGCTCTAGTTCAGACCCTCTGTAATTCACTGAACCACATAAGCTTCTAATTTAAGTTTCCCTCCACCAATTCCAACTGCCCTGACTCCTGATTGTCCAATGCTAGCACTTCTTAAACTATACTGTGTAGATTAATCACCTGGGGATTTTGTTGAAATGCTGATTATTCAGTAAGTCTGAGTGGGGCCTGAGAGTCTGCATTTCTAACATATTCCCAGGAGATGCTGATGATGCTGGCCCATAGATCCACTACAGTCAACAAGCAGAGGTCAGGTGACAGTCAATCTGGAATATAGAAGCACAGACTTCTATGCTAGGTAAGAAACTGTACTAAATGCCCCCTGGTCCCCTCCTTTGTTCAGATTCTATGCCCTTCCTGAGATATCCATGACCTGCTCACCCATTTTTCACTGGATGTCTGACAAAGCTACAACCTAGCAAGTATTACTCCATTATTACATTTAGCAGATTCCCACAGACAAGTTTCATTTAGTCTACACTCCACTATTACAACTGTTTTTTAAAAGATACTGTACAAGGGGACAAGGATAGTTGTCCTTATGACAGTCTAGAATAATAAAAGTGTAATATGCTAATTAGACCAGACGTCCTTCCAGATGACCTTTGGGACAAAGCCAAGGTGGTGGGGGCCGAGCCCTTTGCACAAATTTCGTGCATCAGACCTCTAGTGTTAAGATAAATGAACACCACTACCTCCCTTTATCCATCTGTATTATCTGGAGGTTAAGGTCACATGGGTCAATCAGTTTCTTAGAACTAAAATAGGTGTTAACTGTTGTGTTTTGTTGTTTAATTGGGGCTGGGGATGGGGAATCTTATGCATGTCTACAGAAGCAGGAAGCAATGAATTCCATCCCAAATGTACTGTTAGATGTTCCCTACTCTCAGAAAAGGACTTTTGTGTGGTTATATCTTCAGAATGACATTATCTTCTAAGCAACTCCAAGATTTATGTTTTCAGAACTTTTGTTAACATGTATTTATGTATCAATGAGGCATTACCATTCAAATTTTGGTTAAAAAAACCAAGTCCCTCATAACCAATGGACACAGACACCAGGGGGGTGAGGGCATAAGTAGCGGGGGCGGGGGGAGATAGAGACACATATGTAATACCTTAATCAATAAAGGGGAAAAAAAAGCATGTAAATATCTGTACCTTTTATCTCAAGTTACAGTATTACTCTGACATTGTATATTTCAAAAGTAAAGTTAAACTGGGTTACAAGTCTATAAACATGTAACTATTATAAATATTCTACTATATCAAATAATAAATATTCTAATATTATAAACAGTTAAAAGAATAGAAATATTATAAAATAATCTACATATTATAAAATGTTTGCCTTCTGAAAATCAAATTAGGAAAAAATCTGAATAAAGAATTGGATGAGCATACCAGTTTAAAAAAAAACAAAAAAAACAAGTCCCTCTTATGAGCTGGTTATAGAGCAATGGATTTTGACTATCTATTTTATAATCCCAAGGGCCAGTAACTATTGTCCTTATTATTAGATTGATGCTAACTTTTTTGTTAATATACCCCATGAAAATCATCTTCTCTGGTGTTGATATTGCTCTAGTGAGTCAACTGAGGTCTCTGTAAAAATTTGTTACAGAGGGTAAAAAGGTGCTAATTAATGACTGGAAAATCCACATTGGCAGGTAATTAACCTGAATGTTGGTTAGTTTAAATCAGAAGTATTTTCATTTGAATTAAAAGCATGACTGTAATCAGTCAGGATCTGAATAACTTTTTTTTTTACCATGGTGCTTGTCATAACTTAAAAACTAACATAGAAAGCAAAATGAAGATCTTTTTCCAGTGTTGCCAATCATATTACTATATGAGACAATATTTCAGAGATACCTGCCTTCCACTTAAAACAAACAAACAAAAAATAATCATAGGCCATTACTAAATACTCAACTTACCATAGGTGTAGTACAGGTTTTACAGCCATAGATAAGAGAGTTCTTTCTGCTTATATGAACACAAGAATTATGTTTCCTCCTGATCCATACAAGATGTTTAAAAATGTCCTTCATCAACAAAGAGCCAGACAGTAAATGGGCAAAGTTAAAAATAATACTCCCTGATTGTTACCAACTGATCAACTTCCAAATTTTACATTAATGTGGTTTACATATGACACTAAACTAAAAGAAAGTACCTGCCTCTAGAAGATGAACACAGCCTTTTCCTTAAATCTCCTATATCCAAGGAAATCAAAACTCTCACAGGTCTTAAAAAATGATATAAGAGAATGTCTTTCAATTGGACTGTAGGCCCCCCTGCCAGGATCCAGGGCAACCTGGCGCATATGAACACTTGCACTTTCTTTTCAAAGAAGCAAAATTATAATTTGCTTACCTAGAACTTAGACCCCCACAAACCACAACACCAAATGGAGCCCAAAGATTCAAGGGGATGAAAAGGCCTAGATACCTAGACAGAAGGTACCTACTGAATCTTAAAGCATTAAACTGGAATTAGTAATCCTAAACTCAGTCTCACTAGATTTTGAACTACTAACTTAGGGTTGCTCCTCAAACAATTCAGCTGCCAGAATTACGGCAACAGCCTACTCCTTCTGATTACCCCTTCTGGTTCTTCAAGACTTAGTTCAAGGGCCTCCTGGAGATTCACACAGTGGAGTCAGACCCCTCTCTGCTTTACAGAAATCTGTGAACAGTGTACCTCTATTAGGACACTTTCCACCTTTGTATTGTAAATACAAAGCTGTCTTGCTTGTTTGTTCCCACAAACTTGCCCTCAAATCTGTAAGTATTTCAAGGGATCCTAGAAAATTCAAGTTAGTCACCTTTAAACCAAAAGCTATTCACAGTAATTACTGGATAAAGGAATCATGAATGAATGAGTGAAAGTGGACAGTCTGCTAGTATATCTTCCCCCATCTTCCCTAATGAGCTCTAATTAACATTTGTGGCAATTTACTGTTGCTAAAAATAATAAAACCACACTACATTTGCTTAACATCTGACAGTTTACAAAGCACTTCCACATATATCACCAAATCTGAACCTCACGAAGTTCTTTGAGACAGTTATTTTTTATCACCTTTCCCCCTCCCTTTCTCTCTAACAAATGAGCCTTCAGAAGGTTAAGGACTCACATCAAGTACAGGTATATCTTGGAGGGAATTCGGGTTCGGTTCTAACCCACTACGATAAGCAGGCATCTCAATAAAGTGAGTGGGGTCTGTGTAAGGAAGAGAACAAGTCTGCTCCAATTATAGTGTTTATTCTCCCCACAAGGAGAGATCCTTATTATATAAAACTGAATGCCAGCTGCCCCCAGCCACACCCCCTCTCTAAGAGAAATCAAGAGAAATGTCTCCTCTGTCTCAGCATCTGGAGTACATATTCTATATGCCAGATGCAATGTAATTTTATCCTTTGTACTTTTGCATTTAAAACGTTCCCTTCCTCATATTAAAAATAAACAGTTGTCTCATGAAAAGATGCTCAACGTCACTAATTATAAGGGAAACGCAAATCAAAACCACAATGAGATACCACCTCACATCAATCAGAATGGCTATCATCAAAAGTGCAAAACATAACATGTTGGTGAGGCTGTGGAGGAAAGGGAACCCTTGCATGCTGTTGGTGTGAATGCAAATTAGCATGGCCACTATGGAAAACGGTATGGAGATTCCTCAAAAAAACTAAAAATAGATCTACCATACAACCCAGCAATTCCACTTCTGGGTATTTATCCCATGAAAACAAAAACACTAATACAAAAAGACATATGCACCCCCATATTCATTGCAGCATTATTTACAATAGCCAAGATATGGAAGCAACTTGGGTTTCCATCGACAGATGGGTAAAGAAGATGTGAGATATATTTGAAATCTTAACATTTGTAACAATATGGCTAGACCTAAAGAGTATTACTATGCTAAGTGAAATAAGTCAGACAGAAAAATACAAATACCATATGGTTTAACTTACATGTGGAATCTAAAAAAAAAAACCAACAAAAAACATACACAAAAGAACAAATAAAAACAGACTCATAGAAACAGAGATGGAGACCCTGTAAAGGTAGCTCAGTTGGTTAGAGTGTCGTCTTGATATACCAAGGATGCGGGTTCAATCCCCAGTCAGGGCACATACAAGAATCAACCAATGAATGTATAAATAGGTGGAACAAATCAATTTCTCCCCTCCCTCTTCCTCCCTCTTTCTCTCCCTCTTCCTCTCTCTCTCTCTAAAATAAATAAATAAATTTAAAAAAACAACAGATCAAACTGATGGTTACTAGAGGGGAGCAGGGTAGGGGGATGGGTGAAAAAGGTCAAGGGAAATATAGTCAATAATACTGTGATAAGTTTAAGTTTGTATGGTGATAGATGATTACAAGACTTACTGTTGAATCACTACACTGTACACCTGAACATTGTATACCAAGTATACTTAAATTTAAAAAATGAATAATCTTTGAAGAGTTGACTCAGTAGATAAGGGAAGCTAAAATTTCATTTAAGGTAAATGATTCAATTAAACTAAAACTTAATATAAAAGAGAATCTCTTTCACCCCTAAAAAATATTCACATATTGTCTTTTTGCTAACAGGAGCAGGATATTTCTTTCTCCCTCTCTCTCTCTTTTTAGAGAGAGGACAGACATTCAAAGCAATAGCAGATTTCATGGTAAAGACTTCCAAAACCAGCAAACAAAAGCCCGAAGATTACTAAACTGAGTTGTTCTGATTTTTTACATCATACAAAAGTAGAACTGTGTATGTATACCTGAATATGTGCATTTAAATTCTTTTCCTTAAATAAAAATTGAAATAAAGAACATGATGAATACTGAATCTTTTCAATGAACATATGTCTGAATGGGAATTTTTTTCAAAATCTATTCTTAAATATTTCTCCCAAATATTTTTTAAAATGCAATTGTTTTTTCCCAACATTTCCATACTTTTAAAATATCCAACTGTTCCATTAGAAGCCCTCCTTTATAATCTGTCAAAGTGATATATAACCTCTCAAAAGTATTGATTAGAATGAAAAAAAAAAAACAACTAGAAACACTTTGACTAGAGAAACCACAAATGTGTGAAACACACTCCATTTTTTTAAACTTTAAACTTTCATTTTGAATACTAAAATATACGGAGGATCCAAGATAGTAAGTATAGAGGTTCAAGTGTGTGTGTGGGGGGGGGGGGGGGGGGAGAGGGCAGCAACAATGGATTGATAATCCAAATCCTGGGTGTTATCTTAATTCTAAGACTGACTTCATCTTGAACCCAACACTTATTCTATGGGTTTGCTTTCCTCATCTATAAAAACAGCAGATGTTAGAATCTCTATGGATCCTAAATTTTGTAATCTAATCAAAATAACAATATAAAAATGCCATTTTCTTCAAGTTCTTTTTCTCCTACTGACTCTAGGCCCAGTAGACAAGCACACAGCTCACTATGAATAAAAAGGAAGTTAAACTAGTAAGTTTGCACATTTGGATCCCTCAAATAGTTATTATAGTAAATTTTATAAACTGGATTATGAAAGTATCTTGCTTTATAAGTCAACATAAGAAAAGATTCTTACTTTAACTTTTAAAAGAATGCATTTCTTGAAGTTCACTTCTTCCATGCAGAAGTCTACTTTTAAGAGTAAGGGTTGGCAGGAAGAGGGTGAATCAAACATTATCTATTCTGTCAGTCTAATCCACACCAAAAAGGTGGTCTGCTTTGGTTGACAACCTTTCTCCTGAGAAAAGGCAGATTGAACTCTCTTAAACCCATGGACAGATATTACAAAACTTCAGAAACTACAACTTTTAGTCCTTCTTATTCAGAGATTTTCAACCAGTATGCTGTATGTAAGAATTTTTAAAACATGCAATACCTGACTATTTAGTCAGGGACACTGACCTCCTTTCCCTTAGATTGTCAAACAAACAAAAATGACAACAGCCAACACAACAAGAGCTGCCCAGTGTGATGAATCAAATTATACCTTTTTTAATTTTTGTCATATAGGCAACAAATATATTTTTGGTGTGTTGTCGAATTTTAATAATTCGTTTACATGTGCCATGAGATGAAAAAGGTTGAAAATCGCTGTTCTAATTTGAAGAGTAGGCTATCTAATGGAGCCCCAGAACGTTTCGAGTTAGCAGAGATCTTAGATTCCTTCTACTTCATGCTCAACATTTTATTGAGGAGAAAAGCAAAGCCCAGGAGAGGTTAAAATAAATGCCCAAAGTCATACCACGTTTCCCAACTCTCAGACTAGTTTTTTTAAATGACAGACCATTTTCTCTCAGTCAGTGTGAGATAAAACGGTACAAATTCTTCCCCAAAGTTGTTTTGGAAGAGAACAGGTTACTTTCACCTGACCCTGGGAAACAGCAGCCAAACTCAAGAACCATAATGTAGCACTTATTCGAGCACTAAGATACAGCCAGACAAGCTCTCAAAATACATGGATGGGGACAAAGACAGAATTCCTTAGGAATATATTTGTCATAATAGACAATAAAGGTAAAAAACTGGTTCTGTATATAAAATTTTGTTCTTTGAAACATGTCTTAGAAGTGCACTGATTGTAAAATCCAGATCATTATTAAATAGCCAATGGGAATCACTACAGATCGCATTTTCTTTTGCTGTATTTAAAAACATGCCTCACATTTGAAAAGAGAGCCCAAACATTCTAACATATTATTATGAGAGGCAGATATAGGAAAAGACTCATTCTCTAACTGCTCTTCATCAGTTGTATGAGTCAGTAGAAATAGCAACAAATACAAAATTCTTCCTTCTTAAAAAAAATGGAGAGAAAAAAAAGAAAAATCAACTAACTAAAAACTTAAAATTTCTAATTAGATTTTTCGCTCATTATTAAAATGGTCCAAAACCCAAATTACAATTTACCCTTGAATGACACAGGTTGTTTTTGTTTTTTTCAATAAATTCCGTATGTAAAATTTTATTCAGTCTTCAACTGAATGCTTTCACGTAACTAGAAATAAGACTAATTTACTTTTATAAACTTCATTTGGAAAAGCATATGACACAAAATCTGGACTTTTGTTTGTTTTTTGGTAAAGTATTAACATTTACAAAAAATAAAATAAAATATGTACACCCTACAAATAGAGTATATGAATCCACTTCCAATAGTACTTCTAGGTTCCAAATTCAAAAGCCACTGGACTTGTAACTCAACAACGCACTCCATCATTAAATGCATTTTATAATGTATCAAGGCAATCTCAAATGTAAAAATACAACAGGAAAACAATTATTCAGCATGAATGTGGCATTATGGGATAATTGTGCTTTGTTTCATTTAACATACTACAAGATATACCAGGCATATATATTACACAGGATGGGGCAAAAGTAGGTTTACAGTTGTTTGTATGAAATTGATATAATAATTAACAAACAATAATACAAGAATAAACTCTGTTTGGCATACTCACAACTGTAAATCTACTTTTGCCCCAGCCTGTATGTAGACATAATATATAAGAAAACCATCCCATCTCTAAATCAAAGTGTAATAACACTTGAGTAATCCAGTAACTATCACTATGCTTAATTCCGAAGTACAGTATCACACTACTTGAAAGAACTGCTATTTCATAGTTAACCAAATATCCGAATGTTCCTTAATAGAAGTATCATTAAAGTCTATTCATCTCAGATTCCTGAGTTTCAATTTATCAAAATCTTCCAAAGCCTAGAGTTGAAGTTTCATACAAACTCAAACACAAGCAGTCACACAGACTTAGGTTATAAATACCTTATGTCTAAAGAATCCACATGGTCAATTTTTTGGTTTTGTTTTAATTATACTATCTTTAGAAAACCAAAGGTAAGTATAGAAAAGGGTTTGCCCTAAAAGCATAGGAACATGAGGCTAGATTCAAAACCCCTCATTACCAGTGTTGTACCAGATGCCTGGGATTAAAGGGGTGGAGTAGCTTTCAGAGGTGGGATTTTTTTTTCTAAAGGCTTCATTTTCCCAGACTGTTTTGGACATTTTGATAACATCTCTTTCTCTTTTTCAAAATGTCAGGCGTCTGTAAAGGAAAAGCGTTTCTATTGAGTGCTTCAGGATCTCTCGACTTTCACAGTACAATTAAACCCTTCTCTCGTCCAGAGAGACTGAACTGTGTTCAACCCTGGCACACAACAAAATCATTAAATCTAAGATGCCTCATTTGACAGATGCCTCATTAAATTCATCTCAAAGTTGAAGTAAGATATGCCTTTGAAAAGGGGGTGGAAGGGTGGAACACCTGTTAACCCTAAGAAAGCTTTGAGAACTGCTGTCTCAAAGTCCACATAGAGCTTCGCTCACGTGAAATAGAAGATATTAATAGTATGTGGCACATCTAAAATCTCCTGCCACTAGAGAAATGCCTGTGTGTATGTGTGTTTAACACTTCCCTGGTGACCCAAACAGCATGGAAGGCTGAAGAATCAGGGCACGCACCACCAGCTGCTGAACAAAATTCCACAAATTCAACTCAACAAATGTTTAAACTAAAATGCCAAGTATTATGCTAGGCTTGGATCATATACGATGTCAATGAATGTTATGTTACCGATAAATCAAATTCAGGGTTCTAAAGAGAAAGAGAATAAAAAACAACAAAAACACCTTACACTTTAAAAATAATAATCTTTGAATAACCAATCACTTAAGGAGGTTGATTTAACAATCTTATAGCAACAAAAAGATACATATTTCAATACAGAAACTTTACAAACTCATTTACACACATCTCCTCTCCCTACAATTATTTCAATGAGCACAAATACCCCATTTTAGGAATAACTATGAAATTCAGGGACAACAGCTAACTCTCTACCACTATATAACATATAAACTATAAAAACTGTACAACAACACAGTAATACCAACAAAGCAGTACTGATCACTAAAGTACAAATAACTCTGTTTTAAAATAGAAAACCTTTCATGATAGGTGTTTTTTTTTTCAAAACTTTACAAGTACAGCTATTATTTAAAGGAACTGTATTGTCACACCCCTAGCCTCAAGTTATCCACTTTTCAGATGAAGCGTTAATTCTCTATAGCCAATGAAGATTTACAGTCTAAAAAATGAGGCATGCATGAATAAGAAAATAGAAAATTGTTAGGTAAACTTTATTTCATATCACCTTAAATGCAAGTATAACTATTTGCAACCAGGATATTTATTTTAGAACATTTCAGTCTCTTTCTATCCTGTCTACTTATTTGCCAGTCTTGGTTCTTTACGTTTTTAAAGGCAGCATGACAAAAATAGAACCCTCCACATTTCACAACGAACACCACTTTGGACTAGAGGACAATATCACCTCATTACCAACAAAAATAGCATATTTTCTGAATGCTTTTAACCAAGCGAAAATTCAAGTGCAAATGAAATTCAGCATCGATTCATGGAAAGTGATATGAATTGCAAAACAGAATACCCAAGCTAATCTATTCTCAGCTCTGCCAAAGACTGAAAAACCACAAGCAAGAGTGGAACCTCTCTGTGCTTCAGTTTCTCCATCTGAAAAGAGGATTGACACAGACTCCTCCTTGATAATGTTTTTGCAAGGACAAATGAGATAATTTATGTGAAAGCCCTTTAAGATTTTTGAAGAAAATAAAACCCAACATGTTAATCCATGTCATCAGACCAGCTACGAAAGAAAAGATATCATGCACTTTACATCAAAATGACAAATATAAAAAACAAAGTTAAACCTTTTGTTCTTAAAATTAAAAGGACTGTTCAGACACACACTGGTGTCACATGTTCATACCACGTTACTCAATACTGCTGTAATTATAGTAATAAGAGACTGCTTGTCAATATTACAGCTTAATGCTGAACCACCCCTTCTTGGTTTGCATGTAGGAAGCCATGTAAGGTTTGATCATTCCCAGAAGAGAAAAAGAGAAGATATATGAGAGGGGTAACGAGATCATTCTCAGCAATCCTAAGAAGTCACACATAAAAATATCTTGTCCAAGATTCACTAGGCACAGTGGATGTGTTCTCCATTCCGTCAACTCCTTTCCTACCATTAAAATTTGAACTGAAATAGCTAGACTACTAAAGTCTAAAAGGTGGTAGAAAGTAAAAACTATAAAAATATATAGTTTAATACTGCACTTCATCAATGACTCAGACTCCAAAACACAAGCTCGTGAGTTTTTTGAAGTCCATAAGTTATGTTGAGAAACCTAAATTCTTGAATTTTTTTAACCTAAAATTACTCTAAGACAAAATTTAAGATAGCTGATTTTGAATGGAAATTAAATGTTAACATACTTCCCATACTTAAGGCAAGTAACTTCAGAGAAAGCCATTTAAATGTTTTCATATTTTAAATCAACAACAAAAAAAGATTGCTTGGTAGGAGCAATAACAATTTCCAAAATAAATTTTCATTAACAACCTAGTAATGAGTACTTTTTGTCCAATACCTTCTAGTTCCTTAAGGACTGTCATTTCACTTTACCCAAATAAATATTTAAATATTCAAAGCAACCACAAATGGCTTTCAAAGCCTTTTAAAAATAACTTGAGTGGGATAATAAATACTGAAATTTAATTGAAAGGTGACCCTCAAGAGAATGAAAGTTCTCGGCCAAACTAGAACTTCTCAAAAAACACAGCTGACTTAATAAACTAGATAGACAGCACATAACATGCTCAATTTAAATATAGGAAGATATTCTAAAAGTTCAAAGATAACTTCCTACTCTATCCTTAATTCCAAGTACAAGTATAAACAAAAAGATATTCAGCAATAAATTCAAGAGTAAGTTACATGTTAAATTATAAAAGCAAATGTGGCGTACAACACCCTCTTAGAGGGTGTCATCTAAAACAAACACTAATTCTCTTCTTCCTAAGGAAAAGAATTACTACCAAAATGTAACACTTTCCAGTTGTGTGCCCTACATTCCACTGCAACACAGGAGTAATTTCTAGGAATCTCCTCCAGCGTGGTGCAAACTTTTGCTGCATGTGAAGTCCTGACAATGTTCCCATACATAATAAGTGAGACCACCTAATAACAAGGCTCTTCTGTTTATCAACTTCCTTGCAAAAGTTCAAGTGGACTCATTTTTGCTCAATTTTGTTCTTTAGCAACTGATGTTTGGAATATTAATATAGGTTTAAAATAAGGTAAACTTTGTATATTAAAAAGGCAATTAGACATCTTTATAACAACCAGGCATCTTCCTTCTAGACACCTGTACACTGGCTTCATATTCTAGAACAGGTTGGATACTGTGTGTGGCTCCCTATTAGTTATTTTTATGAGTGTATACAGAGAAGTATATATGTATTTATGGTGTGAATACAGAAATACAGTAAATAAGTTCAGAATGAAGTGACAATTACTGCTTTTCATGAACAAAACAAAAAGACCACAAAAATTCACAAGAAATATAACTTGTCACTTTTATACTTAGATGTTAAAAAAAATATTGTGTATAATTCACTTAAGAGTATTTTAGACACACCTGAAGAGACAATCTAGGGGAAATCCAAGATTAAAATTTCATGACCATGACACCCAAAAACTTCCCATTAACATTTATCATGACCAACATATCTACTAGTAATCATGAGGAAAACAAGAGAGCAGAGCTCTTCCCATATAAAATATGTTCAATAATGTTTAATATATTCCATATATATTAGTTTGTTTATATGGGTATTTATCATTCTCAAGTTAATAAAATATTCTCATGATAAGTGTGAGTACCATTTAAAGCTTTTGTAATTTTGCATAGTAGATGAGCTACAGGAGAAAAGGATATAACTGTCACTCCTACATAACAAATAAAGCCACCTATTTTCCAGGCCCCATAAACTTACAGGTACGTCATCCAGTTGGGATCTTATCTTCAGAAACAGCAAATACTATTATATTGTGTGACATGGTTTTCTTTATAAGGCAAAAATCTATCAGAAATCCACTTAAATTACAGAAAAACTTCAATGAAACTCAGAGGAACATAACAGGAATGTTACTGGTCGTGCATATTTCAATGTGGGATAAAGATTTCTTTCTTCATTCAAACTGACTGAACTGACACAAGTTGGACCAGAAATAATTAAATAGCACAAATGGCTACAGATTAGTTACAAGTATGATTATTTTTCCACAACCTAGAATAATAAAGTTGGGGAAGATTTAACTTTCCTGATTTAATATTGTTATGCTAACTTTTTAAAATTCCTTATCACTAAGAACATAATTAATTCTTCAAACCAGGAGGAGAAAAGGATGCAAACAACTTATAAAGCTCAAATATAACAACCAGGATCTGTGGCTCCCTAATTTATTACTGGTCAAGTCTTTAACCAAAAGCCCTGACCGGTTTGGCTCAGTGGATAGAGCATCGGCCTGGGGACTGAAGGGTCCCGGGTTCGATTCCGGTCAAGGCCATGTACCTTGGTTGTGGGCATATCCCCAGTGGGGGGTGTGCAGGAGGCAGCTGATCGATGTTTCTCTCTCATCAATGTTTCTGGCTCTCTATCCCTCTCCCTTCCTCTCTGTAGAAAATCAATAAAATATATTTTAAAAAAAAAAGTCTTTAACCAAAGGAGAAATATTAGTCACCCTTAGTCAAGAATTTGATATGTCAATTATATCTCAATAAAGCTGGAATAAGTAAAGAATAGAATATTTTAAAAAAATTTAACCTACAACTGAAAAAAGAACGAGGAGGATTTTAGAGATATTAACCACTTAAAGTCTTACTCTAATCTCAATTGCAAATCACACTGCAATGGTCAGTTCTGGCTATAAAGGTTGTAAGAAAGAAATGAAGGAAATAGGAAATAAATAGACAAAATTGTTTTTGATGCAAGAATCAAACTTTCAGAGGAAACTGTAATAAAGCATAAAAGCACTGGGGGGAAGTATCACTAAAAGGATCCCATCTGTGAAGTTTCTAAGGAGGACTAAGTGGGCATAGAAACACGGCAGAGAACTGAACGTGCACCGGTTGACAAGTAAGGAGCTCCTGGGGGGTCTATGACGCCTAAAATGGCCAACAGCGGACAGTCAATGGAGAGAGAGTGTATTCGAGCATTTCTGTTGGCCATTTTCTTCTATCGGTATTAAATGCACGTGATAGATTACCTGAAATCCCAAACTGCCACAAAACCCAACAGGTTCATTGTTACATGTACTACCGCCTCTGTCAGGAGTCTCTGCTTGCAGCACTTCCTGGTGGCTCTGCCACCTCCTCCACAGGGCTTCCCAACCTCTGAGCCCTCAAGATTGGCCAAACCCGCGCACTGAACAATTGCTCAACTGAGTATTACACAGATTACCACCGTGAACGCTGTAAAGAAATAACAAAGAGCGCCAAGGACCAGCGTTTACTCTGGGGTCTGGCCAACAGACACCGACTTGACTCCTTTTTCGGGACCTGGAAGTGTTGACACCCCACACGTCCAAGTGCAGGTGGTTTCCTTACCTGCATAGAAGCGAATGAGGCAGCCAATCTCCGAGTCCATGCCTTCCTCCTGCACCCTCCACAACTCCCCAAATCCCAGTTGAAAGAGGTAGTCATTTTGGATCTGCAATGGCTTCTCGTCCGCCTCCAGGCGCCGGGTGGTCTCTCCGTGGAACTGCACGTAAAGGGTGGGCAGTGCAGGCGCCTTCTCAGCGATCGCCCCGGTCCCACCCGGGATCGCCTGGGGGAGGCCAGAGGCCACGGCTGCTGCCGCCTTTTCCTCCCGAGGAGGATCGCAGGTGGCCCCGTCAAGGCAGTCGACGGCTCTCGGGGCTTTTGGCTGCAGCAGAGGCGGGGAGGCCATCGAGGAAGGCGGCCGGGCATCCGC
>NW_005370700.1:698476-761569 GCF_000412655.1 Myotis brandtii
CGCCCCCAGGACCCGCCTTCTCCCCACCTCCCGCCGGCTAACCAGCCGCGACGCTAGGCTCATTGAATATTAATCACACGCCTGGAGCGGGAAGGCGGGAGTTGGGCCGGGCGGGCGCTCCACGTGAGCCTCATGAATATGCATCACTAGCATGACGGCATTCCCGGGAGAAGTGGGGAGAGTTGGGGAACGCAGGGGAGGCGGGGCTTCAGAGTAAACAAACCCGACGCGTGCGTACGCGGGCGGGGCAGGGGCAGTTTCCCGGGAGGTCCCAGTGCCGAGGGAGTGGCCGAGGAGAGGCGTGCGTTGCACCCTGGGATTTGTAGTGCCAGTGAAGGGACGGAGGTGCCCAGCGGAAACGGACGGACTACAAGTCCCAGAGATCCTTACACTTTGCCCTTCCTTGCCGCCCGCTGCTGGCCATTGACAGTGGGTAGTGTGCCCTCTGCTGTTGAACTCTGTGCTCGGGAATGTTCTTGTTCATTAATTTGTACACAACCTTCCCGCTCCTGTTCCCGCTCCCCAGAAGACTTTCATTTTCCCTACTAATTGAAAATAAGGACTTTGAGGGACTCTAAATGGTACAAAGGTCCCGAGTGTTGGGTCCTCATCTCCACCCATTGTGTGAGATACAAATACACAAACTAAGCCAAACTCAGGTTTTCCCCACTTTTTCAAGGCCAGGGGAGACAATGTCTGGTTATTCTAACTTGGATAATTGTTAAATATGCTTGGTGGAAATGATGCAATCCCGAGCCAATCCTCTCCTATGTCTATACCTGAAAAGGAAAAAAGGCCTAAGTCACGGGTCTCAATTTGTTTCCCTTCGATCTTCAAATTTGGAATAAATGACATGGAAAGCAGTGAGTGTGTCTGTATATTAACTCCCATATAGCTGCTTTCTAAAGTTATATTGCTTTAGCTAATGTAACAAACTCAAGGAAAGTTCGTTTTAATTATAAATACTATCACCATTAGCCCAGTGTCCATTAGCATCCTCTCTAAGAAATTATAAACAGTATGGAGTTTCCTCAAAAAATTAAATATGGAACTGCCTTATGACCTGGGATTCCATTGCTGGGTATATATCTGAAGAAATTCAAAACACTAATTTTTTCTTTTTTTGAGTGGGAGGGAGTGGGGAGAGAGAAACATCAATGTGAGAGAGAATGGGTTGCCTCCTCGCACACACCCAGACCCCAGCCAGAATCAGGCCTGCCACCCAGGTACATGTCCTTCACAGGGAATCCAACCTGGACCCTTTGGGTCCGAGAGGCAACAGTCCAACCACTGAGCCAAACCAGCCAGGGCCAAAACAAGAATTTAAAAGAATAGATGCACTCCTATGTTCATTGCAGTTATTTACAATAGCCAAGATATGGAAGCAACTCAAGTGTCCATCAATAGATGAGTGGATTTTAAAAGTTGTGGTACATATATGCAATGCAATATTACTCAGCCATAACTAAAGAATGACGTCTTCCCATTTGCGACAGCATGGAGGGACCTAGAGCCCTGGTCGGCAAACTGCGGCTCGCGAGCCACATGCGGCTCTTTGACCCTTTGAGTGTAGCTCTCCCACAAACTACCACGTGCGGGCGCACGTACAGTGCGATTGAAACTTCGTGGCCCATGCACAGAAGTCGGTTTTTGGCCTGGGAGAGTCTATTTTGAAGAAGTACTGTTGATATTTGGCTCTGTTGACTAATGAGTTTGCCGACCACTGACCTAGAGGGTATTATGTTAAGTGAAATAAGTCAGTCAGAGAAAGACAAATACCATATGATTTCACTTTTATGTGGACTCTAAAGAAAAAAATAAATAAACAAACAAAATTGAAACATATTCATAGATACAGAGACCTGACCTGTGGTTGCCAGAGGAGTGGGGAGGAGGGTAAAAGAGATGAAGGGATTAAGAAGTGTAGATTGGTAGTTGCAAAATAGTCATGGGGATATAAAAGTACAGCATAGGGAATATGGTCAATAATATTGTAATAACTATGTATGGTGTCAGGTGGGTGCTAGAATTTCAGGGAGAACACTTTGTAAAGTATATGATTGTCTGACCACAAAAAGAAATTATAGTACTGTACTTAATCTAGCTCTGGTTCTTGTCATTTAGCATTACAAGTCACCTAGCCTTTTTATCCGCCAGGAATTTTGTTTATTCTTTGAAGTTATTTATAACCAAAACACCTCCTCCAAGGGGAAAATTTTTAAAGAAAAAGCATTGCTCAGAGAATTTAGAATCCAAAATATAGGAAGGGGGCGAGGATGGTATAAGGAATTATTAAATTGGAAGGAGGAGGGGGCTAATGTAGAAACTATTGCATGCATAGTGTTCATAATCTGAAAGATGCTGTATTCCCTTTTACTCGGAATAATGAAAATCAGAGTTGGGTGGAAAGAAGAGCAAGGATCCACAGTGTGACTCATACCTTGTTCCACCTCCAAACCTTCCATAAAGTTACTCAACTTGAAGGTGAGAGGAGAGACAGAAAGAAAATGAGAGTTCATAAATAGGCAGTGCCCTTAACAACAGATCAACTGGAATCTGGTAGTTGAGATAATACATTGATAGGGCCATGAAACTTGTACTTGGAGTTTACTAGTATTGTAAAATGTCATTCAGACCATCTGAGCCAGCACACACTATACTGAATAAGAAAAGGACTTCAGTACAGGATAAATATTTTCCAGACACCCATGAAATAGCTTCTTCTACTTTAAAGTAGAGTGGGGAATAGACCAATATCCTGAAACCACGTGACTCCTGAATGACACCCCCCTCCACCCAACCTTTAAAGTGCTGCAAATGTGCAGTCATCTAATATCACATTTCTGACTAGCCACGCATTTCAAAGAATCACCTCTTAAAATGCTAAAAGATAATCCTGAAAAGAAATAACAGACGTAAAAGTTGCAAACCTGGATGCCAACTTGTTAAAATATTTTAACAGGTAAGTATAGAAAAAGAGAACATAATTTTCAATTTACTGCCACAGTTCATTTTATGCTGTGTGACTTATTACTGACTTGCTGTGTTTTGCATCTAGCTTAACCCTGTTTGCATCCTTAGATCCAAGATAAAAGAAACTATCTTTGGAATTTTTTTTCTAATATAAGTAGTTGGAATTTTAATGGAGGCATGAATTGATAGCTGGGATGCCTTCCGTCTGTTAAGGACTCAGCTGTGTCCAGAAATAAACTTAGAAAGATGCAATATACAATGTAATACATTTAGTTAGTACATTATGAACAGGAATCTAATTATAGTTTCACATTTTTATATCCCTTGAGCTACTAGTGGTTTACCATGACTAAATTGCTCACTACTTACTCATTCTTTTTTTACTAGGAGGGATCCATTTAGCAAATTACTGCTCTGGTGCACGAAATGAGCCCCAGGTGGCCAAACTGATTTCATATGTTTCCTGCCCAGTGGCAGGATGAGACCTCCCGAGCTCTCTAAAGCCCTACCCCGCCCTTCTAAGAACGCTTCCAGAGCCTAGATTAACCCTTTGAGTGCCAGCCAATATCCTAGGAACTAGGCTAAAATTGCCAAGGCATTTTTGCTGATTTTACAGCAGTTTAGAAAAAAAAAATATGAAAATTAGGCAGATAAATGCCAGTGGTCAATTTTAGAACTACAAACATTCGGCATCATAAGTAATCTGCACTTAGGTGCCATCTGTCACTAAAGAGTGAACTACTAGCATCTAATAGTGACACTGCAGGAGGAGCAGGATAGCGTTCTGGGCACTTTTGGGGAAAGACAGGTGGAGTGCGATCGCGCTCCCGGGCATTCTAGAGGTTAACATTACTACCTTAGGTAGTCCATTTTATAGATACAGTTTGACAGCTTTTCAGATTTTAGTGTACGCTTTTTAATCCCATAATCCTTTGTTTTTCATTATTTCTCACATCCTGCCTCGTAGAAATAAACATGTGTTGAAGGTCACAACAATGAAGTATTAGATCGCATGAAGACCATGGAATCCCAGTACTTCTGGTAACAATGTAAATTACCTGGAACTTTTATGTGTCAGCATCATTTACCCCCACTAAAGAGAATGAACAAAAATGCCTGCACTAAGAAAGCTTATATATAGGCATTGCCATTTTCTTTTCATCTTTAGTTAAAATTTACCTATTCTCTTCTTTTGTATACACAGTTCTTGTTTTAGGCAAATGGGAATTATGAAAACTTAGATATATAAATTATATTAAGGTATGAATATTTCTTCCCAAGCTATTCTTCATTCTTTCTCTTATATCTGACTTTATCATACAATTGCTTTAAATACTGGGCTCCTAAATTATTACTACATTTAAAATACATTAATTTTTTAAAAATTGATGTATACCCAGCTTTTTAGAAACACATTTTGGGTTCTAACAAGTGCTTAATACCTCTTTCCATCCAGATTCATATCTAACATAAATCCTTCCTACATATTTCAAAGCATTTTCCCTGGATCTTCTGTGACTAAAAATAGAAATGTATCCTCGAGTCCCTATACTTATAATCATTAATTATACCCTGAATAAGTATCATTGTATTCTCTTTTTTGCCCCAAAATAGATTATAGGAGACACAGTCAATCCCTAGAAATCTTGCCCTTTTCTCTTCTACTTCCCATGACATCTGCTGGTCTGTACTTCTAGATACGTGGTATTCATTTCTTAGGGCTGCTATAACAAAGTACCATGAACTGGGTAGCTCAAAACAACAGGAAATGTATTCTTTCACAGGTCTAGAGACTGGAAGTCCAAAAAAATCCAGGTGTTGGCAGGATCATGCTCCCTCTGAGGACTGGTGGGGGTGGTGAGAGTGGCGAAGGTGGAGCCTTTCTTGCCTCAAACAGCTTCTGGCATTTGCCAGCATTCCTTGGCTTAGAGCTGCATCACTGTAATCCCTGTCTTCTGGTATCTGTCCTCGCATGGTTTTCTTCTGTGTCTCTGTACCCAGATATCCCCCTTCTTGTAAGAATACCAGTCACTGGAACAGGGTCCTCTAATGCCGTATGATCTCATCTTCACTTGGATCTACAAAGACCCTATTTCCAAATAAGCTCACATTCTGAGGGTCCCGGCAGATGTGAATTTTCAGAGGACATTCCAATACACTAGGTGTTTTGGACTGCTTCTCAGGAGTGAGAATCTGAAATTTACCAGACTTCTACGTTTCAGCCATTAGTAAAATTCTCTCCTGGCCTCCCCCACCCCCAAATTGGTGACCAAACTAGGTTTATTAACTTTTTACTCATTTGTTTAAATATTTATTCTCTGTTATATGTCAGTCACTATGCTAGGAACTGCATATATGATAGTGAAATAAAACAGTTGTAAGCATTGTCCTCAAAAATATTTTTAAACTATAAATATCATGAAAAATACTATTAGATAAAGTGCTTTTTAACACACAAAAATGTAGAAAAGACAAGTCTTAGCACCAAAGGTAGTCCCTTAACGTTATGAAAAACTCCTTGCTATTGTCCTTTCTTTTTTTCTCACATGTTACCACAGATGAAGAAAAACATCATCCCAAACTAGTACCAGATCTCAGACAGACATTTTGAAACCACGGGACAAGATTTTACAAAGAGTTGCTGTCTCCAATGCTCTTCCATTCAATGGTTACGGTAAATACAGAGCTGCGACTTTCAAGAGCTTAACAATTTACAACCATCTGTTGCCATATGGATTGAAATATTACAAAAAAGTGACCACTGCCCCAGTGCCATAGCATATGCATCATCTTATACATGTGTGATAACAATGAGGCATTAGGAAAATCAAGCAGAAGGGCTCATATTAACATCAGATGTAATGATGGTGACAGTGACAATAACATTCTTAGTCTTCTGCATGTCCAATAGTTAAAAGGTGGCTCTGGCCCGGTTGACGTGGCTCAGTGGTTGAGCATCGACCTATGAATCAGGAGGTCAAGGTTCAATTCCCAGTCAGTGCACATGCACAATCCCCAGTAGGAGGCGTGCAGGAGGCAGCCAATCAATGATTCTCTCTCATCATTGATGTTTATCTCTCTCTCCCTCTCCCTTCCTCTCTGAAATAAATAAAAATATATTTTAAAAAAAATTTTAAAGGTGACTCTGTGTAATATTTGGGGGGAGTTTAATAATATACAACATTGGAAGTCAGAAGTTGTCATTCTAGTCTTGGTATTACACTAGTTAAGTATGACCTTGGGAAGATATTAAACCTCAAGGAGGCTTCAGTTACTAATTTATGAAATGAAGGGAATTGAACTAGGTAGTGTCTCTAAAATCTCTTCCAGCTCAAAACATTTTTTTCTGATTCTGGCTAAAAACAAATGGTCTAATTTGGAATATTGGCAAATGTTTTTGTCAGTCACAAAAGAGAGACTTTCACATTTATATGCTATTAATTTGAAATAAAAAAGCTTTTAAGACTGCTTCTTGCCATTTAAAAGAATGTTGAATGCATTTAAAGTAACAGCAGGTTTATTCTGACATTTAAGAAAACTGCTGGGTTTTCAGTCCTTTGCAATATGAATTTGTCATGAATAGGAACCATGACAGCAAGATCCACAGCTTCAGATTCCCAGACTCCAGGGTCTTTATCAGTTTTCCCTTTTATGGTCACAGATGGGTAGAAATCTCATTAGCACAGCGTAAGGTCACAGAACCTAGAATACCAGCCCTAGTGAGCACATGTGCACCTGGAGACATGGACCAGCACGTTGACAGCAGCCACAGTTCACATACCAAAACCTGGAATCAACCCAAATATCCATCAACAGCAGAATGGACACATAAGGGGTAGCATATTCCTAGGTTGAAATATCAACCGGCAACAAAAAAAAGGAATAAATGATTACAATGCTAGACAAGCATGTTTAGTAAAAGAAGCCAGACACATGATTCCATTTATATCAAGTTCAGGAACAAGCCAAACTAATCTGTATTTTTTCGGGATGCAATTTAGGTGATAAAGCTGAAATGAAAAGAAAAGAAAGCAAATTACACAAACCAACTTGGTAGAAGAGAGTGAGTTGTGACTGGGAAAGGAGATATGGGGGCCTCTGGGGCACTGACAGCAGTCTGTGTTTTGACCGAGGTGGTTACCTGGGTCTCTGTTTTAAAAATAATGTACATTTGTATTTTATACACTTTCCTGTTTGTGTTATGCATCATAACAAAGGGGATTTTTTTTAAAGATCAACTGTATGGTTTTGTTACAATCTGAACACACTATGTTTTGTCAATACATTTACGTTGTTTCCTACCACTTGTTTAATTCACTTAGAATTCTATTTATCATTTAAAACAATTGCTAAATTGTGAATTCTAATGTAATTTAAGAGAGAACTTTAAACATTACCTTCAAGCTAAGAGTTCATTGTAGAAAGTTTGACAATATTGAAAATGCTAGAGATGCAAGAATGAACAAAAAAACTAATAACCCAGAGTTATTGTCATATTTCCTCCCAGATATTTTCTATGCATTTTAATGTAGTAGAGAGCATAATGTATTTACAATTTTCAATTCTGCCTTTCTCTTTCAAAACTATGCTTTAAACACTTTCCCATGTTATTACAAAACTTACCATAAACATAATTTTAAATCTCTAGATGAAAATGCGTCATTTGAGAGAACCATAATTTATTTAAACTCTCCATAACATGTGAATTAATGATCAGGTAGGATACTATGCTGGCCCTCAGTGTTTGATGCTATTTTTTGTACTATCTATTTGTGGTAATAAGAATATGGTTATAGCCCATATTGCTACAGTCATCTTTCCTTATCTCCCCATCCTGCAACCACAATTTAGCAACACTTAAATCAGGCAATGTCTGAAGTCCTTTTTAGATCAGCTTATGAGGAAGTGAAAATGAGAAAACATTACCAAATGCCTCTAACATGCTAGGGTAAGGTGGCCAAATTTAGCAAATAAACATACAGGGCACCTAGTAATTAAACTATTCGAAATGTTTATATGAAGAAAAAAAAATCACATGTGGGTAGCATATTTTGTTGCCGCGTTGATATTTCAACCTAGGAATATGCTACCTCTGAGATTTGAATTTAACCAGGTGTCCTGTATTTTATCTGGCAGCCCCATCCCGGAGCACTGCCACACCTGTCATATATATTTTCTACCTTAATCCCTTTGACCTTTTGAGAGTTAAATTCCCATTGTAAAGAGGAGCTCAGAAAGGTTCAGCATCTTTTCTAAGGTCACACAGCTTGAAAGGGGCAAAGCAAGGGTAGAAACCCAAACTGTCTGACACCAAAATCAGGGCTCCAAATTTCGTAGCCTACCTGCTGGTGCTTGAGTTATAGGGACCCAATTCTCCCTCAGTGAGAGAGGGTGTTTTGGGTCTTCATTTGCTGCCATTATTTCTTTTTAGAAATTTGCTCATTGCTCCTAAGTATTGTTATGTTAAAAACAAACACTAATTTAAACAACATGATTACTACACCCTGGTGGCAGGACATGATTTGAAAACAAGGCCCAGGAAAAGAGGCTTTTTGTTGACCCAGAGCAGCAAGAGTGAGCTCTGACATTCACTCCCCCACCCCTTCTCCCATCATACATTCTGATCCCAGTCAAATGAGATCATTTTACCTTAATCGCTCCTAGAAACCCCAAGAGTAATTGAGTGTTTGTTTTCTGCTGTGCTTTTTATTTATTTTTTCATATGTCTGATTAAATAAATAACATAAAGGGCGAGCCTTCCAGAACTGGCTCCTCTGGAGTCTGGGAGGAAGCAGGACCACAGTGCAAGTTATCTTCATCTTCCCCTCCTTAAGCATATCCCAGTTCACTGCATGGCACCAGCCAGAATGGTCTCTCTTGCTTCTCCTCGTTGATCCTTTAGCCTACTGCTTCCTTTCCCCACACGCAGATTCTTTCCAGACAAGCCATTTGGCACAGAGATTGACTAGCTCTCTTGAGCAGAAGGTGAAACTTCCCTATGCCCTGAAATAAGAAGATGCCAGAGGGAGCAGTGTCAGAGGGGAGTGGGTGTCAGAGGGGAGTGGGTGTCAGAGGGGAGTGGGTGATAGAGGGGAGTGGGTGTCAGAGGGGAGTGGATGTCAGAGAGGAGTGGGTGATAGAGGGAAATGGGTGTCAGCGGGGAGTGGGTGATAGAGGAGAGGGGAGTGGGTGATAGAGGGGAGTGGGTGATAGAGGGGAGTGGGTGATAGAGGGGAGTGGGTGATAGAGGGGAGTGGGTGATAGAGGGGAGTGGGTGATAGAGGGGAGTGGGTGATAGAGGGGAGTGGGTGATAGAGGGGAGTGGGTGATAGAGGGGAGTGGGTGATAGAGGGGAGTGGGTGATAGAGGGGAGTGGGTGTCAGAGGGGAGTGGGTGGTGGAGGGAAGTGGGTGTCAGAGGGGAGTGGGTGTCAGAAAGGAGTGGGTGATGGAGGGGAGTGGGTGATGGAGGGGAGTGGGTGTCGGAGGGGAGTGGGTGTCAGAGGGGAGTGGGTGTCAGAGGAGTGTGGGAGATGGAGGGGAGTATGTTTTGAAGGGGTGTGGGAGGGTGGGTGTAGGAGGGTGCAGGTGTGGGAGGTGAGTGGGTATTGAAGGCAAGTGGGTGTTGGAGGCGAGTGCATGCAGGATATGGAGCTAAAACAGAAAAAGATGACCAAGTGCCAAGCCCTGGCTATGCTCCTGAGATGCCCATGGATGTGGCTCCGTGAAAGGCCCAGGTGAGGTACATAGTAGAGCTTTGAAGACTCCACAGTGCCACCCACGAGGCCCCCAGTCCTCACTCCAGGAAAACATATCTGGCCAATGGCGTCTAGCTCTGAACCAAAGAGGGTCAGAGGTTCTCTCTCCCGCACAGAGTGAAGCAGGTGTCAGACTCACACCAGAATGTGGCAGCAACTAGCAGCCACACTTCCCCTTCTGAAGCCCTGAGAACCCCATCAGCACCCAAAGCAACTCAGAGCCCTGGCATCCTGGCCAAGCTGGCACACTTGCCAAGTTCAACCAACAGGCAGACAAATAAGGTAGTTGGCCAGGAAGCAGATGGCAACTCCAACGTGACCTTATTAATGAATGCCTCAGAGAGGAAGGTGACCAAGACAACTGCAAGGAGTCCCTCAGCTAAACTTGAGACAGGCTTCTTCCTCACTGGAGGCCCTGAACTCCTTTTACTTAAAGCATCTTCTCTAGAAAACTCATGGCTGCCTATTCTCTACCTGCTCTGAGATGGAATTTGTTAAGCCTCTTGCCAGCTTAATAACCCAAAAATGTCTTTCTCAAGGGTCTAGGAGCCACCTCTTTGAAATGTCATCATCAAAGAAGATAGGGGCCTATCTCCCAGTTGCTGTGGGAGATGAGGAGCCTAATTTCAGTGGGTGTCTTGATCCAAGTTGCAAAACGACCTCCTATCATAAAAATATGAATTTATTTTTCCTTTGGATAAAGTCAAGTAACTAACACAGAGGGCGTAACATTCCCCAGTACTTTTCCCCTTGCTCACCCAGCCTTTAAAAACCCTGCTGCACCCCAGTGCAGTGGGATTAAGCTCAGACTAAGTCCCAGTCTGTCTCTGCTTGTTGCTATAGCCTTAAGCAACGTCTTCTTTGCCTGTTTAACTTTGGTGCATCTTTTCTTTGGAAGGAAGAATCTACTTTCTGATAATTTCCTAACTTTTAAACAAGTTATAATTTTGCATCGTGCTTGTAAGTTAGAATTGCCATAGAACAAAATTGGACATAGATTCAAAGCTGCAAACATGGACGCTTCAGAGATGTGACTTGAGAAGAAAGGCTTTCCTTCCCCCAAAACATCTCCACAGCTTCTCCGCCTAGCTTACCTTGAAATGACCACATTCAGACAAAGTAATAGAATGAGTACCAAGGTATTTGAAGGAGACAGAAAGAGTTCACCACTCCTAGGCCAAAATTAAAATGCTGGGGAACATTATACAAAATAATAATCCTATATAATAAAAGGCTAATATGCAAATTGACCAAACAGAGGAATGACCTGTTGCTATGACACACATTGACCACCAGAGGGAAGACACTCAACGAAGGAGCTGCCCCCTGGTGGTCAGTGCACTCCCACAGGGGGAGCGCTGCTCAGCCAGAAGCCAAGCGCATGGCTGGTGAGTGCAGCGGTGGTGGCAGGAGCCTCTCCCACTTCCGAAGCAGTGTAGGACCCCTTGGGGGATGTCTGACTGCCAACTTAGGGAGCAGGCCTAAGCCGGCAGTTGGTCATCCCCTGAGGAGGTCCCAGACTGTGAGAGGGCGCTGCCTGGGCTGAGGAACCCCCTCCCCCAGTGCGTGAATGTTGTGCACCAGGCCTCTAGTACTACTACTACTACTACTACTACTAATAATAATAATAATAATTTGAGATGGATCTTAGATCTAAATGTGAAAGATAAAATTATGAAACTTCTGAAAATGACCTGGGGACAGATAAAGGTCTTAAGACACAAAAACTCTAACATAAAAAAAGAATGGTAAATGAGACTTCTTTCACAATAAGAACTGTGCTCATCCAAAGACATCATTAAGAGAGTGAAAATGCAAGCCACAGACCACAAAGAGACAAAGGGTCTATATTTAGAATCAGTTAGAAAAATGCAATTCATTAAAAAATAACAGGCAAAACCATCAAACACTTATGAAGGCACTTCACAAAAGAAGATATCAAAAGTCCAGCCAGCATGTGAAAAGGTGCTCACCATCATCACTCATCAGAAACATGCAAATTAAAACTACATAAGATACCACTACATACCTCAGAAAGACTCAAATTAAGAGTGACAACACCAAGTGATGGAAAGATTATAGGGCAACTGGAATTCTCCCACATTCCACTATGGAAAACTGTTTGACAATATCTATTACCCTAAACATATGCCATATTCCACTCCCAGGCATGGTCGCCAAGAGAAATAAATGAATATGTCTGCCAAAAGATAAGTACAAAAATACAAATCTGCATCTCATCTTCATTCATAAATAGCCCAAAATGGGAAACAACACAAATATCCCTCAATGGGAGAGGGGATAAATAGTGGCATATAATTATACAATGGAATACTATACAACAATAAAAAGGACACAGTATTGAAACATGCAGTACCATGGGTAAATATTAAAAACATTATTTTGATCAGAAGACACAAAAGGGCACAGAGTATATGACTCTGTATATATGAATGAAGTTTAAGATAGCCCAAACTAATATAAAATGATACAAGCCAGTCACAGAAAAAGACAAATACTGTATGATTTCACTTATATAAGATACCTAGAATAGACAAATTTATAAAGACAAAGTAGAATTGTGGTTGCCAAGGACTGGAGGGAAGGGGAAATAGGGAGTTGTTGTTTAATGAGTAGATAGTTTTGAGTTTTGCAAGATGAAAAGAGTTCTAGAAATTGGTTCACAAAAAAGTGAATATATTTAACATTTAAAAAACGGTAAGACAGTAAATTTATGTTATGAATACTTTAGCACATTTTGTAGAAAAGAATAGACAAGACAAATCTGATGGAAGTCAGAATAGAAGTTAGCTTTGGCCTGGGCAATAAGTAGAGGGGGCTTCTGGGCTTTGGTTAATATTCTATTTTTTAATCTGGATTCTAGCTTATAGGTGTGAAAGTTTAGAGATATGTGTGATATGAGCTCTTTATGCATAATCCTTTAATAAGAGGTTTTGTCTTGTCTTTGTTTGATTAAGATAAGGGAACATTGAATTTATTTAATATATTCATTACATAAAACTCTGGGCTTGTGGGATAGGAGACAGGTAGAGTGTTAGGTAGGTTAGGCAGGCCCAGGGCAAGGCAAAGCTGGGGTGAAGACAATACCAAAATAGGCAGCAAAATCTGGAAGAGGGGATAGAATGGCGTATACCTTGCAACTTTGTCCATGAGCCTTAATTCTACATGTTTCCTATAAAGTAAGTGTTCTGTGCAAAAGCATATGGACCAGGACCTATGTCCCCTTGTTTGAGCTCCAGGTGAGCCTACAGATTTGAACTTAAATGAGTTGTATTGATTGATGTTAGGCAATACAATATCACAATCCAATTTTGATGGTCCAGTTATGCAGATTCAAAAAACGTTTGATTGAGCATCTACTATGTGTCAGGCACTTGGCTAAGAACAAAGAATACATCATCCATAGACCCATCCCTCTTGGGTCTAATAGTTTTGGAAGGGAAAATGCCCACCTGCCAACCAGCATTACTCCTATAAAACTAGATGCACTCAACTCTGCACCAGAAACCAACTTCTCAAACTGGACTTCAGCTCTGTCCTTTAGAATCACCTAATCTGGGAACACAGAGGAGGATGGAGGCAGCGAAGGCAGGAGGGAAGGAGAAAAGAAGGGAGGAAAGAGCTGACTATTCTATTGGGTTGAAATATTACATGTATATTTTTTTTAAAAGTTAAAAGTAGGAAAAACTCAAAATCTAACAATAGAAGAGTTTTTTTGCCCCCATAATATTAAGAAGAATGAATGAGCATTTCCTAATTATAGCTTTTCCGTATTCTGAAGGCTGACACTTACTAGAATTATTTATACTTTGCAAATGGTGTTTAAAAGTGCAAAAACCTAACTGTGAAATGAATACATGTTAGACTTAAATCAGACAAAGGGCACTCAAGGATAATAGTGTGGGAAAGCTTATATTTGTATTTTCCCAAATGTAAGTACATAAATACTATTACAGTCAAACTTGATTGATAAGATTTATAATTAATGGTGATACCAAAATACAGGGAGATAAAAACAGCCTTTAGGCAATGTATTTAACATTTTTGAATGTTGGAGACTGGTAATCCAAAATTAATAGACTTCAGGAATACAACGAATTTCTAGACTAAATATTAACTAATTTATAGCATGTTATGGTATCTGCAGTCTACATCAGTTCTATTTTAAATTAGTTATATTTGTAAAATAAACATAATTTTTATATAGGATATTTTATATAGGACTGAGCACAAACAAGCTTGATTTATTAATAATATTAGGGGAGAAAAACAGACACTTTTAAATAAAAGTCTTAAGCCCACTGTAAAAAAAAGGGGGGGGGGGGAGAAAAAGAAAACTAACAAAACTTGAGCTCTTGTTCTTTTATATACCTAAGACAGCTTACATTACATTGATGTCTAAAGGTCTGTTAAATTATAGATTTTTTCCAGGTTAAAGGTTATTTTCTAATCCATCAAACTTTTTTCAAGTTGGATTATAAACAGAGAATAGGATGTATTGCAAAAATAATACCTTATATCTTTACATCACATTCCTATTGACAAAGCATCCTCAGGTCCGTACATCACCTCCCCGATTCTTCCAACAAGCCTGGGAGGTAGAAAAATGACAAACATCAGGATGCCGGAAGTTCTGATTAGGTGCTCTCACCCACAGAGTGTGAGGACAAAGTCTCCAAAAATAAACAATGATTGAAAGTAGACATTTGTAGAAATAGCCCATATTGAGATCTAAATATATTGCTATGGAGACCTGAAAACTACTCAAGTTCAATCGAAGTGAGTACAGTTGTACTACAACCTTGCCCACTGTGTAGTAATCTGTCTGAAAGAAGAATGTTTTAGGAGAAGGACTGTTATGATCTGAAGGGGGCCAAAGAGCAAGAATTGACCCACTTTGTCTAGGAAAAAGGTGTTCTCAAGAATGAATGAATGAATACCAGAACAAAAAAATAGGTAGGGAAGATAAAATACTCTTTCATGTATGCAAAGTTCTGCAAACTGTATCACTTTCTCAAGAATCTATTGGAGAATATGCTCCAAAGAAATAAAATATTTGCCAAGCCCTAACTGGTTTGGCTCAGTGGATAGAGCGTCGGCCTGAGGACTGAAGGGTCCCAGGTTCGATTCTGGTCAAGGGCATGTACCTTGGTTGCGGGCACATCCCCAGTAGGGGGTGTGCAGGAGGCAGCTGATCGACGTTTCTCACTCATTGATGTTTCTAACTCTCTATTCCTCTCTGTAGAAAATCAATAAAATATATTTTTAAGAAAAGAAAAGAATTGCCAAGAAATAGGAATTTAGGGAACCCAGGAAATAAACCCCAATTCGAGAGAGGGGAGGAGAATCCCCAGGTTGATGATGAAGGAAGACTTTAAGATGTGGGACAGGCCTGGTGGTAGCTGCCTGGGAAGGGCAGGTCAGAATGCTCCACGAGATAAATTGATAAAATGCTTGGTGGTCCCAACACAATGGGGAGATATTTGCTCTTCCAGTGAAGAGGTGGGGGCTTGATTAATGATAATTAAATAGACAACCCAGTGAATGAAAAAAACAAGGCAATTATTAACATCAGCGAAAACAAAGCTTTAGAAGAAAGGAAAGTAGTTTAAAAAATACTACATCATTCAGTATGGAGTTGCATAGTCAAAAGAATTGCAAAGTGATCTAGCCACAAATTGTGATTTAACTATTTTGGGAGGATGTGTGGACAGAGAGTGCAACAGTATGGTGTTGGTGAGAGATAATGCCTAAAATGGAGACACGCAGACAGGTTATTTTTGTGATAAGGAGGAAATACCGAAAGAAATAGCTAAACGGATGGGAAGTATTTGCCTTTTGGGAGAAGGAAATGGGGGAGCAGGGCACTGCCAGTTTGACTCATTCTGTATAACATTGATGAAAACAAAAATTTAATTTCAAAAATCAGAAGGACCATACTTTTTACTGGGAGGTGGGAGGGCAGGACTTAAGTCAGGTTATAAACCAAGTGTTTTTTGCAGTGGAAGCAAGATATTCAGACGATCAGAAATAAGAGATCATAGCTCAGGATGCAAGACAAGTTTTGGAACAGAGATTTTGTAATTATTTAGATTGGAAGGGAATTAGCTCTATAGGAAAAATGGTGTTGAGAAATAAGAGAAGAGGGCTTGAAGACAAACATTTTGTAACTGCAATTTAGAGTGTCAGGGGACAAAGGGAATCCATTCAGGGAGATGTCAAGAAAACCAAGGAAAATAGGAGTTTCAATAAGAAAGTGGGGAGGGGAAAGGGGTGACCAAGGTCAAGTGCGCAGGGGGTTGAAGAAGCCCAGACCATTAGAATAAACAATGAAATTTTTCTAAAAAGTGTATTCTCATCTAAGGATTAAGTTCACATCCTTTAGTGAGCCTTAAGTTTAAAAAGTTTTGTTTGGGGGATGGTCCTGTGTTTTTCCAGGACACCAAACAGTGACTATGACCCTGTTTTCAATAAATACACAGTTGTCTTTCATGGTGTGGTCACACAAACCCTGCATTAATAAGAAAGTGAATCTTAGGGCATTTTGTCAGTACCATGCCCATACAAAGCTCTGTCCCTATTTTGTCTTTTGTTGTGTGTGTTTTTCTCCCACACAAGGGATGGCATTGTCTGTGTCAGAGATGAGCATTTGAACTAAAGTTCATGGCTTGGCTGGGATCTTTTTGGCTGCGTTTCCCCAGTGATCAGCTGCCTGTCACAGGCCGCAGCGTTACTGACACACCAAACAAGATGGAAACACAAGAAAACAAACAAAATGAGGCTGCTTTTCCTCCCTGGCATGTCGAAGGCTGTGTTCAAAATACCAAATGTTAAGTGAAATCTCATCTTAAGATAAAAGCCAACTTGGTGAAAGATTTCTCTATTTTATTCTGCTGAGTCGAATTCAGGACTTGGCTGTGGGAGGGAGAGAATAATTGGTAGCAAATGTTACCTAATCTCGCCACGAATGATTTTCTCTTTCTCGTATAGATTGCACTACACACTTCCACACCCCCAACAGATGCGAGACCAACAGAAAGTCTGGTTTTGTGTTTTTCTCAGAAGCCACTGTGATACTGGATTGCTTCTTTTCCTGTTTGCTTGTGTCGGTTATGACTGCCTCCTGATTCTCCCATCTCAGACTATCAGAAGGACAAATGGTTAAAACAATGTTATGAATTTGGAATTCAAAAAGCTCACACAAAGCCATTAACACCCCCAAGCAGCCTGGTTAGCAAATATTTTTTTATGCCTGTATATTTAGCAGTTTCCTCATGAAGTGTCAACCAGTTGAATAGTCTTGGGCCAGAGCAGTAGTTCCCAAGTGCACAGGGTCAGAATTTCTGGAGTCATCATCAGAAGGCCCACAAGACCACCATTACAGACCTATCTTCCCAAACAAACCATAGGAACTTACTTCTGCACAGCGCTAAATAGCTGAAACATCATTCCAAAATGTGTATTTTGAACACCAATGAGGGAATGATGTAATGGACACATATTAAATAGAAATATGCAAATATTTATGATGCTTAATAGACAGTCCTGGAGATCACGTGAGGATTCATCGATGAGCAATGTATTCATTCATAACATCAGCTTATACTTTTCACTCATTAAAATGTTTTTCAAACAAAAAAATACAATGATGAGATCAGTTTTAAGTGAGACGTGACCATCTGAAAGTTCATTGACTTAGATCAATCACAGGGCTGCTTTGGAAATAAAAGACATGAGAGACTTTTCTAAAATCTAGCCATGTTCTTTTCCACTGTCAGTGGAGGGTCTTCAGGGTTGACTGGGGTGTGGAGAAAATGTTGGACAAGAGGTTAATTTCCAACCCAAGTAGCCAGCCTTGCTCTGCAGGTACTGCAGGTATATCCTTGCTCAGCGGGTATCCTGGTTCATTCCAGCACGTACCAGTCAGTATTCTCCTTATTAAAGGTTACTTGCTGGAGTCTATCTGATATGAGCCCTGAAATGCAGTCTCTTCTGCAATGGAAAATGTCAGATCCTTTATTCAGTGACTATAGAAAGGTACTTTTCAGTTGAAGAAGTTAGCCACACCAAACCCAGAGAGAGGCATTTTTTACTGTAAATAATGTCTTAAGGCTGGGAGAGCAAGGTAAGCAAGAATGATGTTTTCAGAGGAACATTTGATTTTCCCATAAACCCATGGGGATGAAAGCTGCTTAACCAGGAATTACGAGGGTCCACCTCAGATGTCCTTATCTACCGTCCTTCACTTTTTCTCTGATATGAAGTAGAAACTGGAGTTGCAAACTAAAAGTTGCAGCATCTTTGCCTTTGAGAGGGCTGCCTATAAGACATGCGTGACCACTCATCATTCAGCAAATTTAAAAAGTCCTAGTAAATGTAGCGGGGAGTGGGGCGGGGGATCAATTCTGATGCAGCCTGCTTTGAAAATAGACTTGCTAGGGACCATCAGGAGGCCTTGTCATTAATGAACACTTCTCTTTCCTTTCTTTCCTTTGGCTACAATGAATGTGAATAACAATATCATTTTTAAAGACCTGGATTAAAGAAACACATTTGTGAGGAAATAATAATCCCTCTCCCCTATCCCACTCCCAAGCCAATTAAAAAAAAATCCAACAGCTTCGTGCAAAGGCCCAAATGCCTTTAATTGTCTGCTTGGCCAACTGACCAGATGTGACAAGGGGTTGGAGGTGGAGAGACAGTTACCAAGTGTAACGCTTCTGAGTTTTCTCAAACCATGAAGGGCTGTGAGATTCAGAGCATCACTTTGGCGGAAGATCCTGACAGTACAAGAGCCTACAGCAACCAGGACCAAGCCCACTGGAAAGAATGGGGAAATAAATGACTGATAGGTTTTGGGTCTCTCAAGTATTCCAAGAACGGTTAGTTAGGTCTCCTTTGTTTCCTTTATAAATCATTAGCTTCATTAGAGGAATCTCTTCCAGGATGCCACTTTATTAGACTTAGAAAAAACTTACCTTACTCTCAATTTGCATAACATCACTAGTATGGGATAAAGTGACATCAATAAATCTATACTAATAAAATGGCAATATGCTAATTAGACAGGGTCAACCGGACATCTTCCGGATGTCCGACTTCCTTCCGGACAAAGTCATGGTAGCGGGGGCCGAGGCAGAGGCAGTTAGGGGTGATAAGGCCAGCAGGGGAGGGCAGTTGGGGGCAATCAGGCTGGCAGGCAGAGGCAGTTAGGGGCGATCAGGCAGGCAAGCAGGCAGAGGCAGTTAGGGGTGATCAGGCAGGCAGGCAGGCAGGCAAGCAGTTAGGAGCCAGTGGTCCTGGATTGTGAGAGGGATGTCCGACCGCCGGTTTTCGGACATCCCCCAAAGTGTCCCAGATTGGAGGGGGTGCAGGCTGGGCTGAGTGACAACCCCCACCCTGCACAAATTTCATGCACAAGGCCTCTAGTAGTAACATAAGCATCCTACACAAGAGCCAACATTGTTAAAAGGAAAAGCAAATACTATAGTGGAATACAGGGTGGGGCAAAAGTAAGGTTACAGTTGTTTGTATAGAAAATAATACAATTAATAAATAAGAATAGACTGTGTTTCATGCACTCACACCTGTAAACCTACGTTTGCTCCACCCTGTAAATTATTTCCCCTTTTAACTATGGCTTAGCAAGTACTCTAAAACCAGTGCAAATATATAAACAGGGTCTCCCCACCCACTCCCAATTACATTTATTATCATAATGATAAGTCAGGATTTAAATTATTTTAGTTCTTAGAATACTTTTATTTACTAATTCTATCATTGGAACCCAAACTGGAACTCTCACTTGTTTTGACTTTTGCTGTCTATTTACATAGGTAACAATAGGAAGGAAAACTATTCCCTCTGATGCTGGATGTGTATTCATTCCATTTGCTCCTTGAAATTTGCTCTCCACCCTTCTCCACCCTGCTCTGTGCCCCAAGCAGCTGACCAATAACACCATATCAATTGGTCCCTTCCCTGCTGCCTTATGTCTGGGTTCACTAATGGAAGCAGAGGGAGGACAGAGGGTAAGGTCAGGGCCCCCATTCTCCAGCTCCCTCGCTCCCTCTCAGGCCATTGTAGGTTGGCTATGCCTACCACAGTCCTTGGCTCTGTTCAGGCTGCCCTCTCTTTGGGTTCAGGTAACTGCTCCTTCCTCTTGGCTCAGAAGTCTTAGGGGTATGTAATAGCTATTTACTACTGTGTAACAAATTACCACAATCTTAGTGGCTTGAAACAACACACATTTATTATCACACTAGAGGCCCGATGCACGAAATTCGTACAAGAGTATGCTTTCCTTCCCCTGGCTGCCGGCATCGGCTTCCCTCTAGCACCCGGGACCCGGGCTTCCCTCGCAGCCCCAGCTTTGTCAGGAAGGACATCGGTCTAATTAGCATATTATGCTTTTATTATTATAGACTAGAGGCCTGTTGCATGAAAAGATTCATGCAATAGGCCTTCCCTTCCCCTGGCTGCCTGCACCAGTTTTCCTTCAGCACCGGGGACCCAGGCCTTCGCTCCGGCCAGAGCCACCTTCAAAGCCTTCACTGCTCCAGCCGGAGCCGCCTTCAGTCTTCGCTCTGCCGCTTCGCGCCTACATATGCAAATTAAACCGCCATCTTTGTTGGTGGTTAATTTGCATATCTTGCTGATTAGCCAATGGGAAGCGTAGCGAAGGTATGGTCAATTACCCTGTTTGTCTATTATTAGATAGGATATTATGTTAGTCTGTTCATGCTGCTCAAACAAAGTAGCATGGACTGGGGGCTTATAAACAACGGAAATTTATTTCTCACAGTTCTGGAGGCTGGAAGTCTGAGACCAAGGTGCCAGCATGGTGGGTTTTGATGAGGATCATCTTCTAGGTTCAGACCGCTGCCCTCTTATTGTGTCCTCACATGGCAGAAAGTGAGCAAAAGAGCTACGGGGTCTCTTTTATAAGGGCACTAATCTCATTCGTGAAGGTTCAACTCGAATTCTAATCACCTCCCAAAGGCCCCATCATCTAACACCATGACTTTGGGGATTAGGTTTCAACACACAAATTTTGCAGGAGACACATTTAGTTGATAATACAGAGTTCCTGTGAGTCAGAAGTCTGGGCCTGGCCTAGACGCATCTTCTGCTCATGGTCTCTTAAAGGTACAGTTTAAGTGTGGGCTGGACTGTGTTCCTTTCTGGTGCTTCTAAGCCCACATGGTACTGACAGAATTCAGTTTCTGTGGTTGTAGGACTGAGGTCCAGGGTTTCTTTCTGTCTGTCAGCTGAGGGCTGCTCTTAGCTCTTAGAGGTTGCCTCCACTTTCCTGATTGTGGCCCTTATACAAGGTGGCAGCTCACTTCTTCCTAAAGGTCAGCAGCAGAATGTCATCTGCAGTCTGCTACAACAGACTCTCACACAATGTAACAATCACAGAGTGGCCTCCATTACTTCTGCCACATTCCATTGGCTAGAAGCAAACACATGGTCCATGCACACTCACCAGCAAGAGGTTCTTCAAGGTTGTGACTCACTAAAGGTCATTTTAGAATCCTGCCTGCCACTTGGTAGTAAGTCAGACCGCTCTTTTAGCCTGAAGTTGTTTTCCTGAAATCCCGCCTATGTCTTTGTACATGGGCCCTCAATTAAATTCTCCTCAAATTACCCCACTGGAGTGTTCCATCTGTTCCTGCCAGGACCCTTCTGATAAATTCCCGCTGCAAGTGGCCTACTTTGGTAATGTGCTCTTCTGTGAGCCAGGGCCAGCTGGTGGCTGGGCTTGAGGGAGCTGACACTGAGTTAAACTGTTTAGCGTTGCAAAGCAAAGGGCTGCGGCCATGGTCTCCACTTGGCTGTAGGCGTGGAGTCAATGGAGAGAGAGTTTCCGGCTCTGTAGCTGGAAACCAAGCAGAGAAACTAGGAAACAGATGATTAGCGGGGAATTTAAGGAGGGAAATGCTGAGTAGCATGCAATGTAAACCCTCTCACAGTCCATAAACTGTACGTGGCTCACTCCCGCCTCAGGTTGGCCTCTTCTCTCCAAGGACCAGAAGGATGAACAGAGTCCAGAGCTGTAGCCTGAGTGTGCGTGGGCACCTAAATTCCTGTGCCATTGGAAGCCACACTGCTTCCCATCAGCACTTTGAAAACTCATCTTTTCATGGTCTTTTCTATCTTAAAACATTTTTTGAACTTTATGTTCAATTATTTTACTTGACAATAGAAATTTTCAAAAATTTTCTTGTTAAAAAGTTCCTATGCTCCTAGACCCCTGATTACCATGCAGAGAGAGGCCCTGGTGACAGTGTGAAAACTTGCCCTATTACTTAGCACTCCACATTTGAGATTATTTCATTAACTGACACACACAATGAACCTATGATCTATCTTCAGAGGAGCCAAGGCCAGAGAAATAAAACCACTAAAATATAAGCAGCCCAAATAAGGTGATGGTTCACATCTTGCAATGCGACATTTATATGAGTATTTGAGAGATGGGGAAGCATCAGAGTTCCACTGAACTGCTTCCCGAAGACAAAGTCATGTGAGTCATCAAGGCCATTCTCAGAGACAGCACGTACAGTCGTCCTCCTAACGTGTCCCCAGACCAGCAGCACCAAGGTCACCTGGGGTACATGTAAGAACGGCCAAGTCTTGGGCCCACAGACCTACTGAATCAGAGACTCTGGAAGTGGGACCCAGCAGTCTGTGGTGATGCTGATACTTGCTACCATCTGAGAACCTCTGGCTGGAAGCAGAAGGGTTAAGGACCTTGTGTGTCAAAGGGAAGTACCCTCTATAAACAGAGAGAGATAGAGGGAGAGAGGGGAAGGAGGAAGGAAGAGGAATGAAGACTAGAGAGAGAGAGAGGGGGAATTGCTCTCATTCCTCTGGTGTCATGGTGTATGTTCAAAACCAGTTTTCCAGGGTGTGGACTGTGGGAAGCACGAAGCCCTGCTGTGTCATATTTGCCAATTGCCATGGTGTAAATACTGCTACCACAGTCTATTTCAAGGTACCAATGTGAGGTCATGAAATGTGGAAATAGGGACCTTGTAAGCTGACACAGGCAGCCTCCACCACTTGGTCACATGAAGGAGAGGACCTGTGCTATGGCCCTTGGTAAGTCCAGTCAATCTCCCTGGGGTCGTTTATCAGGTTGAAAATTCCCTTCGATCAGGGTTTCTCAACCTTAGCATAGTTTTGGGTAATTCTTTGCCTTGTGCATTGTAGGATGAGCAGCATCCCTAGCTTCTGCTCACCAAATGCCAGTAGCACCACGCCCACACCCAGGTGTGACAACCAAAACGTCTCCAGACATCATCAAATGTCCCTTTGGTGGCAATATCACTCCCAGTTAAGAATTGCGGCCTAAATAGACTTTTCAACCTTTTTCAGTTCTTTGGAGACCTTTTTCTTACATCCATCCTTTGGGCCATGTTAGGTTCAGCCCCACAATTCCAACTCAGACTGTTTTTTTCCTCTGCTAACTCGACTTTGACATGCAGATGACTTTCTGGCTAGTGTGCCAGACTTGGGTTTGTTATTCATTCCTATTATTATTATTATTATTATTATTCTGCTCAATGGCCCAGATTCTTTTTTTGAGAATAGTACCTTAAGGTGATGCTATCTGTGTATCCTTGTATTTTAGCCCAAGCACCATAAACTCATGTCTCTTTCGCTCTGTTGCTGTTTCCTTGTTCTTCTTTCTTAGTTATCCCTGGAAGATAAGACATTACTCCCCCTTTTCCTTTCATCTGACTAGGGAGTAAAATGATTTCTCGGTCTCTATCTCCCTCTCTTTTTCTGCCCTCTACTTTAAAAAGTAACAAAGGACTTTATTCCCAATAATGTAAAACCCCTTTCCATTTTTTTTAGACCTGTGAGAGTACTTACCAGTACATCTGCCCTGTGGAAATGGTCTTAAATGAACAAAGTCAGGAAGATTATCCCAATCGCTAACATTTTAAAATCGTTACTAACCAATCAGTTAAACAACAATAGTGAGGAAAGCAAGTAAACTTAATGTCCTCCTGGCAACAGAGAAATCAGTACATGGAAGTGTTAGGCTCCTTGCTCCTGGGTACCTGGGACATCAGGCAGAAGGGGTGAGCCTGGGGCAGGTGCTGCCTGTAAGTTACTAGGCAACAGCATGTCTTTACGTCAGACCTTCTCCATTCCTGTCCTTTGTGCTTATTTTAGAATTGGAGTTTACAGTTTTAGTTCAGCAGGCCCCGATATTGGAAGGCTCATCGACCAAGGGTGGTTTAAGATAAGATATAGAAAACTAATTTTAAAGGCACTTTTAAAAATTACCATTTGTATTTTTTTTCTTTTTAATTATTGCACTTTAGAAACTGGAGGTTAAGACAGATGACCTCTGATAATCCCTCCCAATTTAGAATTCCATAAAAGTTCAAGTGCTATTCTTAAAAATACTTTAAATACCATGACTTAAATAAATCCGATTAACCAGCAGTGTAATGTTTTCTTTTTGAAACATTTCTCATGATTGTTTTCAGTAATTGCCTCTAATTTTTATAATTTCTCTTTTGCCAATCCTCTCTCACAGAAAGGGGAGAAATCTGTACATTGTTTATTCATTCCATTAACTTTGAGGATCATCAATGTGGCAGGAATGGAGCCAGGTGATGGGTATAGAAGGAGCTTCCTACCCAGTAAAAGAGAAAGACATGGAGACAGATCACTACAGAGTGGTGTGAGGGTGCAATCCCAGGAAAGGGCCCACCTTGTACCAGGAGCTCAGAGTAGGGACCGTGAACCTGGGGCCAAGGAAGACTTTCAGGATTATGTGAGTAGTAGTGAAGAGCGGGAGAAGGTGGGACGGTTCAGAGGTGAGAAAAGGCACGGCGAATGCAGTGGGATGGCTGAAGTCCAAAGTTGCTCTAACAGTCAGAGGCAGGATGTGCCACCAGATGAAGTGTGTAGGGACCTGGTCAGTGAAGAAACTGTAGGAGATAGGCAGCCACCAAAGAACCGAAAGCAGAAGGATGTGATTACATTTGCTTTTAAGGATGATCTTTTTGGCAGCTGAGGGAAAGAATTGTGGGATGGTAGGACTGAGAAAGAAAGACTGGTGAAGATGCTGGCACGATGGTCCAAGAGGGAATGATGCCTGGATTGGGACATTGATAATGAGGATGAGGGAAACTGGGCCAACCTGAGGAATACCGAGTGATTATCTCGGTTAATGATGAAAGAAGAGGTTTATGTCACTCAGGATTCTAACCCAGTGACAGGTTACCTGTTACTGTGATCAAGGATATAGGGCAAAGAGATGGTTTGGATTTTGTTTTGGTACATGTAGATGTTTATCTCTCTACCCATCTAGTAGGCAATAGGATATCTGAGTCCTCTTCTTGAGGAGAAAAACAAAAGTGCTAGAGAAATAGATTTGAGAGTTGTCAGTGCACAGATGATGTTGACACAATGAGTGTGGATGAGATCACCCAGAGAGAGTGTAATAGGGACTGTGGGTGGAAGATTAAGGCTTCAGGGACACAAGTTTAAAGAATGAGCGGAGGAAGTTAAGCCGGCAAAAGAGAAAGAAAAAGAATAATCATAGATATCAGGAATCACAAACCAGGAAGTGTCATGGAAGTCAAGTGGGCAAGCATTTTGGGAAGGAGGGACATGTTAACAATGAACGATGCCTCAAAGAGATGCAAGAAGAGGACTGAAAACACTCACTGCTCAGAGCAACTGGACAGTCACATGTGGTCTTTAAGGAGCAGAGTTTTAATAGAAACCAGAATTCAGGGGTTTGTGGGTCAAAAGGAAGTTGAAGAGGGAAAATGAAGAAAACTCTTTAGAGAAGAGATAAATCAGACAGCTGCTTTTCCTTTTAGATGGGTGAGACTAGAATCATTTGTCATATAAGGGAAGATACAAGAGGGGAATATTGAGGAAATTTGAGAAATGAAAGAGATGGAGCAAAATGTGGCGGGAGAGTGAGTGGCATCATAGAAATGGCAAAAGCATGTAAAGATATATACACTACACATAGATCCCTGGACAAGGGAAGGAGGATCAGGCAAGGGGAAGACAAGCCCAACAGCCTGGAAGGCGAGGCTGAGGAAGAAAGTTCTTGGGAGAAGGGAGAGAAATAAAAACTTTAAAGGGTGACTTTGTATACAGGGGCATCTGGAATGCAACACACATGCCCAGGACCAGATGCACACTCAGAAAAGACCTGAATGGATCCTACACTTGTACCTCTGGCTGATCTCTGGGCCCCCTGCTAACAGGAAGTGAAGGCTAAGGCAGAGTTGAAGTACCCCAGACAATCTGCAAAGACAAAGGAGAGTATTTATTTAGTTATTTGGTCTCAGGTGCTTGGTTATCGAACACTTCACCAATAATAGCAGGATATACATTCCTCACAAGTGAACACGGAACATTCTCAATATAGACCACTAAAAAATACCTCAATGAATTTAAAAAGATTGAAATTCACATCTGAAACCTGTATGATCCAATTGACCAATGTCACCCAATACATTTAATAAAAAATAAAAATAAATAAATAAGTAAAAAAGATTGAAATCATACACAGTAGCTGTTCAAACCACTACAGGATGTTGTTAGAATCAACAGAAAACTGAGAAATGCACAAATACATGGAAACTAAACAAGCAAGGGGTCAAAAAATAAATCACAAGGGAAATTAGAAAATACTTTAAAGTGAATGAAAACAAAAACATAACATACCGATACTAACAGAATGCAAAGAAAGCAGTTCTCAGGGGAAACTTACAGCTGTAAATGCCTACATTAAAAAAAAAAAAGATCATAAAGCAATAACCTAATTTTACACCTTAAGAAACTAAGAAAAGGAACAAATCAAAACCAAAGCCAGCAGAAGGAAGGAAATAAGATTAGAGCAGAGATAAGTAAAATAAACAAATAGAAAACCTATACAGAGAATCAATGAAACCAAAAGTTAGTTCTCGAAAAAGATCAACAAAACTGACAACACTTTGGCTAGACTGACAAAAAAGAAAAAAAGATGCAAATAACTAATATCAGAAATGAAACTGGGCACATCACTATCAAGCAACAAGTGTTGAGGATGTGAAGAAAACAAAACCCTTGTACACTGCTGGTGGGAATGTAAAAATAATTCAGCCACTGTAGAAAACATTTTGGTGGTTCTTCAATAAATTAAACAGAATTATTATATGGCACAGGAATTCTACTCCTATGTATATATCCCAAAGAATTTAAAACAAACAAACAAACAAACAAACAAACACTGTCCAAGAATGTTCATTAACAGCACTGTTCAAAGTAGCCAAAGGTGAAAACAACACAAATGCCCATCAATGAATAAATGGATAAAAAATTGTGGTAAATACTTATAATGAAACTAGAGGCCTGGTGCATGAAATTCATGCACTGGAGGGGGGTGTCCCTCAGCCCAGCCTGCACCTTCTCCATCCCCTTGGAGGATGTCCAATTGCCGGTTTAGGCCTGATCCCCTGTGGGATCTGAGGGATCGGGCCTAAACCGGCAGTCGGACATCCCTCTCACAATCTGGGACTGCTGGCTCCTAACCGCTTGCCTGCCTGTCTGCCTGATCACCCCAAAACCACTCCCCAGCTGGCCTGATCGACACCTAACTGCTCCCCTGCTGGCCCGATAGCCCCCAACTGCCCTCCCCTGCTGGCCCAGTCACCCCCAACTGCCCTCTCCTGCAGGCCTGGTCACCCCTAACTTCCCTCCTCTGACACCTGGTCACCCCTAACTGCCCTCCCCTGACAGCCTGATTGCCCCTAACTGCCCTCCCCTGCTGTCCTGGTCACCCCTAACTGCCCTCCCCTGCTGGCCTGATCACCCACAACTGCCCTCCCCTGCTGACCATCTTGTGGTGGCCATCTTGTGCCCACATGGGGGCAGCCATCTTGTGTGAGGGCATGATGGTCAATTTGCATATTACCTCTTTATTATATAGGACTAGAAGCCCAGTGCATGAAATTTGTGCACAGGGGTGGGCGGTCCCTCAGCCCGGCCTGCACCCTCTCGCAATCTGGGACCGCTGGCTCCTAACCACTCGTCTGCCTGCCTGCCTGCCTCATCAACCCTAACTACTTTGCCTGCCTGCCTCATCACCCCTAACCATTCTTCCTGCCTGATTGTCCCTAACTGTTCACCTGCCTTCCTGATCCCCCCTAACTACTCGCCTGCCTGCCTGATCGCCCCTAACCACCTCTGCCTTGGCCCCCGCCACCATGGCTTTGTCCGGAAGGACGTCCAGAATGATGTCCAGAAGGTCGTTTGGCTGTCTGGTCTAATTATCATATTATGCTTTTATTATTATAGATATTACTCAACCATAAAAAGGAATAAAGTACTAATACATGCTACAATATAGATGAATCTCAAAAACATTATGTCAAATGAAATAAGCCAGACACAAAAGGTCATTTATAATATGGTTTCATTTATATAAAATATCCAGAAAATGTACACTGAGTGGCCGGATTATTATGACCACTCCATCAGTACTTCGTTGGGCAACCTTTTGCCTTCAGTACTGTGGCGATTCTTCTTGGCATTGACTCCACAAGATGTTGAAAGGTGATGCGAGGAATCTGACACCATGCCTGATGAATAGTACTGTCCAGTTCTGTGAGATTTGATGGTTGTGGAACCAGCTGCCTGATGGCTCTTTTAACTTCGTCCCACAAATGCTCAATTGGATTGCAATCTGGTGATTGTGTGGGCCACCTAAGCAAGGTAAAGTCTCCCTCATGTTCTTGAAACCACTCCTGCACAATACGAGCACCGTGGCATGGTGCATTGTCTTGTTGAAAGAAGCCATCTCCATTGGGATACGTCATCAACATGATAGGATGAACTTGATCAGCAACGATACTTAGGTATGTTGTGCTATTCAGACGTTGTTCCACACGAATTAAAGGGCCCAAATCATGCCGGGAAAACATGCCCCAAACCATAACACTGCCCCCACTAGCCTGAAGGGTTGTACTCATGCATGTGGGGTGCATGCTTTCTTGCTGTTTCTGCCAAATTCTCACTCTGCCATCTGCATGATGCAACTGGAAATGTGATTCATCGGACTACATGACTTTTTTCCAATGCTTGACTGTCCAATCCTTGTGTTCCTGTGCGAATTGAAGACATTTTATCTTGGTAACTGCAGACAGCAAAGGTGTTCGAACAGGCCTTCGGCTGTTTTGCTGATACTCGCTCCATGGCTCCGAACGCCAACAATCATCCCATGTTCAAAGGCTGTTAAACCGTGTTGTTTACCCATATCTTCAGAAAAAAATCATTTCTACTGTTGTGGTAAACAACCTGCTTCCCTATTTATAATGGTCTGGCCCTCTAGCAACTTCAGCGCGATATTATAGCTAATTTGCCTACAAATGTCAGGTGGTCATAATAATCTGGCCACTCAGTGTATATCCATAAAGTCAGAAAGCAGATTAGTGATTGCCAGGGGCGAGGGGAGCTAGAAACAGAGAGTGACTTCTTAATGGGTATGGGGCTTTATTTTGGGGTGTTGAAAATATTTTAGAAGTAGATAGAGGGGATGATTGCATAGCACTGTGAATGTACTAAATGCCATTAATTATTCACTTAAAAGTGGTTAACTTTGTGTTATTTGAATTTCAGGTAAATTAAACATAATCTTGCAGGAGCTGAAAGAATAGAGGGTCAGGTGGAAAAGTTGACCTTGAACTGAAAAAAGGAGACAGGATGGATTTTAGGGTACAAAGTTAAAGAAAAAAATTGTAATGGCTTTAATTTTCTCACTGAAGTAATAAAAAGATAATTTTCTCCCTTTGGTATTGTTGTGAGGATGGATGGATGGATGGATGGATGGACGAATGGATGTCCTGGACCACAACAATGACTCACCACTGAGCATGTTTGACTGGTTCCTGAGCAAGGAACAGATGATTCAAATTGCAATTGTTTTTTGTATTTGTTTAGAGCTAAACAAAAGAAATCTCAAGTGTATATGCTTATTTTAAGGTTTTAGAAGGTACCACAGTCTCCCAGCAGTGCAGCTGCAGGGCCCTGAAGGCTCTGTTGATCCTCAGGCCCTGGCCTAGCTTCTAGTCAAGTCATCACCAAGCTTCTAGAATTTAAAATGGCCACTCTCTTTACCAGATCCCGTCTGATAATAAAGAGGGATACTTGTGGCCAGGAGTTAGGTTGGGCTGTAAGACCTGTTTAATTTCTCTCAGGAAAAAATACAAAGTAACATGAAACAATCTCTGAGTGCTTGCAACAGGAAATGCTGCATAGAAATGTTTACTCTGCTACAATTGCAGAAGCTCCTAGGACTCAAATTCTCATCATCGCCATCTCTACCATCATCGCCATCATCACTATCATCATCATCACCATTATCATTATCACCATCACCATCATTATCATCACATTTGGTCTCCTCACATACCTTTTAGAATGAGCAAAGGCAAAGGAGATAGATGAATAACTGAATGAATGAATGATTATTATGGTTGTGATTATTATATAATTAATTAATCAAAGCATGATAATGTCCAGCTCTTATCCTGGGGTAAGCTGGCAAGTGCTTTATCCTCAAAAGATGCCTAATTGAGAAGCCTATAAATTTCAGAAGGCTTTATTAATGATGACTGATTGTGTTAGCTCAGAATTTGAGATTCTTTTCATGTCACCCTGGAATGAAATGAACCTCTAACTATACAAGATCTGAAGGTTAATAGTAAAACTAGTAGCACAAGATTGATTAGAGGGAAAGAAGCAGCATTCTTTCGAGAAATTGGCCTTATTTGGACATAATGTTCCTTCTACAAAGGGCTCTCGGGCTGGCCTTGGGCCTATCATTTGACCCTTTCCACCCTTGAGTCTTTAATCATGGAAACTCAGATTCCCAAGTCCCTAATGGGAAGTGTGTGTTGTTCCAGGAAAGCTCTTTGATTAAATGGCAAGTTTCATTCCCTTGTACTTAAGTGGCATGGGTTTGTATAAAACACGCCCCACTTTACAAACACTCAGCTTATAACTGGCCTTTGCATTAGCCCCTGAAAGATACCTCTCCCCCTCCATTCCTCTTCCCTCCAGCGGAAGGCCTGCCACTGCCCCCAGGTCTTCCTCTTCCTGCCTGGGCTGCTCTCCTCCCCAGGCCCTGGAGTGCTGCGGTTACTGTGGTAACAGTAAGTGCATTTCTGGTATTTGTGGGTTCGCCTACGCACCTACTCACCATGACTCACGTTATTTCTATGGGAAAATGCTTTCTGAGGTTTAAACTAACAATTTACAACTTGCACTAGAATATTTATATTGCCTTTATAATGCCTCGTCTTGGAGTTTTGTGTAAATGAATGGTCATAATCATCAAAATGAACCAGTGAAAGTCAATTACCTTAGTATCTGAAGTCAGTTTTCTCATCTGTACAATGGGACTGCAAGGACCAAATGGGGGGATCATGCGAAATTGCTTTAGAAGCTGTGAGGTAATATATAAATTCAAATATTTTTATCTATAGTGCATTTGTATAAGCAAGGACTCTAGAGTAGGACTTCCGTGGTTCACATCCCAGATTTGAACCATTCTATTTCACAGGAAGTCCTCACTTAACATTGTCAATATTAACATTTTTTGCGACTTTAAGTGAAATGGCATAGTATAATGACACTAATTTCACCATCGGCTAATTGATGGAAACAAGAGTCAAGTTTCTACGGCATCTCATCAATTTTATAATGAGACAAAGTTGAGCCAAACGATGTTATTCAAGAACCTGCTATATCTGAAGTATTGACCATTCGTTCTATTTGAACTGTGCTAGCTATGTGTACCAGTTACATAACTGCTCTGAGCCTTACTCTCTCATTGAGGATAACAATAGGAACTATAGGAAATGATGGTTGTGAGGATTAGAGTGTTAAAGGTGCTTGGCACACATTAAGTGTTATGTAAGTGCCTGCTATCATCCTCATTGCCTTCAACTTCAGCAGCAGCCGCGTCTGGGAGAGGCAATGTGTTCTAAAGGAAAGACAATGGTCTGGGAATCTGATAGGGCTGAGTACAGTCAATGATTCTTATAATTGTAACTATATATAGCTGCTTTTGGTCATTCAAGAGGAAAGTTGGTAATTGTTTTAGGTATTTGTTTATTTAGGCTTAGGCACCTCTAGATAAACTGTGAAGTAGATTAGTGTTTATCTTCATAACTTCCTATTTTTTTTCTTTTAGTCCACATGGCTGTGGGTGTGGACTAAAAGCCTGAGGCTTCTTAGCATGGATTCTGAGAAGCACTCACCTGCGTTTGTTTTCTCACCGGCAGTTGTCAACTTCTGGTCAACTCTGCAGACTGGATGTGTGCCTTTATTTCTATCCCTCTCCAAATCCACTAAGACAGCCATAAAGTAATAAAATAGAAGGAAGCAAATGGAAGAGGAAATGCAAAAATAGTCAATAAAATTTTGGGAGATGCAAAGTGTTTGGACAAAATGTAACTTGGTTTCAGTTTTCTCCATTCTGCTATATGACTATCCCTGGAGAAGCCAACAAAATGTAAATTGAATGCACCATGAATCCTCAAAAAGGCTGAGGATCTGGAAGCACCAGACATCTCTGAATGAGGGGTCAGGATGAGGCTGAAAACAAGAGGAGTCATCCATACGTCTGTATAAGAAGGAGCTACACCCCCAGCTCTTCTTCCTAGCCCCACACAGCCAAGGGCTATTGCTCCTCTACCATCCAGCAGATGACAGATTCACTATCTGAAGAGGCTGAGCCTGAGATATTCTGATCCAGGGGACATGAAGCATAGCAGTGAGCAAGAATTGAAAAGAAAAAAAAAGAAGAATAAAAAAAGAATTGAAAAGAGTAAGTCTCCCAGAAGTTGAATATGACAGGCTACCCCCACCTGCCCACCCGGAGACAGTGAACTGGCACCCTGCTTTCTCTGCAGAGTCTCTGCATTGCAGATCCAGGGAACCACCATTCCACAGACTGCAAGGTGAATGGTGCTCCCTGGAGCTGTGCAGTGAGGTGGACCTGCAGGAATTGGTTAGCTTCTGCCCACCCTCTTCCCATCTCTGGCCTTGCAGCTGTTTCTAGCAGGAAGAAAAATCATTCATGCCAACTGTGACTCCAATTTACATCTCATTGGACAGAACTGTGTCACATGACTGGAGCTATCACAAAGGTGGCTGGGACAGTCTAGTTAGGCATGTTGCTATTCTGTATAGAGACCTTCTGTCAATAAGAATGAAGGAAAGATGTGTTAGGTAGGCAATTAGCAGTCTCAACTGCAGAAATAAACATTTTCTCTAGAACTAAAAGACATGGCTTCCCACCTGTAAAGGGTCACCGAGCTCCTAGAATAAAAGAAACCCCACAATAAGCCATAACATTGTGAAATTTAAGACACCAGAGATTGTCTTTTTAATCCTAAAAGCTGTCAGAGAGATCAAGCAGATAACACATAGGCTATCAATAAGAAGCATTGGTCTCAATAGCAGCACTGGAAGTAGGCCCTTTAAATGGCTTGGTCAAATGTTTGTTGACATTGACCATCTACCATGGGAGCTGTACTTGTGTCCTTGACCACAAAAACCAGAAGGTACAAACCTACTGAAGAAGTATCAGCATATCTTTCAAGTTAATATTTATTTTAAGGAGTTATTTTAGGCAGCTATTCCCAAAGGCAACAATTTGCCATGTGTAGCTGTCATTTACATATCACTCTGGGAAGCAGGACTTTTTGTTGATATCAAATTACTATTCTAAGTTCATTTTGCTCCTTTCTATTTCAAATTTTCTTGCAGATATGAGAAATGAGGCGAGCACTGTCAGTGTTGGCTCCATCAGCAGCAGCAGAACTTTGCACATGGTTAGTGAGGGTGGTTTGATATGGTGTCATCAGGTATTTCAAAAAGAAAAGCAGTTCCACCCAATGATAATGGCTCTTATTTGTTGTAGGAGTTTCAGACCATTCATGGAATTAAGGTAAAGTTTTGGAGCTTTCTTCCTCTATTAAAAGTGAAATGTCTGACTTTACTGCTAATTCTATTATAAATTCAGTTCAAAAGGTCACCATTAAAAATAAAAGGATTTCGTCTGAGAGATGAAAATCAAAACAACAAGGAGATATCATCTCACACCTGTCATCAACAAATGACTATCATCAACAAATCAACAAACGACAAGTGCTGGCGAGGATGTGGAGAAAAAGGAACCCCCGTCCACTGCTAGTGGAAATGCAGACTGGTGCAGCCACTGTGAAAGACAGTATGGAGTTTCCTCAAAAAGTTAAAAATGGAACTCCCATTTGACCCAGTGATCCCACTTCTAGGACAATATCCCAAGAACCCAGAAAGAACAATCAGAAAGGATATATGCATCCCTATGTTCATAGCAGTACAATTTACAATAGCTAAGATTTGGAAAAAACCTAAGTGCCCATCAGCATATGAGTGGATTAAAAAACTGTGGTACATCTACACAATGGAATACTACACCTATTTCCTCTATGCTTTCATCCTATTTACTGATTACTAAGTAGGAGCAAAATGACAGAAGCATGTGTGTACCCTAGGTCTCATGTTATATACTTGGGAGACAGCTCTAACTAGGTCAACAGTCACTCTTCACTTCCTTTAGAGCACCATGGGCCTTCAAGAATGTGGAAGACTTCCCATTTGACTACCACATTTTCTCCTAATAGATTTTAGTGGCTATGCTTATGGGATAGATTAAAATTGCCATGATCTGAAGAGGGAGGATTTATTTGTGTCCTCCTCCTATATGAAATGGCTGAACAAAAAAAAACAAAAAATAAAAAAATTAAAAAAATTAAAAAAAAAACTTTAGACAATAAAATAATAAAAATAAAAGGATTTGATTTTGCAAGGAAAATGTAAATACACCTTTTGAAGGAATACTGCACCATGGAAAAAATAATACACTTACTCTCAATATTGTTAAGAAGCCAAATGGCCTTGGCAATGATTTCTTGGATATGACACCAAAAGCAGAGGCAACAAAAGCAAAAAATAGACAAGTTGGGCTACGTCAAACTAAAAAGCTTCTTTTAGTTTGCAGCAAAGAAAACAACCCTCAGAATGAAAAGGCAACCTACAGATTGGGAGAAAATATTTGCAAACCATAGTCTGATGAGGGGTTAATATATCTAAAATATAAGGAACTCCTATAACTCAATAACAAAAAAAATTTTTATGGGCAAAGCGTTAGTCTGTTCTCTATATCTATGAGTCTGTTTCAATTTTGTTTATTCTGTTCTTTAGATTCCACATATAAGTGAAATCATATAGAATTTGTCTTTATCTGACTTATTTCACTTATGTAATACTATCTAGGTCCATCCATACTGGGTGAAAAAAAATGAAGGGATTAATAAGTGCAAATTGAGCCTGGCCCATGTGGCTCAGGGGTTGAGTGTTACCCTATGAACCAGGAGGTCATGGTTCAATTCCAGGTCAGGGCACATGTCAGGGTTGTGGGCTCGATCCCCAGTGTGGGGCATACAGGAGGCAGCCAAACAATGATTCTCTCTAATCATTGATGTTTCTATCTCTCTTTCCCTCTCCCTTCCTCTCTGAAATCAATAAAAATATGTTTTTTTAAAAAGAGATACAAATTGATAATTATAAAATAGCCAGGGGGATGTAAAGTACAGCATAGGGAATCTATAATAATAAAAGCATAATATGCTAATTAGACCCGATGTCCTTCCAGACAAAGCCGCAGAGGGCGGGGATGAAGCAGAGGCAGCAGAGGCCCCTCGGCCATGGCGGCAGGTGGAGGCCAGGGCCAAGGCCCTTGCACGAATTTCATGCACTGGGCCTCTAGTATAGTCAATAATGTTGTAATAACTATGTATGGTGCCAGGTGGGTACTTGAAATATCGACAGAACACTTTGTAAAGCATGTGGTTGCCTAACCACTATGCTGTACACCTGAAACTAATACAAAATAATATTGAATGCAAATTGTAATTTTAAAAAAGACAAAGATTTAAAATAATCCATTTTTAAAAAATGGGCAAAGCACTTGAATAGACATCTCCTAGAAGATAGCATTCAAATGGTCAACAGGTACAAGAAAAGATGCTCAACATCACTAATCAGGGAAATGCATCTCCTTTCTGGACCTCAACAAGTCCTTCCTGACCTGCCTCCCTGCTTCCCACTCTTGCCCCTTTTGCAAACCATTCTCCTTGCAGAAACTAGGATATCATTTAAAAACAGAAAGCCAGACTTATGGGTCCTCTGTGCTTAAAAATTCTCTAATGAGAGAATAAATTTCACTTTCTACTCTAACCTGCTAAGGCCCACATGATTGAGCTCCTGTTTGCCTCTCTATCCCATCTTCTGCCTCTCTGCCTCTCATTCGCTATACTCATCCAGGCTAACTTTTGGGAAATTCCTAGAACATATTAAGATCTTTGTCACCATAGGGACTTTGCACTAAAGCATTTCATTTGTCTGGATATCATTCCCTCAGATCCACATGTAGCCGGCTCCCAGCTGCTCAGAGAGGGTTTTTCTAACCAGCCTATCCAATGCAGCTCTCTGACACTTTACTCCATTTTATTTTTTTTTAAATATAACCACTGAAAAGCATTGCTTCTTTTTAAAAAAATATTTTTATTGATTTTTAGAAAGAGAGAGGAAAGAAAAGGGCGGGGGGGGGAGAGAAACATCGATGTGAGAGAGAAACATCCAGCACACCTCCTAGTGGGGAATTGATTCTACATTCAAACTGGCAACCTTTCAGTGCACCAGACGATGCCAACCAACTGAGCCACACTGGCCAGAGAAGCATTGCTTCTCTAAATAGGTTTACTTTTGGGGGGCTCTGTATTTTTCACTAGAATGTAAGTGCCACAAGAATAAGATTGCCAGATTTAGCAAATAAAAATACAAAGTACCCAGTTACATTCCAATTTCAGATAAACAAAGAATTTTTAGATTTAACTGGGCATCCTGTATTTTATCTGCAACCCTAACTAAGAGCTAAAACCTTGACTGTTTCATCATCTCAGCACATTCAGTGATGTCTGATATGTGACAAGCACCCAATTAAGTGTTGATGAAATAATATAGTGATTGAATGAATGAAAGAAAATAAAGGTCTCAATTTCTACGATGCTCAACCTAAAAACTAGTTTTAGTTATTGTGATAGTTAATTCTATATGTGACCTTGAATGGGCTGAGGGATACCCAGATATCTGGTAAACCATTATTTGTGGGTGTGTCTGCAAGGGTGTTCCTGGATGAGATTAGCATTTGATTTAGTAAACTGAGTAAAGAAGAAGGCCTTCCCCAATATGGGTGGGCACCACCCAATCCACTGAAGGCCAGAATAGAACAAAAAGGTGGAGGAAGGGTGAATTTGTTCTCTGTCTGCTGGAGCTGAGACATCCATCTTCTCCTGCCCTTGAACATGGGCACTCCTGGTTCTTCAGGGTTTGGACTCAGACATGGACTTACACCATCAGCCCCCTGACTCTCAGGCCTTCTGACTCTGAATTAAGCTGCTGGCTTTCTTGGTTCTCCAGCTTGCAGAAGGCAGATCGTGGGATTCTCAGCCTCCATAACTGCTGAGCCAATTCCTATAATAAATCTCCTCTTATGTATATCTATATATAGCCTATTGGTTCTGTTTCCCTGGAAAACTGTGACTAATACAGTTATCCAGACTGTAACCCAGTGCTTCTCCAACGTTAGCCTATATCAGAATCCCCTGGGTCTGTTCCAACACAGATTGCTGAGCCCGGGCTGCAGAGAACCTGATTCGGTGGGTCTGCCATGGGGCCTGAGAGTGTGCATTTACATCACCTTCCCAGAGGAGGCTCAGGCCGCTGGTCCAGGGCCACACTATGAGAACCACTGATCTAGCTCCCAGTTGAGGTCTCTGCCTTCTTATCCAACAGCCAACCTTCATTTGGATTCAAAATTAAAGATACAGGAAAGAACACTGGAGTGTGTGGAAACAAAAAGTAGACTGGTTCTCACTCCGTAAAGCAGGATTCCCTTCTGCACCATGCCTGGCCTTTAGCTTTATTCAGCTGAATCAATGTTTTTTTTAAAAAGAACAATCCCTAGCCCTGGCTGGTTTGACTCAGTGGAAAGAGCATCAACCTGAGGACTGAAGGGTCCTGGGTTTGATTCTGGTCAAGGGCACACGCCCCGGTTGTGGACTCAATCCCCAATAGGAGGTATGCAGGAGGCAGCCGATCAATGATTCTCTCTCATCACTGATGTTTCTATCTCTCTCTCCCTGTCCCTTCCTCTGTGAAATCAATAAAAATATATTATTAAGAAAAAAAAAGGGCCGAAACCGGTTTGGCTCAGTGGATAGAGCGTCGGCCTGTGGACTGAAAGGTCCCAGGTTCGATTCCGGTCAAGGGCATGTACCTGGGTTGCGGGCACATCCCTTGTAGGAGATGTGCAGGAGGCAGCTGATCGATGTTTCTCTCTCATCAATGTTTCTAACTCTCTATCTCTCTCCCTTCCTCTCTGTAAAAAATCAATAAAATATATATTAAAAAAAAAAAAAAAGGAGAAGAACAACCCCTAGGCTAAGAAATCTTGTAGCACACAAGGATGCATTTTAGGACAGGTACACACCATGAGAGGAAACTCATAGGACAGAGTCTCAGTGCAGAAAGCAGAAGAGTCACGTGACAGACAGTGTTTTAAAAGCTGGCCAAACAGAAAGAAGTCCCATGAGGCACCATTTATATTTTCCAAATTAATTAAATTTATTTAATCAGTTGTTTCAGAGCTAATTTTCTCTCCGGGATTGGTCGCCCATGACGACAGACGAGGAGGACAAAGGCATGGCTCTACCAAGTGGCAACATGAATTGTGTCTCAGTACAATTTATGGGTGCTTGGGGACTCCTGGGAACCTTCATTTCCATAAAATGATCCCTCCCTCCTATTCCTGAACAACATTAGCTATTTACCTTGGAGATATTTTCTCCCATCTTCTCATTTTCTCTTGGTCTCATGTGGCCATAATAATACCTTGTAATAAATTTTTGTGTGCTTACAATTCTTTAATTTTATTTTATGAGTTGAGAGACTGAATTGAGAGGCTACCTATGCTTCGGTGATGGAAATAATCATGCCTGCTTCTTAAGGGATTTTAGCCACAATGCCAGCTGCCTCCTCCCTTCCATTTTCCCAGTTTCCCAGGTTTTTAACCTTGAAGCCATTTCCCACCCCCACCCCTCCCATTTTACCAATTCTTCCCCTTTTTCTTCCCTTTCACTCCCAATTCCACTGCCCTGGGTCAGGTCCTTGCAACTCTTCCCTGGGATTCCTACTTTCACTCTTTGCCAGTTCATCCTGTGTGTGTGTTTTTGTTCATTAATTCACTCAGTGTCAACTATCGAGTACTCCTGACACATCAAATTGTGTTAAACACAATAAACAAACAGGGAACGAGATGATGTCTCTCCCTTCTTTTCAAAGCAGTTATCCGGTCATCTCATCCCTGAGAGCCACCCTGACTGGTACATGACATGCCCTGAACTCCCCTGGTGTTCGGGTCTTACCTGAGTTTTCTCCGTGGAAGCTCTCTGCATCTCACTTTGTTGAAGTCCTTCCCCAACGTCAAGGTTCCCCAAATTGTCTCCTTCAAACTCTCTCCTTTCCTCTTCCCCACTGCATATCGTTGTCCCCTTTAACATAAAATGCATCATAGTAATTCACACTGATACTCATACTGATATACTATGGCTTCACGTGGTATTTGTCATCTGGTAGCTCCCCAAGAAATAGTTCCTCTAAGATTCGTTTGTGTTGTAGGGGAGGCAGAAATTTATCTCTTTATGTCTTAGCTTTTCAGATGGACTCTTCATAAAGGGGTGCAGCTCACACCACACAGGAGAAACCTCTAGGAAAAGGAACTCAAAACGGTGGCCTAGCATTCCACCTTACATAGCATCTTCAATAAAGAAAGATACATTTACAGGTATATGACAGGCCCAAGGGGCTTGGGCAAGGGGTAGTAAATTGTGGAGCAGAAACTAAGAAGATAAGTGTTAGTTTAACAAGGTTTGTTTGTATAGATTCTCAGCCCAATTCCCCGTCTTTGGTGATAAGAATGTCTACCTTCTTCCTGGGACAGAGTTGGCACCTTTCACATGGGAGTTTTATCTCCGGGTTTCAGGAAGAAAAAGAGGGTCAGAGCACCCTTCCTGTGCCTGCTGTTTCTCAAGTGCCTTTAACTTAACCTAACCAACTTGCCAAAGCAGCATATTTGGGGGTGGCATGTTCTGAGCTCCTTCATAGTTGAAGGATTCAAAAGGGCACCATGGCCCTGGTCAAGTGGCTCAGTTGGTTGGAGTGTCATCCCATACACCAAAGGGTTTTGGATTCAATTCCCGGGCAGGGCACATACCTAGGTTGTGGGTTCAATCCCTAGCCAGGATGCATAAAGGAGGCAACCAATCGATGTTTCTTTCTCACATAGATTTTTTTCTCTCTCTCTCTCTCTCTTCATACCTCTCTTTCTAAAAATCAATAAAAAACATATCCTCGGGTGAGGATTTTAAAAAAAAAAAAGGGTATGTTGGATGATGGTATTGTAAACCACTCCAGGGTAGCATAAAAGTCATAAGTGTACAGTATGAGTCTCGAAAGAAAAAAGTACAGTGGGCACATCTTCATTAAAAATGGAATGCTAATAACACCTCCCCCCCTCCACTAAACAATTACATATGTCCTCTACCCTCACTTGGGAGAACTCAGTATGACAAATGGCACATAAACAGCATTATAGTCAATCATGTCACAAAATTGACTCAAGCCAAAAAATTCTGCAACTGACAATCTGTTGTCTTCTTATTTTTACTCTCCTTGGAGTCGTTCCAATGTTGCATTTTATCTTTTTATTTTTTGCTTATTATAAAACCTCTATTAAAATAACATAAAAGGGGATTTTGAAAGAAAAGAAAAACCCTACTTCAATTTCAGCATCTGAATATATGTGTTTTGATGTTCTATATTCTCTTCCAAGCTCTGTTTCTCAGATGTTAGTATGTTTTTTAAAAATACAATCTTAACCACAGGGCATGGACAATTTGTATTCTATTGTTTTCAATGAATATTATATTATCAACATTCTCCTGTGGTGTTACATAATTATAACATTCACTTGCAGCATAAAATTCTACTAGATAATCTATATAGATGTTCTACAAATATTGAATAATTTATATGTCCCCTTTTTCACACCTATTCTTTTATAGAATTCCACTGCAAGAAAAATCTTTAAGCAAAAATATTTTAAAATTAACAAAATATTTCTTGAGATCAATTTCCAGGAGTGAGTGGAATTATTGTGTGAAAAAAATGAATATTTTTATGGTTCTTGATACCACCGCTGAAGAGCTGTCTTAAGGGATGTTACGAGATTAAGTGGTAAATTTGTACAACACATTATCAGGATGCCCCCTAACAACACAGGAAATGGTCCATTAAGCCAGAGTTCTCTGATAGGACTTTCTGAGGGACACACCCTGTATATGAACTGAGGAGTGTTACATTCATATCCACTTAGGATCTGCCAAACTACAGGTATGATTTATGCAAACCTACGACAAAGTGTTATCTGTTCCTAGGCAACTTCCAAAATACTGTATGATTATTTTTTTCCTGAAAGATTGATGTTGCTGGATATATCTGTCTATATCTCCATTGTAACTGACCTGGGTCCAAAACACTGGAAAGGGAGGCACATGGGCCCTAGCTGGTTTAGCTCAGTGGATAGAGTGTCGGCCTGCAGACCAAAGGGTCCCAGGTTCGATTCTGGTCAAGGGCTCCTCCCCAATCGATGTTTCTCTCTGTCTTTCCCTCTTTACTCCACTCTCCCTAAAAATCAATGGAAAAATATCCTCTGGTGAGGATTAACACACACACACACACACACACACACACACACACACACGGAAGCACATGAATGTAAGGAGGGGGTGGATGTTGAAAGTGACAGAAACTCAAAGCCACTAGATTTTGTAAGATTGGCAAGAATTGGCAAGTATGTAACAAAGCACTAATCTTTGCCCTGTGATTGCTTCATTTCTTAAATATTTTCCTTTAAAATCAGATTTGGCTCCAAAAGCATAAGGGTATTTAACTGACAGAACAATCTAATGTTTTTGAATCTCCTTAGTGGGGGAAAAGAGAAACATTGTGCCTCTCCCTCTCTGTACATTTTTCACCCCACACATCCCACCCCACCCCACAAACCAGGTCTCTTGGGAAGGCAGCTTCTGCTCTGTGCCGAGCTCTTTGTGATAAACATTCAGCGCTTTATCCCTCTTGCTACTTCATGGATATGTGTGAAAGTGAAATCAACGATATATATGAAGACTTTTTGAAAATTGGAAATAAAGCACTAGGGTTCAAGCATCAATATTTATTAGTATTAATTATCATTAACATTTCCAAAGCAGCAAAACAAAGGGAGGCAATATTGCCAAAAATAAGATACTGGAAAAATTGCTGATGTGGAGGTCAATTTAAGAATAAAGTTAAACATGATTCTGAATGGCTGGTCAAATATGGATCCAGTTGGTATTAAAGTGTTGCATTTTAGATCAGTCTGAGTACACAGGCATTTTGGGCTTCCTGAGAAAATTCAAAATTTTAGTAAAGAATGATGAATATCTATTTCTGGAAACCTTCTTTACTCATCTATAATAATAAAAGCATAATATGCAAATTGAACGAACGGCTGTCCAGATGTCCTTCTGGATGACCTTCCAGGAGAAGGTAGGGCTGCAGCCGTGGGATCAAGGCAGCTGCCGTGGCTGTGAAGGAGGGATCGAGGCAGCCACCTTGGCTGTGAGGAGGGATCGAGGCAGCCACCGTGGCTGCAAAGGCTTACTCTTGCACAAATTTCGTGCATCGGGCCTCTAGTTTCAGATAAGTATGTATGACATTTCAGCAGGTGCATGTTAACACATGGTTGAGACAGACATCCCGTCAATCACTGAGAGCCCACCGGTGGGTAATATTCTGCTATTCATCCAATAAACAGCCCTTGAACCCTTGTAATGCTCAGCTTGTTATGGTTGGCACTTCAGAGGATTAAATAAGAATACAACTATCATTTCTATTTTTAAATATAACTTTTTCTCAAAAGGAAGGATTTGATGTTTAGATGATGTGGTGTATAAATTGCTTGTTGCTATATTGAGGGCTGAGGGAATTTCCAGGAGAAGCATCTGGATAGTAAGATGGAACTTTAACCATCCAGAATCAATCAGGCCTGGGAGAGACATGGGCAGCAGAAGAGGGAGCCCCCTGAGAAGTGTACTTACGTGCTCTCCTATCTGCCCAGGGTACTGGTGATTGGATGAGACTATTTGGTGGCAACCCAAGCCCTACATTACTTGAGTGTGTGGATTTTACCAGTCTGCCCCTTCTCGTGCATGCAAGAGGAAGTATAGATTGCCCAGCAACTTTTCATTCTCCAAACTTGCGTTTCTATAGAATAATTGGGACTGAACATGCAGATTCTTGATCACCTCCCTCTCACATGTGGTGACTCAGGTAGAATATTCCTAGCCAGGTAAGCCGTGGTGGTTCTGCCTACCTCTGGTCAGGAGCAGTGACCAGCTTTCTTCCTGAGAGGATCTGTTCCAAAACCCTTAACTTGCAAAGCCTTCTGCAACCTAAGGAATGATTATTAGGACTTACATCTTGTAAAACAGCCAAAACTCCCTAAAATTCTTTCTTGAGAAGGCCCCTATTATGTGAGGAAGTGCCAACTCCACCCTTGGGCCTGCATCCTGCTTGGCAGTTTAGAAAGAAAGCAGCACAGTGAACTTTCCTTGCCCATTATTCACCTCTGAGAGGTAGTCAAAGGGAATGCCTTTCCTCCTATTATTCTATTGTTCCATTTTATGGAGGCCAGCCTCTGAATATAGCTGCTAATGTCAAAGAAGCCAAGAACCTAATGTAAACAAGAACTTCCAAATAGTACTTGTTCAAATGACCTTATTCCCATGGCTAGCACTACCCAGGTCCTGAAGGACAGTGAGCCATCACGTCTGAGGCCTCATGTTAAATTTAATTCACTCTCAGAACCTCTATCTGCAGGACATCCAAGTAGACCATGGGACAGTAGCTTTAAACATCATCTATCTATCTATATAAAAGCCTAAGTGATCATTACGACCGGATGACCAGATGACCACCCGGTAGCTATGATGTGCACTGACCACCAGAGGGCAGACACTCAACACAGGAGCTGCCCCCTGGTGGTCAGTGTGCTCCTACAGCCAACCTCCTGCAGTCCCTCCCCCTGGCCGGCTGGCCCCAATGGCCCCGATTAGCCTTGATCACTGGCCAGGCCGAGGGACCCCACCCATGCACAAATTCGTGCACCAGGCCTCTAGTATAATTACAATCATACCATGTGTATTCTTCTGTGTCTGGCTTCTTTGATCAAGCTCACATTCACAAAAGCTTGTTATGTTGTTGTATGAAGCTATAATTGATCATTTTAATTTCTGTATAGCCTTCCATTATAGGAATATACTGCCATTTATTTATCCATTCTGCTCATGGTGGACATTTGGGCTTTCTCCAGTTTTGAGCATGTATTACTTTTCTATTACTATAGAAACAAATTACCACTAATTGAATGGCTTAAAATAACACAGAATTATTATCTTGTAGTTCTGGAGGTCAAAAGTCTAAAATGTGTCCAGAGGGTTGGGTCACTTTTGGAGCCTTTAGGTGAGAATCAATTTCCTTGTCTTATTTTATAGCTTCTAGAGGCCACATATATTTTTTTGCTTGAGTAACATGGCATCTTTTCTCCTCTCTGCCTTCTGCTTTCATCCTTTTATCTTCTCTCTGAGTTCGTCCTTCTGTGTCCTTCTTATAAGGATGCTTGTGATCACATTGGGCCCACCTGGGTAATCCAGAAAAATCTCACCATCCTTAACTTTATCACATCTGCAAAGTCCCTTTACCATGGAAGGTTGTTATTCATAGATTCCAGGGATGTGTTTGTGGAAGTCTTGGGCGGGGGTTGGGGGGGGGCATGATTTAGCCCACCACAGAGCATTATGAATAAACCTGCCATGGACATTCATCTAATGCAGTGGTTCTCAACATGTGGGTCGCGACCCCCTTTGGAGGTCGAACGACCCTTTCACAGGGGTCGCCTAAGACCATCGGAAAACACATATATAATTACATTGTTTTTGTGATTAATCACTATGCTTTAATTATGTTCAATTTGTAACAATGAAAATGCATCCTGCATATCAGATATTTACATTACGATTCATAACAGTAGCAAAATTACAGTTATGAAGTAGCAATGAAAATAATTTTATGGTTGGGGGTCACCACAACATGAGGAACTGTATTAAAGGGTCGCGGCATTAGGAAGGTTGAGAACCACTGATCTAATGTCTTTTGGTGAACACATTCTTCTTTTTCTTGGGGGGTGGGAAGCGGGGAGAGGTATATCTAAGAAAAGAATCACTGAGTTATAAGGTATGAATATATTCAGCTTTAGATTCTGCAAAATGGCTTTCCGAAGTGGTAATAAGTTACATTCCTATCAGCAGCTTATGAGAGTTCCAGTTGACCCACATTCTCTCCAACTCTCCAGTATTGACATTTACCATTGTGAGTATATAGAGGCATCTCCTGGTTTTAGTTTGCACATGTTTGATGACCACTGAGGTTGAACAGTTTTTCATATATGTATTGGCCATTTGGAGAGCCTCTCTTGTGGTCTGTTTTCTGTGTTTTTTAAAATCTTTTGCCCACTCTTCTATTGGATTGTCTTTTTCTTATTGATTTGTAGGAGCTCTTTATATTCTGGATCCAAGACCTCTGTCACTTATATGTGTGATAAACAATTTCTCCCCCTCTGTGGTTTACTCTTTTAATGGTATCTTTTGACACATGGAAATTCCTAATTTTAATGATTTTAATGTAGTCTAATATCTATACGGAAATCTCAAGAAATATTTAAAAATACTTTGAAATGAATGCAAATTAAAACACATCATCAAAATTTATGAAGTAAAACTAACACAATGCTTAGAGAGAAATTTACAGTACTAGCTTTTGGCATTGTTGATTTTATTGTTTACAGGTTTATTTTCTATCTTACTAATTTCTGCTTTTTTCTTTATTTCTTTTTACTGCTAGATTTGATTTTCTGATTGTTTTTTAAATTCTTTAGATGTATTCTTGATTACTGGTTTTTCAGCTTTAAAATTTTTTCTAATATATGCATATTAAAGCTATAAATGTCCTTCTAAGCTTGGCTTTAGCTGCACCTTCCAAGTTTTAAAACATAGAAATTTAATCATAGCTCAAAATATTTCCTAATTCCCATTGTAATTTCTTCACTGACCCATGAGTTTCTAAAAATATTGCTTAATTACCAAACATATAAGGATTTTCTACTTAATTTTAAATTATATTTAGCTTCAATTCACTGTGGTCAGAGAAAATACCATAAAGTACGGCAAATTTTCAATAGGTTGGTAGCTCTCCAATGACTTAAAAATATTTTAATATTTAGTCCAGCTTTTCTAGTTTTCGGAAACAAGTTTGATACAAAAAAAATCCTATTTAGCCCTGGCCGGGTTTGCTCAGTGGTTTGAGTGTTGGCCCGCAGACTGAAGGGTCTTGGATTCAATTCTGGTCAAGGGCACATACCTCAGTTGCAGACTCAATCCCAGGCTCTAGTTGGGGCATGAAGGAGAGGCAACCAATTGATATGTTGCTTCTCTCACATTGATGTTTCTCTGTCTCTCCCCCTCCCTTCCACTCTCTCTGAAAATGAATGGAAAAAGATATTCTCAGGTAAGGATTAACAACAACATAAAAATCCTATTTCGCTATTGCCAGAAGCATGACAACCACCAGTGATAATTTCATTAATTGTGATGCCACCATGGCCTCCAGATCACCAGTATCCCAGCAAAATAAGAAAAAGCCACCACTGCATTCAAGGTCAGGGAGTTAAGCAACTTGATCTCAGAGTTCCATCTCATTTTCTCATGTTCTTGCTATTTCTAACATGCCTTTGATTACATTTATTGCTGCTTTCAAGGTCCCGCTGACAGACTCCGCATTTTCTATCTAATCTTATTCCTCCTACATCTTAACTTGGTGCCCCCACCACACTTTTCAATACTCTTCTCCCTCTTGTTTGCAAATACCAAGTGCATGATAAATTGTGTTCGTTTGCTATGTTATCTTCAGCCTCTCTTCACTTAAAAAAAAAGTCTGCCCTTTGTTTATTTTTATCTAATGTATAAGAAAATACATACATAAATATTACAGTTAAAAAAAAAAAAGGTAATCTTTATGTCACTGAAATTGCCCGGAACACCAGCAGTGGCACATGTCACATTTTTGGAAACTCTGAGTTGGTGTGAGAGGCAGGGCCTTCACCTCCCTGGGTAGGGAGTGGGAGTGGGGGGATGGAAGAGTCACAGTGACTCATCAGGGATGTTATCAAAAGCACTTCTATGTCTAATGGGTCTATAACATATGACCTTCACAATCCTGTACATTTTGAGATTCTCATTTCAGCTTCAAAATCTCAACAATGGCACATAATTCTAGAAACATTTGCTTTACTTAGGTATAATTTGAAAATTAAATAGATACTCTATAGTCCTCCCCAAAGCTGACAATTGCAGGCTTCCCTCTATGATGGGCAGCGCACTTAGACCAGAGACATAAGTAATTGTAACATTCCCGTCAGTGGATTCCACAGTATGGCTTATATTCAAGAAGATCCTGGGGAAAAGGCAGTTAAGTGCTGGGTTCCCCCAGACCAAAACCAGCCAACCAAATAAACAACAAAACCCTCTTTGGGTGACAGTGGTGTTAGTGAAATGTGTTTAGTGTGATGGGTTTATTTCATTCTGAGACTTATTTAATACCAACCATCCCAAGCAAACTAAATCCATTCAAATTGTCAAACCCACCAAGAGAAGATATTCCAAGAGCCCTGTGTCATCCATTCTAAGACTCAGTCCCTCTCCTGCGCCTCAGACTCTAACCTCTCCTTTCCTTAGTGGAGGTAGACAATAGCTGGTCCCCAAGTCTGTAAAATAACCCCAAGGTACTGGACACCCCAGTTATTAACCTGCTCCTCAGCCTTCTCCCTCCAACAATCTTTCTCGCTTTAATCTTTCTTCACTGGCCCTGAGTGAAAACTGAGTTCTAACCCTCATCTCAGACTCTTCTCTGAATTTGTCTCTCCCCTGAGAAGACAGAAGTGAAATCAGCACTGAATGTAAGGGTAGGACTGAACAAGGGATTGTGTGACCCCAGAATTACACATGTGGTGAAAAATAGGGCTGCTTCCCTGTATCTTCAGAAGTGTCTTATTACAACGGATGAGATGCCTGATGAGGCGCAGCCAACAGTGATGTCACCTCAGGGGAGGAAAAGGAACCTCCGCGGCTTGAGACCAACTCCCCAGGGAGATGGGCCAACAGAATGGAAGGGCTCTTGCCAGCAAAACCAGGTGTAAATAAATGGAGCTAAACATGGATGAGTCCTTTTGTTCAATGGGATTCTAAGCCCTGGGAAAGCTGAAAAGCATTGAGTATGGATCATATGTCATAGAAGTATCATATATGAAGACACATGACAAATACTTGCAGGGGTGTCTTACTGGTATGCATCACAAACAGGAAGTAGACACACTAGTTGATAACCAGAGGGGGTTTTCTCTGCCTCCTTCCCTTGTGGGAATTTGAAGACTCATGGTCAGAGCAGAGAGGTGGTGAATCATTCTGTTAGGGATCCCAAAAGATAAGATTCTCCTTTCCTGCCTGACTTGAGCCAATGGACGAATGAAGCGATAAAGGAGGAGGCTGCCTCACCTTTCTGAAGCGGATATTGACAATGCAGCTTGCATCTGTGAGCAAGTAAACTTCCCAAGACTGAACTCCTGTCACGGTGGCCTGGACTGTGGCAGCCTCCCACCTGGCCCTGCCCTTCGGTACCTCCTCAGCTCATGCCCTCTGGTAGCTCCCAGAGGAAATCATGGAGGGACTGAGTGGATCACATTGGTTAGTTCTCTCTAAATTTCCTATCTGCCAAATCTCTCCATCTTCTCTGAGCAGAGGAGAAACAGGCCAGATGTTACAGATATAGAGCCCCCTCCTCCAGAAAGAACCATCAGACGTGGGGATAAGTATACCCCAAAATCCAACTCTGATGCCTCAACTTCTCTATGGACCTCACTCTCTGATCCCTCACCATCCCACATCCAAATGCTCTTGACAAAACTCATCTTTCACAGGTATGATAAAGTGTGAGTGTGCTTATGTGTTCTCTCATGTGCGTGCATGTGTGAGTTTGCATGTGTGAGTGAGTATATGAACATGTTTGTGGTTTTGCCTGTGGTGCAAGTGTGTGCACATGTGTATATGTGTACATTGTGAATGTTCTCTCATGTGCGTGCATGTGTGAGTTTGCAAGTGTGTGCACATGTGTATATGTGTACATTGTGAGTGTGCATGTGTGTGTGAATGTGCTACTATGAATAAATGTTGTGCAGGTGTAGGTGTGAAATGTGAGCTTATGAATATATGTGTGCATATGTGAGTATGCATGTGTGTGCCTGAACATGAATGTGCATAGGTGTGCTGCGTGTATGTATCAAACTCTGGAACCTGGCATTTGTGGTACATAGTTGGACAGATTCATTTCAACAAACATTCCTTGAGTACTTACAATGACCAATGACTGTCACAACCATGAAGAGGAGTATTAATTTCACTAGACCCAAAAAGCTTACAAGTTGGTAGGTAAGATGAACATATAAGTAACCATGTACAGCACAAGATCAAAGATGCCACATGCCATGGTGGCATGAAGAAGAGGAGCATTGTTCTGATCTATGGGATGGCAGGGATATTTGAGATCAGCTTGAGAGAAGATGGAGGTACCAGGGGGCACTCCAGGGAAAAGCATGGCATGAGCTCAGGCCAGAGATGGAAATATAGAGTTATTTGTTATGCTAGTGCAGAAATTAATATGAGGGTTACTGCATCGTATCAGGTGAAGGGTAACATCTGGCCTTTCTTTACCATATATCATAGGGTATGTGGTGATAAATGATGGGAGATGGCCAATTTGTGGAAAAATTTGACTCCTGTATTAAGAAACATGAACTTCCTGTCTTAAGGCAAAGGTACACCCATATGTTAGAGTGGTGAAAGGGAATGGCAAAAGTGGGTTGGAAATTTCAGGATGAAGAGGTTCTTGCATGGGTCTAGGGGAGAGATAATGAGGGCCCGAGCTAGGTGACAGAACAGAAGGGTCAAAGAGGTGACACTTTTACAGATACACTCAGCAGAATTCTAACAGGATGAAGAAGAGGTTTTTAGATCTGGAGACTGTCTGTATAATGTCACTCACATGAGGAAAAAGAGGATAATGGGGTAAAGAAGATGACATTAATTTTGAACTACTGTGTCTGCCCTGATAATCTACCAGAGCTAAACTTTGTAACCCCCAAGTCTGCACAGATGTTGGCTTTTGGGAATTGTATCCTCTTGCTGGCTAGGCATCAAAGAATGGACGTTTCTTCCTGTCATCATGCCTCCTCTTCCAGAGAAACTGTTCACTTCCGGGGGAAGGCAAGCCCTCTCCCATAGGGGACCTTTTGTCTCTAAAGACCTTATCTCTGCAGCTCTAACTCAAGAAAAGTCTCGATTTGAGTCCTCAGTGAGAGCTCTGAAGAAGTAGACTTCCTACAGCAAGGGGGTATTGCCCTGGTCTGTTCTGCTCAAAGTCTGGCAAGCCATACCTGTACACTGAGTTGGGCTTATACGGTGGTGTATGACCTGACAGAGTGAGGAAGGGACCTAAACCACATCGGCTGTGAGTAGGCATGTTTGTGGGTCCAAGGAAAAGTCAAGTTCCTGGAGAGGAGAGGCTACATGGTGACTCCAGTCTACACATGAGACTCTTCTGGAGCAATTAGGATGCAGAGTGGCAGCCTAAGACCACACGAGCTCCACATCACCCTGGGAAGACAGGGAAAAGGTCTTGGGCTGCAGAGTTCAGCAGAACCGGGGGCTAAAGATAGCATGAAGTTAAAAAGGTCAACACAACAGCAACTGAGGTGGATTCCAAGAATAAAAATGGCTAGGCAGAAATATGTCAGGACCAGGCAGCTAAAGCCAAGTGGGTGGACTCCAAGGTGGGGGCCTGAGGACTGAAAGGGATTGAAAACTCAAAGATCCCATGATGCAAAGACATCCAGGCTAGGGGTGCGCCTGGTTCTAAGCAGTGTGGTGCAATCTGAGAAAGCTTAGTAAAGCACTGGGCTTCATTGGCCTGGAGAAGAGATGGTAGCTGTGAATGAAGCCATTACCTCCTGGAAGGCAGAGAATGAAGATGTGATGTCTTGATCAGTAGGAGATCAACAGATATTGGTTGATAGATTGCTTAGATAAGGCTTTCAAAAAGATAGCCTCTTAATTGCTACCTTAAATTGGAATGCTCTTTATTTCCATTTTCTTTCTGTTGTGTTTTTTTTTTTCCTTTCTTTTCTGGCAGCTGGTGTTGCCTCAGCAAACTAAAGCTGTTGCTATTTCAGCATCATTGCTAAGAAGGGCATCGGAGTATCTTAATGTCAGTCTGAGCTCACTCATCCAGATTAATTCCTGAGATGTTCAGCAAAAATTCTCATAAAGCCACCTTTCGGTCAGAGCAAAACAGATAACTCACTTTATCTGTGAGCCTTTTATCTTGTTGCAAACCACAATTCTCATCCATTCCAATTTTCATGGGGATTCAAGATGTTCCTGGGAGAAGAAATGTGGAAAGATACACAAAATCGGCCCTTTGCTCCTCGCCGCCTCATGGAGGCCTCGCCATCCTGGCAGTTTCCGACTCTGTGCCTCGGGGATTACAGACACAGTGATGACTGTGTCCTCCAAGCTTCCCACTGGTTTTAAAGAAGCGGCTAATTTCCCCTTTTATTTGCAGTAACATCAAAAGTGATCTCCAAAGGCCAAGAGCCTAATAAGGAATCCAGAATCTTGAAGTCTGAAAGGACGTGTGGAGTCACCTAACGCCCTCCTGTGTCAGATGGGCAAAATGAGGCTCGGAGAAGTGAGCCTTACCTACGCTCCCACTGGGTGGAATGCTGGCACTTGGAACTGAGCTTCCCCTATTCTTCTATTTCAGCCTCCTTCTGGACAGAAGTACTTACGCTGGATTAGATATTACACAAATGAACACACAAAAGGATTAAAGATCTAATAAAAAGCAATCAAAACAAAAAATGCAAAAATAAGGGGGAAAGTCTTAAAAAAATGCATATGGCATTTTCTCCTTTGACCAGGTAATCATTCTGCTAAACACAGCTATGCATCCATAAGACAACGTACTCCCAAGCTGTCGAAACATGTTTCTCAAGAGTTTTGTTATATTCTTTTTTTCCTTCTTTCTATGCAGAAATGACAAGCAATTATAACCTTTTTCTGAGCAACTAATGACAATCCCTAGCACCCAGCATTATGAAAAATCAGGCATACAGGTTTTGTCCTTCATCTCTCTCAGTTCTTATCCCCCAGAAAAAGGAAAATTATAGACATTGTGCCGACAGTGGAAATGTTAGCTTTTTTCCCCCCGCTGGTTTTTTGTTGCTAGGGCATAAGACCACGTGTGCCATAAAATTCTCTCCCATCTGGCTGGCTTTGAAACTTCTCTGAGACCCAGTTCTTACAGTTGAGCAATTAATTCTCCCCGGTACTTGGGAGCTGTTGAAATAAAGGAGATTTCAGAGAGAGCAGGTCATGACCTTATGCCTTTGTGAGCTGTGCTGAGAACTGACCTCCTGAGCTAGTGGGAGAGAAAAGCCTATTAAAACCTCTTGGGTGAATACTTCAACAAGCTGATTTCATTTGGAAACTAATCATTTGGTGCATTTTTGAAGGCATTATGAATACTGTCAGCTCACATATTAATGTTGTTATAACCCTGGATACCATGCTTTTGCCTCAGATTCAGGGCTTCACTACATTTCAACAATTCCATTAGGCCACACCTAAAACATCTGAGTCTGGTAAAATACAGGGGGGAAAAGTCAACATTGTTCCATATTGCTAAAAAAGTATCAAAAGCTTTAAAGTATCTATGAATTAATGTAACAAAAAAAATCATATGAAGTTATGGGCAAAAATTAAAACTCTAATAAAGGATATAAGCGCCCACCTAAATAAACAGAGATATATTTTCCATATTTATGAATAGGCCAACCTCGCACAGAATAGATGTTACTTTTCTCTAAATTAATCTCCGAATCAATGCAGTTTTAATCAAAACCTAGAGACAATTTTCCAGGGAACTGTGCTGAGCACGTAGGCAGACGGAATCCAATGTGATGGTTAATTTTATGTGTCAATGTGGCTGGGCCATGGTGCCCAGATACTCGGTCTGACATGATTCCAGATGTTTCATGAAGATGTTTTTAGGTGAGATTCACATTTCAATCAGTGGGCGTTAAGTGCAGCAGATTGCCCTCCATAATGTGGGTGGGCCTCATCCTATCAGTCAAAGGCCTGAATATAGAACAAGGACTGACCTCCCCGAGCATAAGAATTATTCACCCTGAGAGCCTTCAATGTGAACCACAACAGTGGCTCTTCAGCCTGACAGCCCACCCTGCAGATTTGGGATTTGCCAGCCAACTGCTTAAAATAAAGCCCCCTCTCCACATATACACACGCTATTGGTTCTGTTTCTCTAGAAAACCCTAATAGACCAAGGAACTCCCCTAAGGGGCTGATGGGGAAAAAAATCAGCCACAGGGTTTATGCCATCAGCGTCTGGCCTCAGGGTTGGCGATTTGGGTTCTGTGATAAGTAACAATGATTTCAGAACAGCATCCTGGCAAGAGATGCTCAGATTTCATGTAGGCGGCGCTCAATTTCCAATGAACAGAACTGTTTATACGAAGCGGAAAACATCCCTAAAACAACAAGAAGCCACCACGAACCCCAAAGCCCTACTTTTAACCACAACAATTCACCAGATGGCGCAACTTGATTTCCCAGAACGTGAGACAATTCCATGAAGGGAAATAAGCTGGTTTTTAAAATTGGAAATTACTCAGATTACATAGGTTTGGTTTTTTTCTTTTTTAGGTTTGTTTTGCTTTCTTACTTTAATCACTTAATAAGGGCCCATTGCCATGATGTGTGAGAATCCTAGGTGGGTTAGGTTGGAGGCCAGGTTAAACATTCGTGAAACGCTGGGGAACTCTCAGGACAGTGAGTGGGAGAGAAGCTGGGTCACTCAGCCTGGTAGGATAATAGGATCAGGAGGAATTGTTACCCCTGTTTTAAATTTCTAATATTGTCTCAAAGTTGTTTGACCAAATCAATAACCTTTTCTAAATTTAAGCATCCTTCTCGAAAACAAACAAACAAACATGCTCATCTTTCCTTCCTTTCCACCATGCTTTGGGGAAGCTTGACGGCCTCCCGAGGAGGCTATAATCAGTTGTCATAAGGTCTAACTACAGGCGAAAGAGGACATGAAAAATAATCAGAGCCATAAAATACGGGTGGGTGGAAGCAGAATCCTAGAGTTGGAAGGAGCCTGGGAAACGTGTTTCACCCATCTCCTCAGCTCTTGGCCACACCTAAACTCGGAAAGCCCTTAGGAACGCGCTGTGCTGAAGACCTCCAAGCACAATACCTCATCTGTCTTAGAAAGTCATTCTAGTGTCTAAGAATACTCCCCGTCAGGAAATTCGGCGTGGTGACTAAGTTCAAGCTCCACTCACACCCACTTCCTCAGGCTCTGAGCTTGGGTGGAGATGGACAGACAGCAGCGGGACACACACTCTAGCTCACCCAGTGAACACACGTGGAGGTTGTCACCAAATACCATTAATCCCCCCTCCCCCCGGCACCAGCTTCCCCTTCCTGCTCTGGGTTAAGTGACCCTAATCTCTTGGATTGGTTTCATTCTCTGAACGAGGCCTACCTGTGCCGAATGATGGACAAATAGTCCAGTAGAGGGCTGGTCACTCCTGGCTCTAGCAGTGGTTCTCAACCTTGGCTGCACATTAGAATCACCTGGGAATCTTTTTAAAATCCTGATTTCTGGGTCTCATCCTCCGGAAATTCTGTTTCTTTGTTATGGGGTGGGGCCACAACATTAGTAACAAAGAAACAGAATTTCCGGAGGATGAGGCCCAGAAGTCAGGATTTTAAAAAGATTCCCAGGTGATTCTAATGTGCAGCCAAGGTTGAGAACCACTGCTCTAAGGGAACCACCTGCCCCAGTGTGCCAGGGGCTCCCCAGAACATGGCACTTTCAGTGTGAAACCAGGGCAGTCCCAGGCCAACCAGGATTGGTTGGCCACACTGGCTCTCTAAGAGGAGAAATGTCTCCCACACATTTCAAGGGAACTGCTAACATCATGGATTCGTATCTGTCCCTCGGCTGTGATGCTGAGTCTGTGCAGAGCCCAGCCTTTCTCTCAAAGTCATTGCCCAAAGTGTGCCCCTGTGGTCGGAAGGGATCTGGGCAGCCATCCAAACTCTGGTGCTAAGAGGGAGCTTCTCAATTAATGACATGCCACTGTCTGGGGACGGGAAGATCAATCTGGGCTGCCTCGCTTGTTCTGTTCCCAGCACGACCTCCACCTGGAGGGGACATGGCAGAGTCTGCCCCACAGTGCACAGCACCTGCGTGTCCTCCACCCAGTCACCTGGCTGAGGGGCACACATCCGGATGCAGCACCTGTGGCTAGAAAAAAAAATCAGGAACAAAAACAGGAATAGACATGAAGTGTATGAGGGGGAGGGGAACGAAGCCAGGAGAAAGCCAAAAAGGGGGTGGGGGAATAGCTTAAAGGGTGTAGGAGAGAAAACATAACTTTTTCTCCCTCTGCCCTTGTGGGTTCATTGGCTGAGCCTTGTAAATTAGACTGACAAAAAATATTAAACAAATACAATCAGGAGTCTATTTTTATTTTTTTAAATTTTTTTTATTGATTTCAGAGAGGAAGAGAGAGATAGAAACAACAATGATGAGAGAGAATCATTGATCAGCTGCCTCCTGCATGCCCCACAATAGGGATCGAGCCTACAACCCATGCATGTGCCCTGACCAGGAATCAAACTGTGACCTCCTGGTTCATAGTTGACACTCAACCATTGAGCCACACCAGCCAGCCAGGCTCATATAGCATCTTAACAAAAGAAAAAGAAATGTTTATAGTAGTGACAAGACAAAGGAAAAGGTCTTTGAGTTTCCGGGGTGGAAGTATATGAAGGAATTAAAGAAGATAGGGACTAGTTAGCAAAGTCTGTTCTGTAGGTTCCTGTGATGGGTCTCGATGAGGGTCTAGTCTCTAGCGTTATCTCCAGCAATTAACTTCCGTCCTTCCTGGTAGAGAGGGAAGGGAGGACACCTCTACAAACTTGTGTCCTGCTCTTAGGTGAATGGGGGGGAGGGGTTCTTGTATCTGCCTCCCCTCAGTTGCCGTTAGCTCAAAATAATTCCTATGCCAACGTGGCATGTGTTGGGGCAAGGGCATATTCTGCTGCACTTCAAGGGCTAAAGCAAAAGCAATAGAGAGAATAAGGTTAGAAACATACTCAAGGAGAGGGAGAAATTCGCCAAGGAACAGGAAAAAAAGAAGGAAGACCGTGAGAAGCAGGAGGAGAAGCCTGTGTTGGTATGAGTTCATGCCCTTGCAGCATCAGGCAGGTTCACTGAGTGAGAGCCCTGCCCACTCCTCTTTCTATTTCCTCACACCTTTTAGAAGAATGGTTCTCAAACTATTGGATTTCATGAATCAGGAAAAAAAAAAAAAAGGAGGACAAACTTAAACTTAAATCTGCAAAAAACATGAAACTAAAAGGACCCTCTATTAAGCTCGTTATTTCCAAAAGCAAAGGACAGTGCGCACTCGAGATGGCAGAAAAGCATTGGCAGCCGAAGCCAACATACATGCACATGTCATTGTCCTTATTTCCCCCATTCTGCCACGGAATGCTAAAAACCTGGTCACAGATCTGGGCCAGGTGTCAGCATGGTGTTGGGAGGTCTTCATTTAGGGCCTTCATATTCCAAATAAGGAAACGGAGGCCTGGAAATGTAAAGAAACTTGACAGTGGTCAAGTGGGAGAGGGAGGTTTTAATCCAAGTCACCAGGCTCCAGGACCAGCTGTGCTGCACTTTGTAGACGTGCTCCTGGACAAAACGGGTCTTCCTACTTTCAGGACAATTTGGACGGGTTTTTATAAGCGCTACATGTGCCTCCAACTCAAAGAGAGGGAAAAGTACCAGGGTCTCCCTAGGACTGTTTCCTGAAGCAGAAATACTTAAGACATTTACATGCAGTGATATCTGCATCTCCTCTGGCCGGACCCCCAGCCAGGGTCACCTCTGGGTCCCTCGTCCCTGCCCTGGCTCCATGTCAGCACCTCACGTTGCATCCAGGGTGGGGCCTGTGTCTGCGTCTCCTCTGGGTCCCTCGTCCCTGCCCTGGCTCTATGTCAGCACCTCACGTTGCATCCAGGGTGGGGCCTGTGCTCTCCAGCTGCTATCCCTATCTGTGTTTGTTCAGACTTCCTTCCTGCCATCCTTTTCGTGTTCAGATCCCTTTTCAGCACTTGGCCTTGATGTCTAACTCCAACTGTATCTCAACATCAGAGCCACAGAAAGATGTGGGCTGGTAGAAGTTTCTTTCTTAATTTCCATGCCAGACACTTGGTGCCCATGGATGAGTGAAGGCTCAGTCAAAAGCCGATGCCCCTGAAATCATCCACAGGGGATTAAGTGCTGGGTTGGTCCATAAGAAACTGGGCTGTGCTCCTATTAACCAGGTCTTATGAGTGTATGAATATTTTACCTGTTTACCACTTGCTGGTTGTTTTATTAGTGACCTAATGATGAGGGACGCTTTCATTATGGGTCTTCTGCGAGCGTGGGGGAAACAGTACGCATCCGTTTACTATGCTGTTGTATGAATTGGAACGTCAGCATCGGGGTTTAAAACCATCCCCAGTGATGGCCCAGACAGATGAGAAGTCCTCCTCGTTTGAGCAATCTCTCAAAAAGAATCTTCCACAATCAACTCCTTTAGCTGATCCTAATGTTTCATTGTCCTCATTGCTAAGACATTTTTTCTGCCTTTTCCAAATCCTTTCTGCTGTCGTTTAGACTCGTTTCGTATGGGTGCCCTTGGCAGAGGTGAAAATACCACCTTCCATATGACTTGCTGATATAAACTTCTTATCTGAAGGAGAAAATTCTGCCATCTTTTCTCTTTGCCCAGCCGTTAGAAGCTAACCTTTCTATCCTCTTTCGCATGGTCATAGAATTGGAAAGGGACATCAAATATACCCGGCTTAGTAATCCTCAGAGCTAGCATTTCAAAATCTCTTGTGAGTCAATGCAATGCCGGAGTCCCACCCCAGCTGCAACAAATCAGGATCTTTGTGAGTGGGACTCTGGAATTTATTTTTAATAACCCCAGGTGGTTCTGATACCAACATTGTTCAGTCAGGCAGATGGGAACCTTGGCTGGTTCAGTTCATTCTTAGATTTCCTCACGGCGTCCAGATGGAACACCTCCAGCGAGAGTCCACCGCTTCCCAGGAAAACCCGTCCCGCGGCCAGAGCCCTCCAACCGGAAGGAAGATTTTCCTTTTCACGAAGCCAAAATTTGCCTCCTTGAAGTTTCTAGGAATGATGCTAGGTGTGGCCTCTGGGGCCACAGTATTTCTGATACTTTTCGTTAATTTTTCCAACCCCAGTAATACTGTATACAAATCACATTTCCAGGCCAACATCAAAGAGGAGAATAAATGGTGCGTTTCTGCAGTAATTGGTCGCATGCATGGGGAAACGACATATCTGACTGTCCCAGAGCTCTGGGTTTAGTCATCGGCACATCAGCAAAAATTGGAGTTGTCAAAAGATCTCGCTCAAGCCTGGCTGGCATGGCTCAGTGGTTGCGCATCGACCTGTGAACCAGGAGGCACATGCCCAGGTTGCTGGCTCGATCTCCAGTAGGGGGCGTGCAGGAGGCAGCCGATCCATGATTCTCTCTCATCATTGATGTTTCTATCTCTCTCTCTCCCTTCCTCTCTCTGAAATCAATAAAAAACATTTGGGGGAAAAAAAGATATCGCTCATGGTTCTCAGACTTCAGTGTGAATTGGAACCACCTAAAGGCCTGTCAAAGCCGATTGCCGGGCCCCACCCTGAAAGTATCTGATGCAGCAGATCTGGGTGGGGGCCCAAGACTCTGGTTCTCTAATTAGGACCCAGGGGATGCTGCTGCCAGTCCACAGACCACACTTTTGGAACCACGGGGCTAAGCAAGCAGGCGTGGGGCAGCATTTAATACCCCGTGGAAAGAGAACCCATTGCACCAGAATCAGCGGGGAAGCTCGCTCTAAGCTTATTTCAATGTTATCAGTTAGCAGGCGTCCTCAAGAGTCATCCTTGTGTGGCATGTGTCAGAACCTCCTTCATGTCAAGGCTGAATCATAGTCCACTCTATGCATAGGCCACATTGCGTTTATCCATTCATCCACTGCTGCCATTTGGGTGGTTTCCTCCCTTGGAATAATACTGTGAATAATGCCACTGTGAACACAAGTGTGCACATACCTGCTTGAGGCTTCTTCCCAGTTTTCTCAGCTGTATCCAGAGATGCTCTTCTGCCCACAGACACAGTCCCATCTTGTTCCTGAGTCAAATATGGTGAAGGCAAAATATTAATAATCGGGTTGAGAATGAAGTCACTAGCTCAGAGGTGAGTTCTGGGACTCGTTATAAATGCTCAATTTTGCAACCAATCCTAACTCTTATTACTGAATAACCCTCTTCATAGAATGTTTTCTTCCAGGAGAGCAAGGCCATACCTGTCTTACTGCTGTGTTCCTGGTGCCCAGGACACTGTCTTCTCCATCCCAGGGAGGAGCTCAGTGGAGATGCTGAATGAGTGAGCCATATTCTCAGCCAGGGTCCCCAATAGAAATTTCTGGGCAATAGACTCTGGTGTTGAGACCCTAACCCCCAATGTGATGTTTCTAGGAGGCAAGATCTTTAGGTGGCTTGGGTCATGAGGGTGGGGCCCCTATGACTGGGATTAGTGTCCTCATAAGAGGAGACCCAGAGAGCTCCCTTGCCCCGTCCCTCCACCATGTGAGTTCAGAGCAAAATGCCAGCTGTCTGCAACCCAGAAGAAGGCTCTCACCAGAACCCGACCATGCTGGCACTCTGACCTTGTCCTTCCCCCCTGCAGACAGTGAGAAATACCTGTCTGTTGTTTATGAGCCACCTAGTCTGTGGTATTTTCTTCTAACAGCCTGAACGGACTAAGACAGAGTTCAACTCCAGCCACCAGTCCATCCATGCACCAAGCACCCATTTCCACTTTGTTTTCCCCCTTTTCTTCCTGGGATTTCTCTCCCCCAAGTCAGGGCCTTCACTTCACTCTGACCCACCTTTGGAGAGCTCTCTGCTGGTCTCCTTTCTTGTCCTCTCCTCGTCTTTTTGCTCTCTCTTCTTCCCTCTTCCCTGGTTCTGGGAACTCGTAGTTCTAACAAAACAGAGCATGGTGCTTGCAGCCTAATGATATCCAGCCCAGGGAATTGGGCAAAACACAAAACAGACACAAATGCCCCAAATCCCACTCTAGACACCCACAGCTGCACTCAGGGGCGGCTGCCGCACAGACCAGCTGCTGCTCATCTGCTGTCGCCCCCCCTCTTCCAAATGACAGCTTCCAGGATCAAAGACACAGCCAGCTGTCAAAATAAGGGTCCTATTCTCACATATAGGACAATGAGTGCTGAAAACTGATGATGCAAACATGTAAACAAACAAAGGGGTGCAGGGGAGGCTGCTGGGCTGCCTCCCTCCAACCTCATCCTTCTTACAGAAGCAGGGATTGAGGTCACTTCCTGGTCCTTAGAACGGAACTGACAAGCACATCGCCTCAGACATAAAGGCGTGCATCAAAGGACACTAAGAAAAGGGATAAGAGTTTGATCTCCGGAGGAGAAAGGCAGGGAGGATGCAAAGTGCTGGGGACAAAGGGACAGCCTAGCCTGGGAATTAATTATTCATCCCCCGCCCCCAGCAGAATGTTGTGCAATGAGCACCGAAGAAAGCAAGTGATTTCTAATGAAGATAACAAGGAAGCCAAGACAGGCCACCAGGGAGACTGGAGGCATAAGTGGGTGACCTTCTTATTCATTTATTGATGTCATTCATCTTCCAGTGCTGGAGAAACACCCCGCGTGGACACATCTCCCTGCTCACATCAAACTGCAGGCGAGAATATGGTTAGAAGTTAGGAAATGAAGGTTCTTATTCTCGCCCTGTTACACTGAACAAATCACTTAAATGTCTCTGCCTAGTTTTTCCTAAAACCAGACTCCAGGGTTGTCTGTGGGATCAATGAGATCACGCTTGGGGAAGCAGTGTGTGTTCCTCCAAGGGTCCTAAATAGGGGTGACTGGTACCTTGTAGGGAAATGCCAACTCATTGGCAGCTTGTTGAAGTGAAATTATTTTTAAATCTCATACAACATAATGATAGTGTGTAGTGTGCATCCACATGCCTGCCCCCACCCACAACTTCTGTGGCAAAGCTGTCTAGCCTATAATCATGCAACAAGGTCAAAATCAGCTGTGAGACTCTTGTGTCCCTCCTTCCCCCAGGAGAATGAGGCCAGCCCAAGTTACTGCTAAGCAACAAAGGTCTTGTGATGTTGGTCTAGGGCCATGGTAGGCAAACTGCGGCTCGCGAGCCACATGAGGCTTTTTGGCCCCTTGAGTGTGGCTCTTCCTAAGCCTTAGGAGTACCCTAATTAAGTTAATAACAGTGTACCTACCTATATAGTTTAAGTTTAAAAAATTTGGCTCTCAAAAGAAATTTCAATCATTGTACTGTTGATATTTGGCTCTGTTGACTAATGAGTTTGCTGACCACTGGTCTAGGGACTGTAGCTATTGAAAGCTGGTCACTCCCAAGGATGTGGTGATCCAAACGCATGGAGATCCAAAATCATTTATCGATAATTGGAAACACCACAGCGTGGGACTTGATGAGCAGCCCCCAGAGGTTCTGGAGGAGCTGGAACATAAACATCCCCAGCCAGCCTGGCTGGTGTGGCTCAGTGGTTGAGTGTCAACCAATGAACCAGGAGGTCACGGTTTGACTCCTGGTCAGGGCACATGCTCGGGTTGTGGGCTCCATCTCCTGTGGGGGCATGTACAGGAGGCAGCCAATCAATGATTCTCTCTCATCACTGATGTTTCTATCTCTCTCTTCCTCTCCCTTCCTCTCTGAAATCAATAAAAATTATTTTTTAAAATCCCCAGCAAAACAGAAGGGGGGTGTCTCACTCAAAGGTTGCTGGGAATTTGGGTTCCTCTGTTCATCCTGAGACCTTAGAACAGAGCTGGAAAGCCAGGTAGCGTTCCCATGATGTAGGCACCAGCTGAAATATGGCACGACCCTCCCCGCAGAAGTTCCGGAAGTCAGATTCGGCAACCAGAACTCAGTGTAGCACAAAGAAGTGAGGGCACATGGGGACCCCAAATTCTCCCACCACCCACATGGTGTTGGATCTCCACTGTGAGATAACACGTTTCTGTTATTTTAAGCCACCCAGTCTGTGCAATGTTGTTACAGCAGCCTGAGCGAACTAATACCAGGGCCAGTGCACATCTCTCTCTTGGGGACTGGAGCCCAGAGATGAAGAGAATGAGGCAGTCTGCAAGATCTGATGTGCAGAGGTCTGGAGAGGGCAGTGGGCTCCCGCTGAGCAAGCAGGACCTGTGAGCAGCAGGGAAGCTGGGCAGAGGAGAGAGGAGCACCCAGTGGAGGGTGTCCAGGGAGAAGGGTCCTGCCAACCAGCATGCAGAGGCCCCACAACCCCAAGAGTGTCCCTCATCAATTCTCACTCGGCAAGGGTGACCTTAAAACAAACCCTCTTTTTTTCTTTTTAGTAACTTAAGACTCTTACTATGGAAAGAGCCCAACCAGAGTAGACAACATGGTCCCGATTCATCTAGGAAGAGATCCTGTTCTATGTGGGTGATGGCAATCTACAGCAAGTGCCTGGAAATCGGGCCTTGCAATTGTCATCTGAACACAAAGGATCCCACTTTCTTGGCTATCCAGCCTAAGCAAACTTAAAATATATATATTTTTATTGATTTCAGAGAGAGGAAGGGAGAGGAAGAGAGAACTAGAAACATCAATGATGAGAGAGAATCATTGATCTGTTGCCTCCTGTACACCCCCTT